>NW_006921611.1:13175124-13195860 GCF_000298275.1 Orycteropus afer afer
TGCAGGTAGGCCACACCCCTGGGGAAACTCCCCCTAGGCTGACCGGCCGCTTAGAACGCAGTCATGTGATTCATCATGGGAACCACCACTCACAACTGGAGTCCAGCCAAGTTGACACATCTTCAACTATCACATTCAGCATCATAGCAACATGCAAGCCTCTGCTGACAGACAGATGGTGGCTGTACATGAGGTACATGGGTTGAGAATTAAACCAATATCTCCCACATGGAAGGTGAGACTTTTAGCACTGAATTACCAATGCCCCCCATAGATTTCTATTACTAGAAGCTGTAAGTATCCTAACTTATTTAATAATTAAGCTTTCACATCACTGAGATACTCTATTATAAAACCCCACCACTCATCTGGCATTTTGTTGTACCAGGATGGCTTGTGTGTGGCTGTGATGTTAGAAACTATGCCACCGGTACTTCAAATACAAGTAGAGTCACGCATGGTGAACAAGTTTCAGTGGAGCTTCCCAAATAAGATAGATTAGTAAGAATGTAACCAGGTCCATTTCTGAAAAAATTGTTGTTGTTGTTATGTGCCGTTGAGTCGGACCTGACTCATAGCGACCCCTCCTTGGGTTTCCAAAGTGGTATCACTACAGAGGACATTGCCCAACCTTCCTTCCATCTGAAAAAATTAGCCACTGAAAACTTTATAAAGAGTAGGGAAATGCTGTCTGATATAGTGCCAAAAGTTGGGTCCCTCAGGATGGAAGGCACTTAAAATACAACTGGGAAAGGGCTTCCCTCCTCAAAGTAGTAGTTGTTGGTGTTGTTAGGTGTCAATGAGTTGATTCTTACTCATAGTGACCCTATGTACAACAGAACGAAATACTGCCCTGTCCTGCACCATCCTCACAATCCTTGCTGTGCTTAAGCTCATTGTTCCAGCCACTGTGTCAATCCATCCCCTTGAAGGTCTTCCTCTTTTTCTCTGACCCTCCACTTCACCAAGCATGATACTCTTCTCCAGGGACTGGCAACATGATCAAAATAGGTGAGATGAAGTCTGGCCATTCTCACTTTTAAGGAGCATTCTGACTGCATTTCTTCCAGGATAGATTTGTTCTTTCTTCTGACAGTCTGTGGTACTTTCAGTATTCTTTGCCAACACCATAATTCAAAGGCATCAGTTCTTCTTCAGTCTTCTTTATTCATTGTCCAGCTTTCACATGCACATGAGGCAATTGAAAATACCATGGCTTGATACCCCAGTCCTAAGGTGACATCTTTGCTTTTTAACATTTTAATTAGGACTTTTGCAGCAGATTCGCCTAGTGCAAATATGTCATTTGATTTCCTGACTGCTGCTTCCAGGGGTGTTGATTCTGGATCCAACTAAAATTATGTCCTTGACAATTTCAATTTTTTCTGTTTATCAGGATGTTGCTTATTGGTCCAGTTGTGAGGTTTTTTATTTTCTTTATGTTGAGGGTTAATCCATTCTGAACACTGTAGTCTTTGATCTTCATCAGTAAGTGCTTCAAGTCATCTTCTTTTCAGCAAGCCAGGTTATGTCATCTGCATATCACAGGTTGTTAATGAGTCTTCCTCCAATCCTAATGCTATGTTCTTCTTCGTATAGTCCACCTTCTCAGATTATTTGCTCAGCATAAAGATTGAATAAAAGTCAAGTCTACCTCAAAGTAGAGTCAACCTTGATGAAGATTGAATAAAACTTTCTGGGCCTTCATTTGCTGATATGGTACAACTCAAAATGAGAAGAAATAGCTACAAACATCCATTAATAATCAGAATGTAGAATGCATGAAGTATGAATCCAGGAAAATTGTAAGTTGTAAAAAATGAAATAGAATCCATAAAGATTGATATCCTAGGCATTAGTCAGTTGGAATGGACTGGTATAGGCCATTTTGAATTATACAATCATATGATCTACTATGTTGGGAATGACAAATTGAAGAGGAATGGCATCATATTCATCACCATAAGTACATTTCAAGATCTGTCCTGAAGTACAGTGATGTCAGTGATAGGATACTATCCATACACCTGTGAGGAAGACCAGTTAATACCACTATAATTCAAATTTATGCACCAAACACTAAGGCCAAAGATGAAGAAATTAGATTATTTTATTTTATTTTTTTACCAATTTCTGCAATGTCTGAAATTGACCAAACTTGCAATTGAGATGCATTGATAATTACTGGTATTTGGAATGCAAAAGTTGGAAACAAAAAAGAATCATCAGTAGAAAATATGGCTTTGGTGATAGAGATGCCAGAGATCACATTATAGAATTTTGTAAGACCACTGACTATTCATTGCAAAAACCTTTTCAACAACATAAACAGTGACTATACATATGGACCTTGCTAGATGGAATACACAAGAATCAAATCAACTTCATCTATGGAAAGAGATGATGAAGAAGCTCAATATCATCAGTCATATCAAGGCCAGAAGCCAACTGTGGAATAGACCATCAATTGTTCATATGCAAGTTCAAGGTGAAGCTGAAGAAAATTAAAACAAGGGCCTAAATACAACCTTTACAATGCCCCACCTGAATTTAGAGACCATCTGAAAAACAGATTTGACACGTTGAACACCAGTGACCAACGACCAGACAAGTTGTGGAAGGATATCAAGGATATCATACATGAAGAAAGCAAAAGGTCATTTAAAAGACAGAAAAGAAATAAAATACCAAAGTGGATATCAGAAGAGACTTTGAAACTTGCTCTTGAATGGAGAGTAGCTAACATGAATGGAAGAAATGATGAGTCAAAGGGTTGAATAGAAGATTTCAAAGGGGGAAAAAAGAAGATAAGAAGATTTCAAATGGTGGCTCAAAATGACAAAGTAAAGTATTATAATGAAATGTGAAAAGACCTAGAGTTAGAAAACTAAAAGAGAAGAACATGCTTAACATTTCTTAACCTGAAAGAATGAAGGAAAAAATTCAAGCTTCAAGTTGCACTATTGGAGGATTCTGTAGGCAAAATATTGAATGATTGCAGGAAGCTTCAAAAGAAGATGGAAGGATTATGGGGAGTCACTGTACCAAAAAGAATTGGTTGATTTTCACCAATTTCAAGAGGTAACATATGATCAAGAACATATGGTATTGAAGGAAGAAATTCAAGCTGCTATGAAGGCATTGGCAAAAATCCATTGTTCAGGAATTGACGTACTACCATTGAGATGTTTCAACACATGGATGCCACACTGGAGGTGCTCACTCATTTATGCCAAGAAATATGGAAGTCAGCTACCTAGTCAACTGATGGGAAGAGATCTATGTTTGTGCCCATTCCAAAGCAAGGTGATCCAACAGAATGTGGAAAGATTCGAACAATATCATTACTATCATGTGCAAGTAAAATTTTGCTATAAATGATTTAAAAAAAAAAAACATTTGCAGTGGTGCATCAATAGGGAACTTCCAGAAACTCAAGTTGGATTCAGGAGAGGTCTTGGAACAGAATATCATTGCAGATGTCAGGTGGATCTTGGCTGAAAGCAGAGAATTCCAGAAAGATATTTACCTGTGTTTTATTGACTATACAAAGGCATTCGACTGTGTGGATCATAACAAATGACAGATAACATTGAAAAGAATGGGAATTCCAGAACACCTAATTGTGCTCATGAGGAAACTGTACATGGAGCAAGAGACAGTTTGAACAGAACAAGGGGATACTGCATGTTTAAAATCAGGAAGGGTGTACGTCAGCATTGTATCCTTTCACCATACTTATTCAATCTGTATGCTGAGCAAATAATCTGGAAAGCTGGACTATATGAAGAAGGTGGCAGCATCAGAATTGGAAGAAGGCTCATTAACAACCTGCAATATGCAGATGACACAAACTTGCTTGCTAAAAATGAAGATGACTTGAAGCACTTATTGAAGATCAAAGACTACAGTGTTCAGTATGGATTACACCTCAACACAAAGAAAACAAAAATCCTCATAAATGGACCAATAAGCAACATCATGATAAATGGAGAAAAGATTGAAGTTGTCAAAAAATTCATTTTACTTGGTGTTGGTTACCTAGTGCCACTCTGACAAGAATTCACAAACAGGATGGCCTTAACAAACAGGAGTTTATTCTCTTACAGTTTGGAGGTTCAAAGTGCCAGGCTCTAGGGGCTGGGTGAAAGCCCCTCAACCTTGGAGTCCAGCTCTGCCTCCTGCTCCCTGAAGCTAGAGGCATTTCTTCACTCAGACAGCTGCTGGCTGCTGAGGCTGAGAAGCCCAAGGTTGACAAGGAAAAAGGCACAGTCCTGATGTTACCAAATCACACAGCAGGCCATTAATTCAAGTTCATTGTAAGTCCCAGGGTCGGCAGAGCACGGCAGGCTGCTAAACAACCACAAGGCTACATGCGACATCCAAGCATGCCATATGCTAGAGACCATTCCCAAAGCTGCTGCTTATATACAGGAAGCATACAACATCCCAAAGGCAGCTACTCAGCTGCTTGTGGTAGATCCCACCTTGGAGTTGATTGCCAATCTCATCATGGAGAGTAACTACCACCAGCTGCCCAGCCACTCAACCAGGCCCAGCCAAGTTGAAACACAAGCATAACCACCACACTTGGATTCACAGTCAACACCCATGGAAGCAGCAGTCAGGAAATCAGACATCATATTGCACTGGGCAAATCTGCTGCCAAAGACCTCTTTAAAGTGTTAAGAAGCAAAGATGTCACTTTGAAGAAGACTAAAGTGCACCTGACCCAAGCTATGCTATTTTCAGTTGCCTCATATGTATGTGAAACCTGGACAATGAATAAGGAAGACGGAAGAAGAGTTGATGCCTTTGAACTGTGGTGTTGGCAGAGAATGCTGAAAGTACCATGGACTGCCAGAAGAACAAACAAATCTATCCTTAAAGAAGTGCAGCCAGAATGTTCCTTAGAAGCGAGAACGGCCAGACTTCATCTCGCCTACTTTGGTCATGTTGTCAGAAAGGACCAGTCCCTGGAGAAGGATACCATGCTCATTAAAGTGAGGATCGTTGAAGTGGGGGAAGACTGTCAACAAGGTGGATTGACAGAGTGACTGCAACGATGGGCTTAAGCATAGCAAAGATTGTGAAGATGGTGAAGGACAGGGCAGTATTTTGTTCTATTGTACACAGGGTCACTATGAGTTGAAGCCAACTCAGTGGCACCTAACAACAACTGTTTACTAAGTGCCAAATGATATTACATATATGTATATGTATATGTATGTGTGTGTGTGTGTATATATATATATATATATATATATATTTTTTTTTTTTCCAATAATACAGCACAAAACTATCACACCATACCATTTTTATGAATTATCTTGTTCTGGTTTGTACAGCTAAACTGTGACAAAATCAAGCTTGGAGCTCAGGTCTACCTGAATCCAATTTGTGTTCTTTCCATTTTGCTCAAACTCAGAAAACCAACTGCCATTGAGTCAATTCTGACTTATAGCAACCCCCATTGGGTTCCACTCAGATGTACCAAATCATATCTTTTGATGAAAAGCCTAGGAATCTGTACGTTTAAAGCTTCTGATACAGCCAGTTTGGCATAGGTCTTCCTTCCACTGCTTCTCATTCATGTTTTTCTCAACTTATTCCACTTTGGATTCTAGTTTCACTCCGCAAATCAAATTATTCCCAGAGAAGTTACCAATGACCACCTCATGGCTAAATCCACCAGATGTTTTTCCATCCTTATCCTGCTTGACTTCTTAGTAGCATTTGACAGACTAACCAATTTCTTTCTTTGGCTTCCAGAATATCATACTCTGCTCTTGGGTTTCCTTCCACCTTTCTAGTCTTTCCTTCTATGCCACCTCTGTTGTGTCCCCATTCTGGCCAACCAAATGCCACTGCCTTTGAGTCAATTCTGACTCATAGAGACCCTATAGGACAGTGTAGAACTGCCCCATCAGGTTTCTAAGAATGCAAGTCCCTTTGGAAGCAAACTGCCACATCTTTCTCCCACGGGAGTGGGTTGTAGGTTCAAACTGCTGACCTTTGGGTTAACAACCAAGCACTAAGCCACTATGCCACCTGGGCTCCTTACCATCTCCTAGATATTGGCACACACATCCTTACCCTTCCACCCTGTCTTAGTTTCTAACCTCACCCTCTTCTCACTGTAAATACTGTGCTTGGGTGATCTCCTCCACTCCCATGGATCTAATTACTGTTTATATGTTAATGCTTCCCAAACTGGTTTTTCTAACTTCACTTTTTGCTTCTGAATCTATAAGTCTATGTATGAGGAGTTGAACATCACTTAAACCAAAAACCAAAGCATTGCTATTAAGTAGATTCCAACTCATATCAACCTTATAGGACCAAGCAGCATGGCCCCTGAACTGAGAACCAGTTGGTGAGCAGCCAAGAGCTTAACCACTGTGTCACCAGGGTTCTTGAGTCCCTTAAACTTAACAGGTCCACAATGGAATTCATGATCTTTCTCAAACAACTTGCTCCCAGATCTGATGAATGGGCATGGAACCAGTACTGAGAAGGGCCCTGCACTTGGAGTTTAATCCTCAGAGGTAGCATTTTGAAATCTTTAATAGTGTTATGTTCAAAGTCCTATAGGACAATGGAGCACGTGCTGGGAGATTGGACCCTTGGCTCACACATGGTCTCTGCCTGGCCTAGTACAGGTTCTCAGTCTACCACTCCCTGTTGGTGACTGATGCCATCTTCTGTCCTTGATGGTGGGGGCCAGGAAGTGGGCACAGGGAAGGTCAGGGTTGGGCACATTTACTCTGCAGTATCTCAGGGCAGGGCAGTATTAGCCCCAGGCTGATAGCACCATGGCATGTTCAGTAGTCAACTTGGCAAGGCCTCTCACCCCTCCTATCCAGGTACCTACCATATCTTGGTATGGAGGTTGAAATACTCTTGGAGTGGCCTGTCTGTTGTGGATTGGGACTGTGAACCAATAGTAAAGGGAGATGCCTGCCTTGACTTCCAGGAGGTTGGTCCCTAGTTGGCAGGAGAGGGAAACTGGCAGCTCTGTGCCCAGTCACAGGGCCAGGCTCCCAAGAGTCTGTGAGGGTCTCCACTTATCCTGTGAGAATCCTAGTACCTAGGAGAGCACAACATTAAATAAGAATTCAAAATGCCAAAAAGAAGTCATGAGAGAGACCATGACGGGGAAAAAAATCCTGCATTTTCAATAAGAAGCCCTGAATTTCCATTCTGCATGGGGCCCTGTATGTGATAGCAGGCTCTGCCCACTCTTTTTCCTTTTTCTCTATCTCATTGAAAGACACAACTATTCATCCAGTCACCCAAGCCAGCAATCTAGGAATTATCCTTGACTTTTCCCTCTCTTTGACTCCCAACAAAGAACCCTACAGTTTATTTCCTAGATCTCTTTAGTGTCTTCATTCCCATATGCTACCGACTTAGTTCAGATGGGAGCGCTGGTGGCATAGGGCCTGAGGCATTTGACTGCTAACTAGAAGGCTGGCAGTTCAAACCCACCAGCCACTCCTTGGAAGGAAGGTCGGGCAATTTACTTCCGTAGAGATACTGCCTCGGAAACCCAAGTAGGGGTCGCTATGAGTCAGAATTGACTCAACAGCAGTGTTTGAGTTTTTTTTGGTTCTAGTTCAGATAGCTAAAACAAATTTGAGATGATCCTGTTTTTTATTAAGCCACCTGAAAGATAATTTTTTTCATAAGGTAGGGAAGAAAGAAAGAAAGAAACAACAGCCTAGGCTTAGCCCATCATTTGAGGGAACTGTGGCTATGGGTGACAGGGTGAGATATTGTCTAAGAATGCTAATGAATGTCTCAAAACCAACAATAGCAAAGAAGTGTTCAGGACCTATAAAGACTTAGATCATATATAAAATGAAAGTCAGCCAAAGGACACCAATATTTTTAACTGAAATAAATTTTGTAGAATAAGGTGTTTTATAAGACCAACATTTATTAAAGTTAATAACTAAATCCCAAACTTCCCTTCCCAACTGCAGGAGCCACTGGAGTTCTCTAGAGCAGGACCAACATTTCAGAGGGGAAAAGGCCAGATGGTTGCCTTTAAGGTCCTTTTATGGGCCAGCCAGCAAATGGCTCATGGGTGTGTCAGGCTAGTGTAAAGGTGTTGTTGTTGTTATTAGGTGCCATTGAGTCAGTTCCGACTTGTGGTGACCTCATGTACAACAGAACGAAATACTGCCTGGCTGTGCCATCTCCACAATTGTTGCTATGTTTGAGCCCATTGTTAACAGCCACAGTGTCAATCCATCTCGTTGAGGGTCTTTCTCTTTTTCACTGACCTTCACCTTTACCCAGCATGATATCTTTCTCCAGAGACGAGTCCTTCCTGATAACATGTCCAAAGTAAGTGAGACAAAGTCTCACCATCCTCACTTCTAAGGAGCATTCTGGCTATACATCTTCCATGACAGATATATTCATTTTTCTGGCAGTCCATGTCAGATGGATCTTGGCTGAAAGCAAAGAATACCAGAAATATGTTTACCTGTGTTTTATTGACTAACCAAAGGCTTTCAACTTTGTGGGTCATAACAAATTAGGGATAACATTGTGAAGAGTGGGAATTCCTGAACACTTAATTGTGCTCATGGGAACCTGTTACATAGAGCAAGAGGTACTGGTTCAAACAGAACAAGGGAATACTGCATGGTTTTAAATCAGGAAAAGGTGTGTGTCAGGGCTGTATCCTTTCACCATACTTATTCAATCTGTATGCTGAGCAAGTAATCCAAGAAGCTAGACTATATGAAGAAGAACATGGCATCAGGATTGGAGGAAGACTCATTAATAATCTGTGATATGCAGATGACACAACCTAGCTTATTGAAAATGAAGATGACTTGAAGCACTTACTGATGAAGATCAAAGACTACAGCCTTCAGTATGGATTACACCTGAACATAAAGAAAACAAAATTCCTCACAACTGGGCCAGTAAGCAACATCACGATAAACAGAGAAAAGGATTGAAGTTGTTAAGGAAGCAGCTGTCAAGAAATCAAACAATGAATTGCATTGGGCAAATCTACTGCAAAAGATCTCTTTAAAGTATTAAAGAGCAAAGATGTCACTTTAAAGACTAGGGTGCACCTGACCCAAGACATGGTACTTTCAATAGCCTTATATGTATATGAAAGCTGGACAGTGAGTAAGGAAGACTGAAGAAGAACTGATGCATTTTAATTGTGGTGTTGGGAACGAGTACTGAAAATACCATGGACTGCCAAAATAATGAACAAATCTGTTTTGGAAATAGTAAAGCTGGAGTGCTCCTTATAAGCAAGAATGGCCAGAGTTTGTCTCACATACTTTGCTCATGTTTTCAGAAGGGACCATTCCCTAGAGCGGGATATCATGCTTGGTAGAGTGGACATTCAGCAAACAAGGGAAAGACCCTCAACAAGATGGACTGACACGATTGTTTTTGCAATGATGGGCTCAAGCATAGCCAATATCGTGAGGATGGCTCAGGACCAGGCAGTATTTCATTCTTTTGTACATAGAGTCACTATGAGTCGGAGCTGACTCAATGGCACCTAACAGCAACACAGTATATTTTAATATTCTTTCCCCAAACCATAATTCCAATGCATCGGTTTTCTTCAGTCTTTCTTAGAATCCCAAAACAAAAAACAAAACACCTTCAGAATGATTTTCCCAAAACATTACTTTCTCTACATCACTTGCTGAACATTCTTCAATGTTTATAGGTGAAAGTCTAATCTCTTTAGGAAGATATTCAGTATTTTCACCCATATCCTCACCTTACGGTACCAACTTATATGTCACTGCTCCTCACTCAACCTCAAGCTTGCACATTAACTCAGAAACTAAACTAAACTCACTGCTGTCGAGTTGGATCTGACTCATAGTGACCCCTCCTTGGGTTTCCGAGGCAGTATCTCTATGGAAGTAGATTGCCCAGTCCTCCTTCCGAGGAGTGGTTGGTGGATTTGAACCACCAGTCTTTTCATTAGCAGTCAGATGCTTTAGGCACTGCACTACCACATTCAAACCAAACCAAAGCCAATTTCCTTCTTGCCCTCCAGTTTACTAGTCTTGTCCCTGCCCCAGGAATCTCTTTATTCAAACTAACAGTACTCATCCCATCTAACTCAAGTTCTACGTCCATTTTCACTTTGTTTACCAAACACTTAAATAGCATCTCTATGCATCACTATAGAAGCTCTTGTAGCACAGTGCCTAAGGCACTTGACTGCTAACCAGAAGGCTGGTGGTTCAAACCACCAGCCACTCCTCTGAAGGAAGATGGGGCAATCTACTTCCGTAGTGATACCACCTCGGAAACTCAAGGAGGGGTCGCTATGAATCAGGTCCACCTCGATGGCACATAACAACAACAACAACAACATGCATCACTGTGTATTAAGCACTGTTTAAATGCTTTACATATTCCAATTACTTTAATCTCTGAAACATCCCTGTGACATAGGACTATTATCCACCCTCAACTTACAGATGAAGGTAATCAACATTCCCAAGGTCACAGAAACATGATTTGAGCCCAAACACTGCTTCTGACCAGAATCCATGCTCTCAAACGCTATGTCATGCTGTCTTCAATATGCCTTTTATGACCATTCTGTGCCATAGTGAATTTTTGTTTATTTGTTTTTTGTTTATATTGTTAAATGACTTGCTGGTATTTATATCCTGATAAATCATGGAAAGCTTCTTCTATCCTCTCCTTACTTTCTGTGCATCTTTACTTCATTGTTTCTTAGAATCCTTGGAGCAAGCATGTTACATATGATTTTCTATATAAATTAACAGACATCTCCATGGATAAGAGAAAAGGAGAAAGACAAAAATATACAAGAGTGTAACTCTTCTCATGACACGTTAGCACAAAATTACATTTTATGCATTTTTTCAACATAGGATCAGTTCATGCAATGGCATGTGTATTAGGGTTCAGGAGTAGACTAGAAACTGTTCTGAGTGTCTTAAACAAAAAAAGGAATTTAATCCAATGTACCAGGTGCACACACATCAGTTGAGGGATTGGAAAAATAGGAGTAAGGTTGGACTTTTAAGAATGACTCTCAGTATGACATTGCAGAAGTCACCCTCTAAGGGAATGGCTACTTCTGCCGTGATTAGAAGCCTAAGAAATGAGGAAGCCTCTGTCCAAAGTTCAAGCTTTAGGACAGCGTACATGTTGGACAGGACACTCTTTGTTTGTGGGGGTTTGTCCTGTGCGTTGTGGGATGTTTAGCAGCATCCCTGGCCTCTGTGCACTACGTGCCATTAGCACTTACTCAGTTACGACAATCAAAAATGTCTCCAGACTTTGCTAAATATTTTCTGGGGGTCAAAATCGTCCTCTGGTTGAGAACCATTGCTCTAGGATATCATAATCTTACTCTCAGTCAGGAGTTAAGAAAGCCGCTGCCATAATTGTTATTTCCAGGAGCATGCTGTAGTAGCTGTGATCTATGGACGAGCAAGCACCACGGGAGGAATCAGCTCCAAAGCCACATTTTACCTGCTGTGATCCATCCCAACAAAATGAATGCCCTCCACCTCTCTTCCCCCTTAACTCAGTTTCAAATTCAGTTCTTGCATGAATGCACCCAATTGTTGGATCCTAAATCATATCCAGACCCCCAGCTGCAAGAGAGTCTGGGAAATGTCATTTTCAGCTTTCCAGTTTTTGCAGTACAAGAAGGCACCCCAGAAATAAGTACTGAGAGAACTAATCTACCATATCTGCCACAGCATGTAAACATTTTGTTCTTGCCAAATGAACCAGGCAAGATGGGAATGTTAATCTATCTGAGTGGAAGTATTTCAAAGTTGTCCTGAAAAAAAAAAAAAAAAAAAAAAGGGCAGAACCCTCTACCAATGTCCATTAGCAGGAAGAAGATAAATTCTGAGATGTAGCATTTTATCATTCATTATCTTGAGCAGCCATTTGAACACTAATAATATGCTATTATTTCTTTTTGCATGTGTAATGTCTTATCTTCCAAGAAGCTGCAAGTTCTTTAAGGATAGGGCTATGTACTCCCATAATGTTTAGGCATAGTTATAAGCATATTGTGGTTATTCAGTAGAAATTACTAAACATTTTTAAAGTATTTTATATAAGTAAATTGACCTAATCATCAGAAATAGAGTCACTACTCTTTAGTCAAGACTGAAGAGGCCCTTTACTATTTCTTAGGATAATTTTATAATCTCATAACTTTGAAACATTATGGAACCTTTAACATACTGGTTGTTGGCACTGACTTCTGAATTAAGAATTTTACTGAGACTTGAGAGTTTAAGAATTTAAAAAATATTTTTCATCTTAAATAGACACTATTATTACTTCTATTTCCACCCAGCATGGAATGACAGACACCAAATTTACCCTTCTGGCTGAACAACAACAAAAACAGATGAAATATATGAAACACTGGTTTTCAATACATTGTACATCAGGAAATGAAGGACAGTGGGCCCTGTGCGACAGGAAACAAATGAAGTGAGATGTCCACTGGTCTTAGCTAAAGCCTTGAGAAGGTCATCGGGGCATGGCATAGTGAGGAGAAATTGAGACAGAGCCCAGTAGGTTCCCTAAATTGAGGAGATGGTTCAGAGAGCCTGGGAAGACCAAAGCAGCTAGAGTTCTCAGGACAGAGTACTGAAAAGGAGAAAGCTGTGCAGAGTACTGGTCAGTGCATATGTGTGCAGAAACTATCTGAGGCCCTGGAATGAACTATCCAAAAGGATGAAAGGACCATGAATAGTGCCTGTTTCCACCATAGAGAGTGGAAGCTTGATGATTCACAGGGCGTTGGGTAGAGTTTCAGAAGGGTTTGGCCTCACTAGTGTTGAATAATTAGCCCTAGACTGAGCACTGCTCCAGACTCATCTAACAAATCATAAAAACAAGACCTGAAAGACTCAAATAGTCTCCAAGTAACCTAACTGCATCCCAGAACAAAGCTAACAAATATTTACAAGGATACAAAAATATTCAGTGCCCAAAAAGGTAAAATTCACAGTGTCTAGCATCTGAAATAAAATTACTAGTCATGCAAAGAATTATTAAGACCCATAATAAAGAGATAAGTAAGGCAATCAAAGTCAACCAGAACTGACATAGATGCTAGAATTAGCTGACCAAGACCTTAAAACATTTCTTATAACAGTTGTTATTCTTTGTATTCAAAAAGTTAGATACAGACACTTATCGGCTTTCTTTCCTTCCTTCCCTCCCTCCAGAATAATTTAGTCCAAAAGCCATTAGTGGGGACAAGAAAGGTAGGCACCTGTGCAGGGGGCTGGGGCACTGGCTTGGTGCATGGTGTCAGAGCCACGGCCAGGTAAGGAGAGTGTTTGCATGATGGGGGTATTAATAACAGTAGATTGATTACACACAAAGGATTGAGTCAGAAAGGAACTATATTGAGGAAAATGGCAATCCTCTTTTTCACTATCAGAGAAGGGAGTTATAAATATGGAGAGAAAATTAGAATGAATTAAAGTATTGATGTGAACTCAATGCCTGCAATATATAAATAGATAATTAAATAAATGTAGATGTGGATGTGTATAGGTGTACAAATAGTCCCTGACTGACAACGTATTCAAGTTATGATGAACCACCATTTATGGCCATCCATTTTGTTGTGTGGGTTTTTTTTTTTTTTTTTTTTTTGGGGGGGTACATTTTATTGTTAGTACAAAAAAAAAGTGACTTGATTACAGTAGGTTTTGTTGGGTTTATCATTAGCAATATGAACTACATATAATGTTGCAGCATGTAATTTGCTGGTGTTGTCACCCTTAGATGTTCACTTGCAGATGTTCAGTTTTATGATTTACTGTTCAAAACACTGCAGTATAACAGGCTATGGCTTGGTCAACAATGAAATCAGTTTCAGGAGCCTCAGGGAATAGAAAGTTGGGTAATGTTCAACTCTAAGACATATGACAATTGAACTGTGCACAAATCCTACAGCTGTTAAGACTCCTAGTGCATTGTTACGACACTGACTACTGCATCACTGTAGACCAGGCCTATAGTGTGATCTTAACTATAAGAAGCATTAACTGTTAATTTGAAATGAGGTATTCTACTTAGGTCAGAACCAACTTTCAATGGAGTTGGAGTTGTCGAAACAGAACCTCGACTGAGCAGAATCCCATCATAAGTTGAGGGCTACCTATATATGTGCACACACATACCCATACACAGCTCTGTCTATTGAAAGGGTCTGTGTGAGCCTAATCCCAATGAGCACATGTGGCACCCACTTCTGAGTGCCACTCTTTATTAAATGCATCCCAGTCCCTTTGGAAAAATGATTGATTTCAGGACTGGAGTAGGGGAAGTACAATATAACCCTAGAATATCTTGTGCCAGAAAGTAAGGAAGTGCTCAAAGAATGACAGGGACATGTCATAGGGATCAAAAGGATATAGAAGCCACCTTAAAGATATTCCCCCCTGGACAAATCTGAGACAATTTGAACACCAAAATAAATAATAGCTGCAAATTGTAACACAGTATATTAAATAAAACAGGAATTTATTTTGGTTACCTAGTGCTACTCCAACAGAAGATACCATAAATGGGATGGCTTTAACAAACAGGAGTTTATTCTCTAACAGTTTGGAGGCTTTAAGTCTGAGTTCAGAGTACTAGGCTCTAGGGGCTGGGTGAAAGCCCCTCAACCTTTGGCTTCAGCACTGCCTCCTGCTCCCAGCCCATTGAAGCTGGAGGCTTTTCTTCACTTAGACAGCTGCTGGCTGTTGAAGCTGACAAGCCCAAGGTTCACAAGTAAAAAGGCACAGTCCCAATATTACCAAACCACACTGCAGGCCATTGATTCAAGTCTATTGAAAGTCCCAAGATCGGTAGAGCATGGCAGGCTACTGAACGACTAAACCACATGCAAGGTTCAAGCTTACCATAAGCTAGAGACCATTCCCAAAGCTGCTTCTTATATATGGGAAGCCAACCACATCCCTAAAGCAGCTACTCAGCTGCTTGTGGTAGATCCCACCATGGAGTTGATTGCCAGTCTCATCAGGGGGAATAACTACCACCAGCTGCCCAGCCACTCAACCAGGCCCAGCCAAGTTGATACACAAATTTAATTACCACAGAATCCATGAATCCATACTGATATAAATAAACTAATAAATGAGAAGAAGAGAATGCTTTTCCTTCCAGTTAAATTCCAACTAATTAATGTAGAAGGAATTACTAAATTAAAAGAACATTTGGCATATACCATAATTCTTTCATCCAAGAAACAAAAATGGATGATAAAACTAAGTAAATAACTGATGAAGAATGGGATCTTTAGATAGCTTCAAAATACTCATTAATTAAAAAGACAAAAGTAACTGGACCCCATCTTAATCAAGTCAAAGTTAACATAGCCAGTAATACCACAAATTGAAATCATACCACCTGATAAGACGCAGTGAGAAGAATACAGCATTCTTGCCAAAAAATCCAAAAATTCAAACTGAAATTGATTTTCATTCTATAAAATAAATAGCTTGTAATCTTCAAAGGTGCCCAAGTCATGAAAGTATGAAAAAATTAAGAAATCTTCAGATGAAAGGAGACCAAATAGACATGAAAACTAAATACAACACATGATCCTAGACTATATCTTTTTGCTATAAAGGACATTGTAGGGACAATTGGAAAATTTGAATGAGATCTTTGTATTAGATAGTTGTTGTTGTTAGGTGTCATTGAGTTGTCTCCGACTCATCGTGACCCTATGTACAACAGAATGAAACACTGCCCGGTCCTGTGCCAGCCTCACAATCCTTGCTATACCTGAGCCCATCCTTGCAGCCACCGTGTCAATCCATTTTGTTGAGGGCCTTCCCCTTTCCTGTTGACCCTCCACTTCACCAAGCATAATATCCTTCTCCAGGGAATGGTCCCTTCTGACAGCATGATCAAAGTAGGTGAAACAAAGTTTGGCCATTCTTGCTTTCAAGGAGCATTCTGGATGCACTTCTTTCAGGACACATTTGGTAGTTCTTTTAGTAGTCTGTGGCACTTTAAGTGTTCTTCACCAACACCACAACTCAAAAGCATTGACTCTTCTTTGGTCTTCCTTATTCATTGTCTCTCACATGCATATGGGACAAGTGAAAATACCTTGGCCTGGGTTAGGCGTACCTTAGCATTTAAGGAGACATATTTGTTCTTCAGCACTTTAAAGAGGTCTTCAGCAGCAGATTTGCCCAATGTAATACGTCGTCCATTGGTGTTGATTTGTAGAACCAAGTAATATGAAATCTTTGACAACTCCAATCTTTTCTCCATTTATCGTGATGCTGCTTATTGGTCCAGTTATGAGGATTTTTGTTTTCTTTACATTGAGGTGTAATCCATACTGCAGACTGTAGTCTTCAATCTTCATCAGTAAGTGCTTCAAGTCATCGTCAATTTCAGCAAGCAAAGTTGTGTCATCTGAGTATCACAGGTTGTTAACGAGCCTTCCTCCAATCCTGATATCACGTTCTTCTTCATATAGTCCAGCTTCTCAGATTACGAGCTCAGCATACAGATTGAATAAGTATGGTGAAAGGATTCAACCCTGACACACTCCCTTCCTGATTTTAAACCATGTAGTATCCCTTTGTTCTGTTCTAACAACAGCCTCCTGGTCTATGTACAGGTTCCTCATGAGGAAAATGAAGTATTCTGGAATTCCCAATCTTTTCAGTGTTATCCATAATTTGTTATGATCCACACAATCGAATGCCTTTGCATAGTCAATAAAACACAAGTAAACATCATTCTGGTATTCTTTGCTTTTAGCCAAGATCCATCTGATAGCAGCAATGATATCCCTCATTCTACTCCTCTCCTGAACCCAGCTTCCATTTCTGGAAATTCTCTGTCAATATACTGCTGCAACCGTTTTTGAATTGTCTTCAGTAAGATTATACTTGAGTGTGATATTAATGATATTGTTCAATAATTTCCACATTCTGTGGGACCACCTTTCTTTGGAATGGGTACAAATTATGGATCTCTTCCAGTCAGTTGGCCAGGTAGCTGTCTTCCAAATCTCTTGGCATAAGCTGAGTGAGTGCCTCTAATGCAGCATCTGTTTGTTGAAACATCTTGGTGCATATTCTATCAATTCCTGGAGCCTTGTTTTTTCCTAATTCCTTCAGTGCAGCCTCAACTTCTTCCTTCAATATCATTTGTTCTTGGTCATATGCCACCTCCCAAAATAGATGAAGATTGACCAATTCTTTTTGGTACTGTGACTCTGTATATTCCTTCCATCTTCTCTTGATGTTTCCTGCATTATTCAATATATTGCCCATAGAATCTTTCAATATTGCCACTCAAGGCTTGAATTTTTTCTTCAGTTCTTTCAGTTTGAGAAATGCTGAGTGTGTCCTTCCCCCTTTGGTTTTCTAACTCCAGGTCTTTGCACATTTCATTATAATAACTGACTTTGTCTTCTTGCGCTGATCTTTGAAATCTTCTGTTCAGCTCTTTTATCTTGTCATTTCTTCCATTTGCTCTAGCTACTCTCCACTCAAGGACAGGTTTCAGAGTCTTCTGGCATCCATTTTGGTCTTCTATTCCATTCCTGTCTTTTAAATGACCTTTTGCTTTCTTCATGGATGATGTTCTTGATGTCATCCCTCAATTCCTCTGGTTTTCAGTCACTGGTGTTCAATGCATCAAATCTATTCTTTAGATGATCTCTAAATTCAGGAGGGATATATTCAAGGTCATATTTTGGCTCTCATGGACTTTTTAAAAATTGTCTTCAACTTCAACTTGAACTTAAGTATGAGCAGTTGATGATCACTTCCACAATCAGCTCCTGGACTTGTTTTGGCTGAAAATATTGAGCTTCTCCATCATCTCTTGCCACAGATGTAGTCTACCTGATTCCTGTGTACTCAATCTGGCAAAGTCCACATGTATAGCCACCATTTGTGCTGTTGAAAAAAGGTATTTGCAATGAATAAGTTGTTAGTGTTGCAAAATTCTATCATGTGATCCGCAGCATTATTTCTATCACCAAGGTCATATTTTCCAACTACTAGTGATTCTTCTTTGTTTCCAACTTTTGCATTCCAATCACCACTGATAATTAACACATCTTGATTTCATGTTTGGTCAGATTCCAATTACAGAAATTGGTAAAAATCTTTAACTTCCTCATCTTTGGCTTTGATAGTTGGTGCATAAATTTGAATAACAGTCATATTAACTGGTGTTCCTAGTAGACGTATGGCTATTATATCACTGACAGCATTGTACTTCAGGACAGATCTGGAAACAGTCTTTGTGATGATGAATGCCACAGCAATCCTCTTCAATTTGTCATTCCCAGCATAGTAGATCATATGGTTATCTGATTCAAAACAGCCAAAACAAGTCCATTTCTGCTCACTAATGCCTAGGATATTGATCTTTATGCATTCCATTTTACTATTGACAACTTCCAATTTTCCTAGATTCATACTTTGTACATTCCATGTTCCAACTATTAATGGATGTTTGTAGCGGTTTCTTCTCATTTTGAGTTGTGCTATATCAGCAGATGGAGGTATTAGATGGTAGTAATGTATTAATAAGGAGCTCTGGTAGCAGAGTGGTTATGGCATTTGGCTGCTAACCAAAAGATGGACAGTTTGAACCTACTGGTCACTCTGCAGGAGAAACATTAGGCATTATGTTGCCATAAAGATTTATATCCTTGGAAACCCTATGGAGCAGTTCTACTCTATCCAGTAGGGTTGCTATGAGTCGGAATTGACTCCATGGTATTGAGTTTTAATGTATTAATATTAAGTTTCTGATATGGTAGATTATATAGGGGTTCTGTAGGAAAATGTCCTTTTTTGTAAAAAATCACATGCTGGAGTATTCGAGGGCTTTGGGACATTGTGTTGGCAACTTACTCTCAAATGATTCAGGGAAAGTAATCTTTTTATAGTCTTGCAAGTTTTCTGTAACATTGAAATTATTTCAAAATAAAAAATTATCTTTAGTATTGAAAAAAAACACCAACATTTACTGTGTGCTTACCATGTGTCAGGGACAGAGCAAGCGGTTCAAAAGGAATGACATTCCCTTCACACTTGAGAACTCATGGTTCTAGAAGAGAAAAGGAGGGGATATATTAAATGAAATAATAGTGATACTGAGGATTGGGATACAAACTCTGCCTACAGAGGTGAGCAAGCTTTGGCAGAGGAGGTGATCATTCATTGAACTGTGACATGAGTTTTAGTAGAAGGAGCAGAAAAAATGAAGGCAGGGACTTCTGGTAAGATGGTGGAATAGGGAGAAAGATTGCACAGACTCTCTTCAACAAAGAAAAGGGGAACCAATTAACACAGACACAGAAGATAATCCTGGACCCCTGAGCCTTGAAGGGAAGGATATAGAAGTAGACTAAACACCAACTAGCAGAAGAATTTGCATGAAAATACCAAAAAGGGAGCCATATGGAGCTGCGGTCTGGCAGCGATCCTGAGCAATTCTGACGGCATGGCACAGACAGCTTGGAGAGTGCCAAGTGGTGGTAGGACCTAAGAACTAACCTAAAAATCAGCCCTGCTAGCCAGGAACTGCACGGAGGACTGCTCTGGTGGCTGGGGAGTAAAACACGAAGCACCAGCGAAGAGAAAACTGGGCTGAGCTGTGGACTTTTGCCCGTCCCGAGGGTGCTGCCATTTTGAATATTTATAAGCAGCTTGACCATTTTGGATATTTAAAGCGACAGTGCTCTCTGAGATTCCAGGGGCTTAAGAACAGGTTCTGATTGCCAGCAACCCCAAGGACACTCCAGACCTGGATGACTGAAAAGGTGTGACATTTCCCTTGTGACTCTTATACCCCACACCCCTTGGTGAACGGAGGTGTGGCCATCCCCCACTCCCACCCACCTTCTGGGCCCACAGGAACTCCATACCAGTCTGTGTGCTCAGGCAGAGCCGGGTGCGCTGGCATAGCCACCAAAAATATTTTTCTCTTTTTTTTTTTCTGGTTTATAGTTTGCTTATTTTCGTCTGTTTTAAACCTACTATTATTAATAATACATTTTTCCTTTTTACTATTATTCTTTATTCTTCCCCTCCCAGGTCCTAATTTTAAGCTCTTTTTCCTTTCCCTGTTCATGGTTGCATTTTTTTTTTCTCCTGGTTAACCCTGTTCCATGTTTTTTATTTTGCATTTCTCCCACTTTTTTCTTCATTATTCTCCTTCTCTACCTTTTTTCTCTTACTGCCCTATACCCAGATATTACAGGTTTCCTTGTCTTTTCCTTCGTTCTTTTTCCCTTTTTTCTTTTTTTGGTTACTGTTCCTGTATGATTACATGGTGTACTTTTTGGCCATGTGCTCTTAGTTTTTTGATGGTTATTCAGTTGTAATTTTTGTCTAATTGAGTGGGAGACAACAACAGTCCCCATAAGACACAACTACACCCACACCTCCTGCAACTACACTTACTGACTGAGAGCCACCACCTCCTTCTCCATCAATGGGCCAATGATAAAAAAAAAACCAAGAAGAGCCTGAGTAACCCTTGGCTGATTTTCACAGTTAACAGAGAACTTAATGCAACAATGCTATGATGTCTCAGAGACAACAGTCCATCACAGTCCATACAAAGAAGCAAGATAAAGTGGTAGAAACAAGGGAACAGGATACAGACCCAGAACACATCCCTGAGGAAGAAGCAGCATTG
>NW_006921611.1:13214303-13215438 GCF_000298275.1 Orycteropus afer afer
GAAGTGAGAGCCATGACAAGAACAGACATATGCACACCCATGTTCATCACAGCACTATTTACAATAGCCAAAAGATGGAAACAACCTAGGTGTCCATCAGCTGAGGAATGGATACCCAAACTATGGTACATACCACAATGGAATACTATGCAATGCTAAAGAATAATGTAGAATCTGCAAAACACCGCAAAATGTGGATGAACTTGAAGGACATTATGCTGAGTGAAATAAGTCAATCACAAAAGGACAATGTAGTAGGTTGGTTTGTGTGTCAACTTGGCTGGACCTGGTTGAGTGGCTGGGCAGCTGGTGGTAGTTAATCCCCATGAGGAGACTGGTAATCAGCTCCATGGTGGGATCTACCATGAGCAGCTGGGTAAGCTGCCTTTGGGAATGTGGTCTGCTTCCTGTGTATAAGGAGAAGCTTTGAGAATGGTCTCTAGCTCTAGGGTCTATCTCAACCTTAGGGTCTATCTCTGCCTCCTGCTCCTGGCCCACTGGAGCTAGAGGCATTTCTTCACTCAGACAGCAGCTGGCTGCTGAGGCTGAGAAGCCCCAAGGTTGACAAGGAAAAAGGTACAGTCCTGATGTTACCAAACCACACGGCAGGCCATTAACTTAAGTCCATTGTAAGTCCTAAGGTCAGCAGAGCATAGCAGGCTGCTGAGCAATGACACCGCTACATGCAGGATCTAGCTAGCATGCCATAGGCTAGAAACCATACCCAAGGGCTTCTCCTTATATATAGGAAGCAGACAACATACCCAACTGCAGCTACCCAGCTGCTTGTGGTAGATCCCACCATGGAGTTTATTGCCATTCTCCTCGTGGGGATTAACTACCACCAGCTGCCCAGCCACTCAACCAGGCCCAGCCAGGTTGACACACAAACCAAACTGCCACAATTCCACCCCTTGTCAACTTGGCACCTGTACAGATCATCAATGGGTGGTATCTGTATAGGTCTCCTCCACTGGGTGGCTCCAGTCCCCTAGTTCCTGAATGGCGACCTCACCCCCTTGGCCTGGCGGCCCCTTTCCTCTCCCTCTTGGGCATGGCAGCCCTGCCCCCTCACTCTTGGGCAGCAGCTATGGCTCCATCCCACTGGCTCACATGAATGAGCAGCCCCACACTC
>NW_006921611.1:13216138-13217255 GCF_000298275.1 Orycteropus afer afer
TCTTAATTTCCAGTTCAATGCAATCAGTATTGTGTCTCCAGGTGAGAGTGTTCCTCCCTTTGGGACTAAGATCTCCAGACCCGCAGAGCATAGGGTAGCAGGGACAGGAAGCAAAAATTTTTTGAGTGGGTCACTAGGGGTAAAAGTGAGTGATAACACTCCTGTTTCCACCCCTTGGTTCCTGGACCTGTGAATCCTGGCTATTGGAGAAACAGAACCATATATTGGGCACTGGTTTAGAGCATATACAGCCTCCTGCAGAACATTTCCCCAACCCTTCAAAGTAGTGCCACCTAGCTGGTGCCATATTTGTGTTTTTAAGAGTCCATTCCATCATTCTATCAAGCCAGCTGCTTCAGGATGATGGGGAACATGGTAAGACCAGTGAATTCCATGAGCATAAGCCCATTGCCATACTTCATTTGCTGTGAAATGAGTTCCTTGATCCAAAGCAATGCTGTGTGGGATACCATGACGGTGGATAAGCCATTCTGTATTAGTCCATTATTATAAAAGTCAAGGAAAGATTTATCTATGGAAGGAAATTTTCTTTGTTGGTTACCAGTGGTGGGAGGGGATAATAAGGAACACTGTTAGATAGATAGAGATAGGTATTGATTTGGGTGAAGAGAAGGGCAATGTACTAAATGTGAGTGATCAATATGGTGGCATTGAGAAAGAGAAAAACATAGAGAAGTACATGGGAGGTACAGACAACAAAGATGAACCCTTTTGCACATACAGTACTGTATTGTCAGTGAAGGCAAACATGGGTATATGAGTAGATAGATGGGTGGACCGATGGGTGGACAGGCTGAACTACTAGGTATGTCTATGAAGCAGGGAGTGTACCCAAGAACATGTATAGGGTTGGCAGACAATGGTCCTATCAGTTTATGTGTATGATCTGAATTCCTAGATGTATAGTAGAGCTGACAAGAGGCAAGGTGGTAGTCACTGCTTGGTCACAGCCAGCTACGCAGAGGAACCGAGTAGCTGATCCTGTGGGCTCGGAACCATAGTCACAGGGGACATCAAGCTCAATTGGCATAACATACTACACAAAACATTGTTCTACCTCCTACTTTGGCAAGTAGCAACTGGGATCTTAAAAGCT
>NW_006921611.1:13217985-13225338 GCF_000298275.1 Orycteropus afer afer
ATAATAATAATAATAATAAACAAAGGCAGGCAGATGTGAAATTGTACGGCCTCTTCAGGGAGCAGTTAACAACTCAGGGTGCCTGGAATATGAGATCCGCAGAGAAATATGAAAAGAGAGGGAAATAAGTTGGGACCAGACTGTGAAAGGTTTTGTATGTTATGCTAGGGAATTTGGCCTCAAAACTTTAATTTAGGGGAAGGGACATGATCAGACTTGCATTACAACAAGCATCCTGCTCCTCAGTGAGCAGAATGGTTTATGGATTGTTGGGGGCAGAAAATAGACAGGGAAGACTAGTGTGCACCATAACTGTGAGTTGCTTTTAGGACAATCAGATGGGGGCATAGTTAATTGACATCAGGTAATCAGGATCACTAACAGACTGGATCTGACCAGTGCCATTGGAGGGAATATGGAAGGAAGAAGGCTGATACCGTTGACAGGAATGGGGATTCAAACAAAGTTTACGAAATGTCTTCTGTATCACCTGGGTGATTTTTATTGGGGTACCAATAGCAGTAGGAACCTAAGGCAGACTCCAGTAGCACAATTCCAGGATAGTGAGATGTTGGGTGATCTAGGTAATAATAAACATAATCATAATTATCACAACATTTTTGAGTGCCTAGAATATGCTAAGAGCTTTAATATTTCACTTACTGTATAGTATTATATAATAACAATAATTATTACATTATTATCAGTTAGTAGTCTATAAAGAAGGTAGTGATATAATCCCCATTTTACAGATGAGAAAATTAAGTGACAGAGAAATTAAGCAAATTTCATTGAACACAGCATAAGTAAAGCCAGAATTTGAACATGGCAGCCTCTCTCCAGAGTCAGGCTCTGGAAGGGAACATATCTGGAGAGACATTTTGGATATTGCAAGAAAAGAAATTGGTAACCAAACATATAAAGAGCCCTGGTGGCTCAGTGGTTAAGCACTCAACTGCTAACCAAAAGTCAGTAGTTTGAACCCACCAGCCACTCCATGGGAGAAAGATGTGGCAGTCTGCTTCCATAAAGATTTACAGCCTTGGAAATCCTATGGGGCAGTTCTGCTCCTTGTATAGGGTGGCTATGAGTGGGAGTTAACTCCATGGGGAAAGGTTTAACCAAACAGATTAAAAAAAACAAACCCTCTGCCATCAATTCAATTCCAACTCATAGCAACACTGTAGGGCAGAGTAGAATTGTCCCATAGGGTTTCCAAAGCTGTAAAGTAAACTGCCTCATCTTTCTTCCATGGGACAGCTGGTGGGTTAAACTGCCTGCCTTTTGGTTAGCAGCCCAATGTTTTAATTACAGCGCCACCAGAGGTCCAAAACAGATTACAGGGGAGGTAAATACAAAGAAGGATAACTGCTAAATCTCTAGCTTTTATTTCTGCATCCATAGTGGCACTGTAAATGGAGTTAGGGACTACAGAATAAAGAAGGAAAGGAGAAGGTAAGTGGGCATGGGATAAAGGAGAAATAGGGAAGAAGAAATCTGGTTTTGGGACTATGTTGGATTTAAGGTGTCTGTGATAATGTAGATCTAGAATTGTGAGGATTTTAGATCTAAAACTCAAGGAAATATGTTAAGGTAGAAAGGTCTGAAAGTCATAAGCACCTAAATGGTGGTAGTTAACTAGCTCTTGTAGGGAGATCAGGTGAAGAGAGACAAAAAGGGTGGGAATGGAATTGTAACTACTGCCATTTCTAGCAAGTGTAAGCAGAGAGCAGCCAGGATGAGAATGAGTGGTTCCAGAAGGCAGGAGAACCAGTTTCCAGTTTGCCACACTGCTTGATAAACTCTGTGGGAGTTTCAATGGGTTGAATAACTTTTTTCTGCTTCCAAACTAACTCAAAGGAGCTCTGGTGGTGCAGTGCCTAACGTATTTGACTGCTAACCAGAAGGTTGGTGGTTCTTTCTTTCTTTCTTTTTTTTTTTTTGGCTTTAACTCAAACCAACAAATTCAATAGGTATGTGTTAAATATAAGGAGCTCTGGTGGTTCAGTGCCTAAGGCATTTAACTGCTAATCTGGTCAGTGGTTCAAACCCACCAGCCACTCCATGGAAGGAAGATGGGACAATCTACTTCCATAAAGATTTATTCCTTCATAAACCCAAGGAGGGTCACTATGAGTCAGCATTGACCTGACAGCAGTGAGTTTGTTGGTTTTTTGTTTGTGGTTTGTGCTAAATATACATAGGTTTGAAATATATAAATCAACGTTCCCAAACACATTCGTCAGTAGTATTCACAGTAAAAGTAACTTTCATATTAAATAACATACATAGTTATACTGGTTTGTTTGTTTCAGTGATTTATCATTTAAGTCATGAGTCAATTTTATCTACCTGAGCAGGTACCATTAGGCAGTGCTGGTACCAGGTGCCTATAAGGAGACTAGTTTCTAATATGTGGGAGATCCATATTTGTGCCCATTCCAAAGAAAGGTGATCCCACAGAATGTGGAAATTATAGAACAATATCATTAATATCGCACTCAAGTAAGATCTTACTGAAGATAATTCAGAAACGTTTGCAGCAGTATATTGACAGAGAACTTCCAGAGGTTCAAGCCAGATTCAGAAGAGGACGTGGAACAAGGGATATCATAGCTGTTGTCAGATGGATCTTGGCTCAAGGCAAAGAATACCAGAAAGATGTTTACTTGTGTTTTATTGACTATGCAAAGGCATTTGATTGTGTGGATCATGACAAATTATGGATAACATTGAGAAGAATGGGAATTCCCGAGCACTTGATTGTACTCATGAGGAATCTGTACCTTGACCAGGAGGCTGTCGTTCGAACAGAACAAGGGGACACTACATGGTTTAAAATCAAGAAGGGAGTGCGTCAGGGTTGTATCCTTTCTCCACACTTATTCAATCTATATGCTGAGCAAATAATCCGAGAAGCTGGACTGTATGAAGAAAAACGTGGTATCAGGATTGGAGGAAGAATCATTAGCAACCTGAGATATGCAGATGATACAACTTTGCTTGCTGAAAGTGAGGATGACTTAAGGCACCTACTGATGAAGGTTGAAGAATACAGTCTGCAGTATGGATTACGTCTCAATATAAAGAAAACAAAAATCCTCACAACTGGACCAATGAGCAGCATCACAATAAATGAAGAGAAGATTGAGGTTGTCAAAGAATTCACGTTGCTTGGTTCTACAATCGATGCCAATGGAAGCAGCAGTCAGGACATTAGACGACGTGTAGCATTGGGAAAGTCAACTGCGAAGGAACTGTTTCAAGTGCTGAGGAGCAAGGATATCTCCTTGAGGACTAAGGTGCGCCTGACACAAGCCATGATATTTCCAATCGCCTGGTATGCATGTGAGAGCTGGGCAATGAATAAGGAAGACCGAAGAAGAGTTGATGCTTTTGAGTTGTGGTGCTGGCGAAGAATGCAGAAAGTACCATGGACTGCTAAAAGAACTAACAGATCTGTCCTGGAGGAAGTGCAGCCAGAATGCTCCTTGGAAGCAAGAATGGCCAGACTTCATCTCACCTATTTTGGTTATGTTGTAAGAAGGGACCATTCCCTGGAGAAGATGTCATGCTTGGTAGGGTGGAGGGTCGATGAAAGAGGGGGGGGCCTTCAACGAGATGGATTGACATGGTGGCTGCAATGATGGGCTCAAGTATAGCAGGGATTGTGGGGCTGGCGCGGATCGGGCAGTGTTTCATTCTGCTGTGCATGGGGTTGGTATGAGTCGGAAACGACTCGACGGCACTTGACAACAACAACAAGAATAAATAGATAAATAAATACAAGTATGTCAAATATAGGAGCTCTAGTGGTGCTGTGGTTAAAGCATTGGACTGCTAACCAAAAGGTTGGTACTTCAAACCACCAGCCGCTTTGTGTGAGAAAAATGAGGTAGTCTACTTCTGTAAAGATTTTCAGCCTAGGAAACTCTCTAAAATATTTCTACTCTGTCCTATAGGGTCACTGTGAGTCAGAATCCACTCGATGGCAATGGGTTTTTGTTTTTGTTTTTATGTGAAATATGTTACATACATACTCATTTCTAAATTTTGCAAGATGATGGAATATCATAAAATATTGGTAAGAAACATAAGTGCCAAGATTCACTGATTGGGAAACAGTGCCCAACTCCACTCCACTCTTCTGTTTCCTCCTCCCAGAAGGACCATAACAGGTGAACACTAAGGCTAATTTTAAAGGTTCATTGTTTTGAGGGTGGAAACTTTGAACCTACAGTATCTTTTATATGTATATATATACATGTATATATAATTTTATTACTGTAAAATATACTTTAACCATTTTAACTGTACAATTCAGTGACATGAATTACATTCACAATGGTGTACAACCATCACCCCTATCTATTTCCAAAAGTTTTTTATCACCCTAAACTCAGTACCCCTTAACCTGCAATATTCTGTAAGTTCTACTCACAAGCCTGTGCATACTAGCGACATCATGGGAACATTTCTGATTAGGGAATCAATGAAGAGATAGGTTCAGAGAGGAGAAACTTTTGATCTCGTTATAGTTTGGTAATTTGAACAGCTTTTCTACAAAGAATGCCTTTACCAATTTTGCTCTAATATTCACTAATTATGTGAGCCTAGGGAATTGTTTCATCTCTCTGAGCCTTAATTTCCTCAAATATACCTGCCTTTTAGAACTGTGTTGTTATCCAATTGTGTATATTTCCACAGTGTCTGACATAAAGTAAATGATTAGCAAATGATAATGATTAGCACATGTGTATGTGGTGTAAAAGGAGCTCTGGTAGCATGGTGGCTAAGGCACTTGACTGCTAACCAGAAGGCTGGCAGTTCAAACCCACCAGCCACTCCTCGGAAGGAAGATTGGGCAATCCTACTTCCGTAGTGATACTGCCTCGGAAACCCAAGGAGGGGTCGCTATGAGTCCTATGAGTCAGGGCCGACTGGACATAACAACAACACATAACAACAACAACAACAATGTGGTGTAAATTGGGCAGGTTTGCATTATTTTAGTTTAACAAGGAAAGAAAGATAAGGCAAAGATATCAGAGCAGAAAATATCAATTAATTCAGACAACAAATACTGTATAAGTAGGAATTGAATCTGCCTGGAGGGAGAATGACATTTTAGAAAGCAGGGAGGGCAGGAACAAAACTCCAAGGTCAACAACTGGAGTACAGAGGCAACACCACTAGCTGGGTGTGGCAGGAAGGAAGGTGTAAGGCTGTTTGTGGAGTATTTATAGTATGGCCCACTAGATCATAAACCAAACCAAACAAACCAGTGTTGTCAAGTCAATTCTGATTCATATTAGTGATTCGGACCCCATGTGTACTGGAGTAGAACTGTGCTCCATAGGATTTTTAATGAGGGATTTTTCAGAAGTAGATTGTCAGGACTTTGTTCTGAAGCTCCTTAGGGTGGACTCGATCAGCCAGTCTTTCAGTTAGTAGCCAAATGCATGAACCGTAGCACTACTCAGGGACTCCCTATTAGCCGGTACTATGTAACCTCTGACTTAGAGGAGTTAACCATTAGATCATGCCTTGCCCAAATGGCCTCTGGCTGCCCTTGATTTCCCAAGTGAAGACTACTTTTTATTCTTGCTTGATGCAACAATTTAAGAGTGAGGAACTGCTGCCAACATACCTAAAAGTTCTGTACATGTAAACTCCCCAGGGGAATTTCCCCAGTATTCTCTAGCAGGGAAGACCCTGTACAAAGCTGACTCATACATATCTAAAGCACATGAGAAAGGCAGACTCAGAAGAATCAACCCCTGTTAGGAAAAAAAATAAAGTTGTGTCCCCCAAAATATATATTGTAAATCTTAACCTCTATGCCTGTGGTTATACCATTTGGAAAGGGATTCTCTCTGTTATGTTAATTAAGCAGGATTAGTGTAGAGTACATTTTGAATTAATCTCTGATATTTGCAACTGTCAAAAAAATAAAACATAAAAGGAGCAGATTAGGACAAGCAAGCAAGCAGAGGTGAAGACAGACAGATGCCAAGACACATGAAGATCACCCAGGAACAGAAGCTCGGAAGAGCCAACAGAGAGAGAAAGCCTCCTCCCAGAGCCAGCACTCTGAATTTGAACTTCTATCCTCCTAAATTGTGAGAAAATAAGTTTCTGTTTGTTAAAACCACCCATTCGAGGTATTTCTGTTATATGCAATGCAAACGCAAACGCAACGCACTGCTGTTGAGTCGGATCCGACTCATAGCAACCTCTCCTTGAGTTTTCGAGGCAGTGTCACTACGAAAATAGATTGTCCAACCTTTCTTCCAAGGAGTGGTTGATGGGTTTGAACCGCCAACCTTCTGGTAGCAGTCAAATGCCTTGGGCACTAAGCGACCAGAGCACTAGGTAAGACACAAAGGTTAAAGGAATAGGGTTATTTAATAGTAAAACGATTTAAGGTAACAACCTCCCTTATACTCAAATAACTAAGCAAATAAAGGAAAAGTGTAAAGAGGATTACCTCTCTCTTAACAAATATCCCAAAAAGATTTGCAAATGTCAAAAATATTTGAGATTATTGGCATATCTCCTCTTTGATCCCTAATCAGAAGTGTTTCCCTGATGTCACTCATATGCACAGACTTGTGCATTACTAGGACTTAAAAGACACTAAAAGTCCAGAGCTCTAGTTAAAGCATTGGGCTACTAACCAAAAAGTCAGTTGTTCGAACCCACCAGTACCTCCAAGGGAAAAAGATGAGGATATATGCTTCCGTAAAGATTTACAGCTTTGGAAACCCTATGGGGAAGTTCTACTCTGTCCTATAGGGTCACTATGAGTTGGAATCAACTTGATGGGAATGGGTTTGGTTTGTTTTCTTGGCAGGTCCAAAGGCTCCACCCTCTTAAAGCAATGAAGATTTAAAATTAGCTTTAATGTTCACTATAAAAGGTAAAAGGAGCTCTGGTAACGTAGTGTCTAAAGCACTTGACTGCTAACCAGAAGGCTGGAGATTCAAACCCACCAGCCACTCCTCGGAAGGAAGATGGAGCAACCTACTTCCGTAGTGATACTGCCTCGGAAACCTGAGGAAGGTCACTATGAGTCAGGTCCTACTTGACAGCACAAAACAACAACGACAACAATAAAAGGTAAAACTTGGTCTGGCTCCAGAAGGGTAGAGTGAACTTGGGCACTGTTTCCCATTGATGTGTCTTGGCACTTGTGTTTCTTGTTGTTATTTGCCGTCGAGTCAGACCTGACTCATAGTGACCCCTCCTTGAGTTGCCAAGGCAGTATCACTACGGAAGTAGATTGCCCAACCTTCCTTCCGAGGAGTGGCTGGTGGGTTTGAACCACCAGCCTTCTGGTTAGCAATCAAG
>NW_006921611.1:13225768-13229659 GCF_000298275.1 Orycteropus afer afer
CAGCCAAACAAAAGACAGGCATATGAGCTGAACATTTACATTAGGTAGATACACTCCTTGGAGAGAACAATCATGGGAGAATAGAAGGGCTGCTTATGCACAGGGAGACAGCTTGGGGGGCAGGAGTACATGGAGGAAGGACACTGGGAAGAAGTAACTATGGGAGGAAGTGGTAGGGGAGCTGTTGCATTGGGATAAATTGTAGTCAATGTCATGAGACAAAGTGTATGTGAACTGCTGTATGGAAAGTGGATTTGCTCTGTAAACTTTCACCTCAATCACAATAAAAAAAAATGAGTTAATGAGTTAGTGCTATGCTAATTGTTGTTCTGCAGAGTAGAACTGCACTCTATAGAGTTTCCAAGACTCTGACCTTTTGGAAGCAGATCAGCAGGCCTTTCTTCTGAGGCGCCTTTGGATGGGTTTAAATAGTCAGCCTTTTAGCAAGTAGTTGAGCTCTTAACCATTTGTGCCACCCAGATTCCAGTGCTATACTAGGCACTAGAATTACAGGAATGAAAACAAAATACCTGCCCTCAGAGCACTCAGTTCATGGAAAATCAGACATAAGCACAGAAATCTGTAGTACCATGGGCTAGGTCCTCTAACAGATGTGTATGGCATGGGAATGAGGAGAAAGAGGCATCCAGTTGCCTGAGGAAGTCAGGAAAGTCCCAAGAGCACAAAGCACCTGCACTGAGACTAGGAAGACGAGCCAGGATCCACCCAGCAGATACAGAGGGTGGAGAGCATTCCACAGAGACAAGCTATGTGCAAAGGCTTTTAAGAGCGTGAGAACTTTGGGAGAGCTCAGTGTTGAGAGTGGCTGCTCTTTAGGGTGGGTGGTGGACTGGGGTGGGAGTTGGGGAAAGGCTCTGCAGAGAGTCAGGTTCATCACTGCCTGAGGGGACATGCTAAGAAGTTTGGGTTCATGGGTGAGCATACATGCTTTGAGGAAAAACTAGTAGGATATATACCTGTAACATGATACTCTGGTAAAGGTTGCAGTGCACTGCTGTGGAGTCGGATCCAACTCATAGTGACCCCTCCTTGGGTTTCCAAGGTGGTATCACTATGGAAATAGATTACCCAACCTTCCTTCTGAGAAGTGGCTGGTGGATTTGAACCACCAGTCTTCTGGTTAACAGTCAAATGCCTTATATTGCTATTTTCAGAACTAGTGGGTATGACTCCTAAGAGCACTGATACTCAAGTCAGTCTGCCTAGATTCAAGTCTAGGGTTCAAGCTCTGCCATTTAGTTACTAGCTTTGTGCCATTGGGCAAATTATTTAACCTCTCTATGCCCCAGTGTTCTCTGTAAAATGAAGGGTTAGTAGTGCCTACTAAGTAAAATAGGTACTATTAGGTACAATAGTACCTAATCTCACAGAACTGTTGTGGATTATATGAACTAATATAGGAAAGTGTTTAAAATAGACCCTGGATAGAACAATGTGGAACAAAACTAAAAATCATTAAAAAAAAAAAAAAAAAAAAAACAGATTTACTGGTCTGATAGAGCCTGGTGAGACCCCTGACACTATGGCCCCTAGCCACTCTTGAGGTCTGGAACTGAACTCACTCCTGTGACTTCCAGCCAAAAACTAGACAGGCATATGGGGTGAACATTTACGTCAGGTAGATACACTCCTTGGAGCGCTGTATACAGTGGAAGAATGGGAGAACAGAAGGGCAGTGTTTGCACAGGGAGACAGCTGGGGGAGGGGACAGGAGTACATGGAAGGGAAGGACGCAGGGAAGAGGTAACTATGAGGAGGAAGTGGGAAGAGAGCTGTTGCATTGTGGGGAATTGCAGTCAATGTCATGAGACAAAATGAGTATGAATTGCTGTATGGAAAATGAATTTTCTCTGTAAACTTTCACCCAAACCATAATAAATTTTTTTTTTAATAAAATAAAATAGAACCTGCACAATGTTGTTATTAGGTGCTGTCGAACAGGCTTCACCTCATGTTGACTCTATGTACAAAGAATGAAATGCTGCTCATTCCTGCGCAATCTCCACAACTGTTCCTATGTTTGAGCCACTGTTAAAGCCACTGAGTCAAACCATCTTGTTGAGGGTCTTCCTCTTTTTCACTGACCTTCTCCTTTACTAAGCATGTCATCCTTCTCCAGGGACTGGTCCCTCCTGATAACATGTCCAAAGTACATGGCACACAAAAAGCACAATATAAGTGGTTTTAAAATTCTTTTATTGCTGCTGTTGAAAGAAAAATATGATTAACAAGTCAATTACAGTTTTATTAGAGGAGAAAATGTTCACGAACAGGGAGTCTCCTCTCCAAATTGTTGCTGTTAGGTGCCGGCTCCAACTCCTAGTAACCCTATGTGTAATAGAACAAAACATTGCCTGGTTCAGTACATCTGTATCACTGTTAGTCATAAGGTTTTCAGCAGCCAATTTTTCAGAAGTGGATGGCCCCAACCTTCTTTCCAGTCTGTCTTAGTATGGAAGCTCCACTGAAACCAGTCCACCACAAGTGACCCTGGTGGTGGCATAGCTTCCAGCCTCATAGTAACATGCAAGGCACCACAGTACAACAAAGTGACCTATAAGTCGTGATGAGCTAGCTGCAATACAATTTTGATCAGCCTATATACAGTCCAAACTGTTAAAGGATTTCCCAAAACAGAAATTTAAAATGATTGGTTGTCATCCACTTAATTGGCAAAAGGCTGGTTATTTAAAAGCAGGGCTTTAGTTTGGACTGGTTTATTAAATTTTTTTGTGTCTGCATTCTATAGGCTAGTTATGGCTTACCTAATTATTTGCAATTGGGTCCTTTCTAAATTTGCTGATAAAGGGTTCAGTCTTTATCAGAGTTTCTGGGAAGGGCTAAGCCTTTATGACAAGTTTATGGGAATGGCTAAGCCTGGGGTCAAACAACTGCCTTTATCAAAAGCTCTCAGTTTCTTTTTGTTAACATTACTCTTATTTTAGAAAGATTTTGTGGATTTTTTCCTGAAAGAGGAAGTTTTTGTTGATGTGGTTATAGGTTTTTGTTTCTGTTTATGCCTCTTTTTGTAAATTCTGGGTACCTGAGTGCCTGGGAAGTGCTCTGATGGTGCAGTGGTTGAAGCATTTGGCTGTTAACCAAAAGGTCACTGGTTTGAACCCACCAGCCACTTTGCAGGAGAAAGATGAGGCAGTCTGCTTTCGTATAGATTTATAGCCTTGGAAACCCTAAGGGGCACTTCTACTCTGCCCTATAGGGTCACTGTGAGTCAGAAATGACTCAATGGCTGTGGGTTTCGGTTTGGAGTGCTCGGTAGAAGCTTGGAGATTGAAGGAAATCAGTGGTGTCTGCCTCCTCTTCCCAGACTCTGAGATTCTGAATATAAACAATGCCTCTCTGAGACCAGTGACCATGTCAGGCCAGAGGCTGTGGGAAGAGTGTTCTCTCCACTCTGCTAGCACATAGGGGCAGTGGGGCCAGTGGTTGAAGGACCTGGAAATAGTGTGCTTGTAGTGGACATCTTTAGCTGAGGCACCTTCCTTCAAGGCTGGAATGCAGTGGAATTTCCACAAAGAGGCTAAGATACACGATCAAGAGCTGGCTTATTCCTGAGCACATGTGAAACAGGTCTAGGACTGGTAGAAATAACTAAGGGAGACTTTGAGGGAAGGACTGACAATCTATAGTCATGGAGATGAGGATTAAAAGTCATTATAAATTAAGCATTCATTAAAAAAAAAAAAAAAAAAGCAACAGTCACCACTGAGTTAATTGGGACTCATGGCAACCCCATGTATGCACAGTAGAGCTACAATCCATAGGGTCATCAAGACTGTGATGTTTTAGAAGCAGACCATCAGGCCTTTCTTTCTTTTTTTTTTTTTTATTAGGATTTGGGTGAAGATTTAC
>NW_006921611.1:13231769-13235919 GCF_000298275.1 Orycteropus afer afer
TAAGTCTTTGATCCATCTGGAGTTCGTTTTTGTGTGTGGTGTGAGGTACAGATCTTGTTTCATTTTTCTGCAAATGGATCTCCAGTTTTGCCAACACCATTTATTAAACAAACATTCTCTTCCCCATTTAATGGATTTTGGGCCTTTGTCAAAGATCAGCTGACTGTAGGTGTCAGGCCTTTCTTTTGAGGTGCCTAGGTGGGTCTGAACTGCCAACACTTCAGTTAGTAGTCAGATGCTTAACTGTTTGCACAACCTAATTTGTTCCCATAGAACATTCATATTATATAAGAAAATATTATCAGTTGATATCTCTGGATGGTACAATTATGGATAGTTTTTTTCTTTGTGTTTATCTAAATTGCCTGATTTTTATAAATAACATATAACCAGAACAGAAAATCATGGTTAAAAAACATAAGTTTGGATTTCACTGTATATATGCAGTGGGGTTTTGCTGAAGGGTTTTAGGGAGTGGAGTAAGTTGATCAGTGCTGGGGATTAATTAGAGAGGGCTAAGAAAATGGAGGCAGAGGGATCAGTTACAGTGATGTTTGCAATAGAGCAGAAGAGAAATGATGAACGCTTTGGAAGTGCAGCTAGAATGCTCCTTGGAGGCAAGAATAGCCAGAGTTCGTCTCACCTCTTTTGGTCATGTTGTCAGAAGGGACCACACCCTGGAGAAAGATATCATGCTTGGTAAAGTGGAGGGTCAGCGAAAAAGGGGAAGGCCCTCAATGAGATGGATTGACAGTGTGGCTGCAATGATGGGCTCAACTATAGCAACATTGTGAAGCTGACACTGACCGGACAGTGCTTCATTCTGTTGTCCATGGGGTCGCTATGAGTTGGGGCCAACTTGACAGCACCTAGCAACAACTGGTAGCAGGGAGAGAAAGAGGAAAGGACACAAGAAGCACTTAGGAGTTAGTTAACCTTCCTGGGTCACATGATTTGGAGAGGTGACCAGGGAAAAGCAGGAATGATTCCTGGACTCTTGGTGACCCTCTATTCCTAATTCTCTGCTGTCTTCTGAAGAGCAGATATAGGTGACTGTCCCTGACAGGGCCCTAAATTCCAGAATTTGGCAGTAGGTGCAGTTTTGTCTTGCTGAAACACACTGACTTGTGAGCAGGGTCACAGATGAGTTTGCTGCAGTTTTCTCCACTCTGTTGTTGTGTGCCAAGTAGGACAGGGTAGAACTGCCCCATAGTGTTTCCTCCACTCTACTGAGTGGACCTAAAATTAAGCCACATTCAGAAAGCCATGATCTCCCTATCTTAATCTTGTCCTCACTCTTCCTTCTTAGGTTTCCATTGCAGTGGCTAGGGATCCCATGATTCTTAGGATTTCTTATCCAACTTATTATCACCATGAAGGATGAATTCCTTCAGATGAGACACTCAAGTCATGTTTCTTAGTAACTGGCTGGAGCACAAGGTGAAATGATGGGTGGACCTGTATGTACATGCAAGCACAAATGCTCTGTTGGTAAAATATCAGATGCTTCTAAATGAACCACAGCAGGTTTCAGGGACTTCACAAAAGCAACTCAACCTGTGCAACTAGGTCCAAAGAGGTGTGGTTTCTTCTCATCAAACCAGCATTCACAGATGTGGATGCATTTTGAAACTCCATTGAGTAGTGTGTGGAGGCTGTGCTTACATATCTATCAGTTCATTAATTGCCACCTCCATAGTTTACCTTTAGCCTTGTTGGGCTACCACCTGCAAGTTTCTTTTGAAGATCCTGAACTTCCCTCCAAGTGCATTTATTTTAGTATTTATATAGCACCATAATCCATGCAATCTTTCATGAAATCCCGCATGTAGTTAACTCAAAAAAACTCATTGCCGTCGAGTCGAATCCAACTCATAGCAACCCCTCCTTGGGTTTTTGAGGTGGTATCATTATGGAAGTAGATTGCCCAACCTTCCTTCTGAGGAGTGGCTGGTGGGTTTGAGCTGCCAGCCTTCTGGATAGCAGTCAAGTGCCTTAGGCACTAGGCTACCAAAGCTCCTACATATGGTTAATTCCACAGATTGTAAGGCTGTGTCTTAGTTATCTAGTGCTGCCATAATAGAAACATACTACAAGTAGGTGACTTTAAAGAACAGAAATTTATGTTCTCACAGTTCCGAAGACTAGAAGTCCAAATCCAGGGTATGGCTCTAAGGAGAGGTCCTTCCTTGTCTATTTCAGCTGCTAGGAGCTCTGGTAGCATAGTGCTTAAGGAACTTGACTGCTAACCAGAAGGCTGGCGGTTCAAACCCACCAGCCACTCCTCGGAAGGAAGGTTGGGCAATCCTACTTCCATAGTGATACTGCCTCGGAAACCCAAGGAGGGGTCGCTATGAGTCGGGGCCAACTCGACGGCACACAACAACAACAACAGTAGCTGCTAGCAGTCCTTGGTGTTCCTGGGCTTATAAATGCATCTCACTCTGTCATATGTCTTTCTTTTTCCACTAGGTGTGTCTCTGTGTCTATTCTACTCTTCTTATAACTCAAAAGTGATTAGATTTAAGAACCACTCTACTCTGGTGTGTCCTCATTAAATAACAAACGAAAACTCCTACTTCCAAGCTGGGTCATATTTATAGGTACAGGGATTAGGATTTCAACACATATAACACTAAACTAGAAAAACCAAACCCACTACAAATTGATTTAATTAATATAAAGTACTTTATGACACATACAACCTGGCCTGATGTTAAGTGGATAAACTCCACTTAGACCCAGACAGCCTCAGTTTGGAAAACAAAACAAAACAAAGCAAAAACATTCCTTCTATTTCTTTTCCTAAATGGTTATGTAAAATGTTGAGTAATTGTCACTTTTATGTTCAAACTCCAGATATTTCCAGTAACTTTTGGGAGATGCTAGGATTCTTTTTTTTTTTTTTTTTTTTTTGCACCTAGTCAACACTCTTCTCTCTTTCTAAGATCTTCTTCTAGTTCAGTTTGACAGTGAGATCTTTCACTCCTACTTTCAGGGAACCTATCTGGGCCTTCTGCAATTCCTTTCTGGTTTCGTCTATCAGAAGCCCCAAGATCATGAGAGAGGAGAGTTGCAGAGACTCCCTCTCATTCCATTGCTTCTTTCTTGGCGCAAGAGTTACTTTCCTATTCTCTGCCCTGGTTTTATACCTCACTCCTTCAGCACGTCCCCATTTTACAGTCTTGTTTTAAGTATCTGCTGAGAAGAGATGGTATAAGTACCTCCTCATGAGTACTTTAACTTGCTTATTTTGAGCCCTGTCATCTACTTCTCCTTATCAGATCTCTTCTCCTTGTCAAAGCCAAGGGCACAAACATTGCTAGTACTTCCTGAGGAAAAACTATACAGCATGAGTTTGTCTGCTTGTTCATCTCACCAACCAGGGCTACCAACTTATGGATAAACAACATGCTGAGGACTCTTTATCCTATTACTAAGTTCTGTAGGGTTCTGCTCTCTGCTAATGACGCTCCCCAATCTCCTAGACCTGATTTAGGGAGCCTGTCTGACACAAAGGCCACCTGGTGAAGACCTATAATCCAGTAAATCTTTTTAGGTAATAAACAGAATGCTGCATTCCCAATCCTATTCAGGGAATAGTATCCAAATCCACAACCAGTTAGTTCAGGTGGTTCTAGAGCAGCCTCTCCTATACATGCAAATCTTGAAATATATGTTTTACCATCCCAGTGCTCTCCCTAGGACACATGTTGATTGAGCATGAAATCCAGGCTGCCAGGCAAGATTAGTGGTAGGAGATAAGAAAATCTCATGTTTCTCAGAATTCATTAAATATTAAGGGATTATCCATGTACCCTTCACCTTCTCAGCCCTAAGGCATCTTTTTTTTTTTTTTTTTAATTGTGATTTGAGTGAAAATTTACAGAGCAAATTCACTTTCCATACAGCAGTTCACATACACTTTGTCTCATGACATTGACCACAATTTACCACAATGGAGCAGCTCCCTTCCCACTTCCTCCTGATAGTTACCACTTCCCCGTGTCCATTCCTCCATGTACTCCTGCCCCTTCAGCTGTCTTCCTGTGTATAAGCAGCTCTTCTTTTTCCCATGATTGTTCTCTCCAAGGAGTGTGTGGTGGTTATATTTGTGTGTCAACTTGGCTGGGCCTGGTTGAGTGGCTGG
>NW_006921611.1:13237014-13253505 GCF_000298275.1 Orycteropus afer afer
GGTAGCCAGCTGTGACCAAGCAATGACTACCACCTTGCCTCTTGTCAGCTCTACTATACACCTGGGAATTCAGATCATACAAATAAACTTATAGGACCATTGTCTGCCAACCCTATACATGGTCTTGGATACACTCCCCACTTCATAGACATACCTAATAGTTCAGCCTGTCCACCCATATCCCCATGTTTGCCTTCACTGACAATGCAGTACTGTATGTACAAAAGGGCTCGTCTTTGTTGTCTGTACCTCCTATGTACCTCTCTATGTCTTTCTCTTCCTCAATGCCACCATATCACATTTGGTACACTGCCCTTCTCTTCACCCAAATCAATACTTATCTCTACCTATGTAACAGTGTTCCCTAGGGTATCTTCTTAAACCAAAACCAGCATTCTGTTTATCCTTCTCTTTTGCTCACAGGCCTTAAGACTCTTCTTTCTCCTCCTTCAGCAGCTGTCACCAATATTCTGGATCTGTGGTGTTTTCCTCTATCCTCCTCCTTCCCTTAAACCTACCTGGCCAGTGGGCCACAATATGCCTTACTCTTTCAAAGCTTCTTGTTGTTGTTGTTATGTGCCATCGAGTCAGACCTGACTCATAGCGACCCCTCTTTGGGTTTCCGAGGCAGTATCACTATGGAAGTACATTGCCTCATCTTTCTTCCAAGGAGTGGCTGGTGGGTATGAACCACAAGCCTTCTGGTTATCAGTCAAGTGCTTTAGGCACTATGCTACCAGAACTACTCCCCACAAAACACATGTGACTTTTTGGCTTAATATGTGATTGTTGCAGGAGAAATAGAAAAGGGATTAACCAACATGGAGAATTTAGGAAAGTTGAGTGTTTGCTCATTCAAAATACCAAAGCCAAAGTGACTGCTGTCAAGTTGGACCCGACTCATAGCGACCCCTCCTTGAGTTTCTGAGGTGGTATCACTATGGAAGTAGATTGCTCAACCTTCCTTCCAAGGAGTGGCTGGTGGGTTTGAACCACCAGCTTTCTGGTTAGCAGTCAAATGCCTTAGGCACTATGCCACCAGAGCTCCCGTTTGCTCATTAGTTGCTCCTTATCTAATGCACCTGAAAACCTTCAGGGATACCTAAGGCTTCAATTCACTACTTATTTCTAGGTGGAGCAATCACATTGCTCCACCTGACACAGCTCCAAGAGTGCCTCTGGGGAATGCCTTTCCCAACCCAAAAATGTAAGCTGAACAATGCATAAAGCCTTATCTCACATGGGAAATTTGTATGTCTGGAACGATCTCTTCTGGATATTATCTTATACCCTATATTATCAGCACTTTGTTGAATCCATCTCTTCCTAAAGGCCTGCCTCACATTCTCTAAAGAGATGGCCATTCTTATCATTTTCCCTCTCCCCCCCGGGCTAGGCTGACAAATGGCCCCTCGAAAATGTCTATGTCCAAATCCCTGGAACCTGTGAATGTCTATGTCCAAATACCTTTCATGGCAAAAGGGATTTGCAGGTGTGATTAAATTAAGGATTTTGAGATTGAGGAGATTATTCAGAATTATTCAGGTGGCCCCAATATAATCACAAGGGTCCATATAAGCAAAAGAGGGAAGCAGGAGAGTCAGTGTCACAGAAAGACTAGACTGGTCATTGCTGGCTTTAAAGATAGAAGGGGGACACAAAGCAATAAAAACAGGCAGCCTCTAGAAGCCTGAAAAGGCAAGGAAATACTTTTTCTCTAGAACCTCTGAAAGAAATATAGCCCTGCTAATACCTTTATTTTGGCCCTATTAGACTCAGTTTGGAACTCTGACCTCTAGAACTGTAAGATAATAAATTTGTATTGTTTTAAGGCACTTAAAACCAAAAACCAAACTCACTGTCCTTGAGTTGTATCCGGCTCATTGAGTGGTATCCAGCTCATAACCACCCCTCCTTGGGTTTCCGAGGCAGTATTGCTATGGAAGTAGAGTGCCCAGTCTTCCTTCCAAGGAGTGGCTGGTGGATTTGAACTGCCAGCCCTCTAGTTAGCACGCAAATGCTTTAGGAACTACATTACTAGAGCTCCTTTTAAGGCACTTAGTTTATGGCTAATTTGTTACAGCAGGAATAAAAAAAAAAAAATCAAACTTACTGCTGTCAAGCTGTATGCAACTCATAGTGACCCCTCTTTGGGTTTCTGAGGTGGTATCACTACAGAAGTAGATTTCCCAACCTTCCTTGCGAGAAGTGGTTGGAGGGTTTGAACCGCCAGCCTTCTAGTTAGCAGTCAAATGCCTTAGGCACTACACCACCACAGCAGCAATGTTGTTGTTGTTGTTATGTGCCGACGAGTCAAACCCGACTCATAGCGACCCCTCCTTGGGTTTCCGAGGCAGTATCACTACGGAAGTAGGATTGCCCAACCTTCCTTCCGAGGAGTGGCTGGTGGGTTTGAACCGCCAGCCTTCTGGTTAGCAGGCAAGTGTCTTAGCCACTATGCTACCAGAGCTCCCCAAGCAGCAATGTTGTTGTTGTTGTTATGTGCCGACGAGTCAAACCCGACTCATAGCGACCCCTCCTTGGGTTTCCGAGGCAGTATCACTACGGAAGTAGGATTGCCCAACCTTCCTTCCGAGGAGTGGCTGGTGGGTTTGAACCGCCAGCCATCTGGTTAGCAGGCAAGTGTCTTAGCCACTATGCTACCAGAGCTCCCACAGCAGCAATAGGAAACTAATATACCATGGTTCCCCTCTTTGGGTTTCCGAGGCAGTATCACTACGGAAGTAGGATTGTCCAATCTTCCTTCCGAGGAGTGGCTGGTGGGTTTGAACCGCCAGCCTTCTGGTGAGCAGTCAAGTGCCTTAGGCACTATGCTACCAGAGCTCCCAGGTCTAAGGCTAGAGAGACCTAAATAGTGACGGTAGCCCAGCCACTTCAGATCATGACATCCCAGAACCTCCCATCCCCAGCCAGGTTAAACACAGCTATTCAAATCACAAAGTGTAAAGGGTAGCAAATTCAAATCTGATTCAAGAGACTCAATCCCTCATATCTAAGGGATCTTGGACAAAAAGAATACAGATTCTGGGGTTTAGCCTGTAGCAGTCCTTAGCCCAAGAGTCACAGTCATTATTCATTATTTCATTCACTTATAAAAGATGTATTAAATGTCTGTGATGACAGAGGGCCCAAGCAAGGCCTTGGACAGTAGTTCCAACTGAGAATGGTCCAGGATGATGAAAGAATCAACTAGAACTTGAGGTGGGTTGGGTGGGAAAAGAACAACATCCAGTCTTGGGGACTGACAACTGGTAAGAGCCAGCAGCTGGATTAGGATTTAAGGCTGGGCTCCAACTCTAGGAAGATACCTAAATACAAGGCTGCTGTTACAGGTGGGCTGCCTATAGAAAGATTTGGAGAAAGAGTCCAAATCTACTTGTTACCCACCCACTCAACCTCAACTCCACCCACACTGACTATGTGTTGGCTCTCTTCTGACTCAAAGCAGGTAGATTCTGCATATCTGACTCCCTGAATTTGGCCTCAAAAGCCCCTCATACAAACTGACTCTGATGGAAATTGACATGGCTTGGAGCTCTGGTAGCATAGTGCCTAAGGCACTTGACTGCTAACCAGAAGGCTGGCGGTTCAAACCCACCAGCCACTCGGAAGGAAGATGGGGCAATCTACTTCCATAGTAATACTGCCTTGGAAATCCAAGGAGGGGTTGCTATGAGTCAGGTTCGACTCGACAGCACATAACAACAACAACAACAGGACTCTCTGGTTCTACCCTAAGCTGCTCAGGTGTGATCATCACTTTAGGGACTTATAGTCAATTCTTATAGGATGGGACCTGTTCCTTTAAGACTTAACCCCTGCTCAATGGGGACATGACAGATACATATAAAGAAGACTTTGCTTTTCTAGAAGTCTGGTGTCCATAATATATCTAACTGCCTGACCTTAGTTCGTGTCTGTACTTCCTCACATCCTTGTCTTCTCCCTAGCTTTGCCTGTTCATTTCTGGATACCGATGTTTCCAGCTTCTATTTCCACAGGTACCCCCTGGCTCACTGCTTGTCTCCTTCCTTCTGGCTCAGCAAGTCTGACTGACTTCAGGGGAGATGAACTTCCACTTAGTCAATGCCATTTTCTTACAAACAGCCATCATGTGCAAGCCAAATATGTCAAGATCTTGTCTCTATGTAGCCTCTGGCCTCTACTCTGGCTCCTGGAGGATTAGATGGCTCATTAACTCTTGGACCACAATCCCTGGTACACCTTCACCTCATAAGTACTCTGTGAATGGTTATTGTGACAGAATGGGAGAATCATATCCCTTATACCTATGCCCACTGCTGTTGAGTTGACTGTGACTCATTGCAACCCTATAGAACAGGGTGGAAGTGTCCCATAGGGTTCAAAGATTACCTCATCATTCTCCCACAGAGCTGGTGGGTTCAAATCACTGAATAATTTAACCACTGCACCACCAGAGCTCCCTGTACCCTTTATAGCTTCCCAGCAATGCATAATTAGCAGGACAATTGGGTATCATACTGGCACAATGAACTACCTTAGAGATATAAGAAGCCTGCTCACAGCGATGGCAGTAACAGCCAGAAAGGCTGACCTTGCCCCAGTAAAGCCACCCGAGAGCTGGACATCACACTCTTCATAGTGGGGCCAACAGCACCAGCACAGGGGGGTCAAGAGGGTTGAGCTCAGAATTTCTTAACTGGGCAGAGTTTTTACTTGAACTAGCACAACAAACAAAACCAATGAGGTGGTGGGTCCAAGCCAAGTCCTTGAAGGAGAGCAGAAAAAATCAAGGTACAGGGCTCCAAAAAGGCCCAATGTTGTTGTTGTTGTTAGGTGCCATCGAGTCAGCTCTGACTCATAGTGACCCTATGTACAACGGAATGAAACACTGCCAGGTCCTGTGCCATCCTCACAATCTTTGCTAAGCTTGAGCTCATTGTTGCAGCCTCGTCTCATTGAGGGTCTTCTCCTTTTGCACTGACCCTCTACTTTACTAAGCATGATATCCTTCTCCAGGAAATGGTCCCTTCTGACAACATGACCAAAGTAGGTGACATGAAGACAAAAGTCTTCCTGCAATCCTGATGCAGCATTGTTCTTCATCTAGTCCAGCTTCTTGGATTATTCGCTCAGCATACAGATTGAATAATTATGGTTGAATGATACACAACCCTTGCACACATCTTTTCTGATTTTAAACTATGCAGTATGCCTTTATTCTATTCAAATGGCAGCATCTTGGTCTATGTACAGGTTACTCATGAGCATAATTAAGTGTTCTAGAATTCCTTTTCTGCACAATAGACCAATGATGTCCCTGAATGATGAAACTGCTTAGGCCCCAAGGAGGGCAGCCTGATGGAAGCTGGTAGTGGCTGACTGCCCACACAATTCTGTCTGCTGGCTCCTGCAATTCCTGGGCTGGTGCTCTGCCTTGATTGCCTGAAGAGGCACTGTACTTAACTCTCCCTAAGTATTGCTCTCAGATCCTTCACTATCCATAGTGTTGTTTGTGACCTATCCTAACAGACTTGAAGGATCCAATTCATTTACCATCTCAGGACATATGGCCAAACTTCAAAGCAACCCATAACTCTCTACTGCCCTCTTCCTTCAATTTGACCACCTGTCAGGCTGACCTATCAAGTGTGGAGAGAATGCCTGTGATGCTATGCCACATACCTCCAGAGCAAATGGGTTCATCAGTTTCTCACAGAATTCTTACTAGCTGCCATTCACATCTCCACCCAGAATTTACTTGCACCAAACTGTGGTTGCATTAGTTTCTACTGCCCATACCATTCTCCTTCTTCTCCTACTGGTTAACTCACTGCCATCGAGTTGGATTTGACTCATAGTGACCCCTCCTTGGGTTCCTGAGGCAGTATCACTTCAGAAGTAGGTTGCCTCATCGTCCTTCAGAAGAGTGGCTGGTGGGTTTGAACCGCCAGCTTTCTGGTTAGTAGTCAAATGCCTTAGGCACTACATTACCAGAGCCCCCAATCCTACTGGTTATAGAGCTCTCATTTTTTTTTATGGAGAACTCATCCTGTGTGTTTCAAGTGGGGCTGACTATCCACCACAGAGTTGGGCAGATGAACTGGGTCTGGACAATTCTATTACACTATCCTCTGGTCATAATGATTGGTTCAGGAATGAACATGTAACACAAACTAGGTCAACCAGCAAAAAACTTGGGACTTTTGCTGGTGCTACCAGGAAAGAAGTGCTTTTTTTTTCCTATGGGATCACTAACTAAAGCATGATATAAGTACAATATTGCCATTAGCTGTCTTTACTCCACAACAGATGAGCTTGCCCATGAATGAAACCAACATCAAGGGAAACAGAAGCAATAGAGGAAACAAAACATTGAGTCTGCTGTTGTTTTTCTATAGGATCACTAGCTCTGGATGTTGCTCTTTGTTGTCTGAATCCAACCAGAAGCAAGAAGGAACAGGCTGAGCCATACAGATCAGCCTCCCAGGGCAAAAAGCAGGGTGGAGAAGAGTAGAGAGTGGATCTGGAAGGCCAAATAAAAGATATACAGCACAGAAAAGAGGTTATTTCCCACTCTAGAGGGCCCTGAAATGACCAATGTTGGAGCAGCACAAGTCTGTGGCTGCGGTCAGGTAGTCAAATGCATCCCAGAGGAGGCCACTTCAATGGAGTGTTGGGGGTGATTAACTCTTCACCAGGGCATGGTTCTTGAGCCTGTTCTCAGTATTTGAATTGGCCAAATCCATTTAATCCACCTCCCATTCATTTTCTCCATCTTCCTTAGACCCTCCCACACATAATCAACCAGCAAGAACCTCACTCTACACACTACACATCCCTCTCCCAGTCTCGCTTATTGGAGATACTGAACCAATATATACTTTAAAAGTTGTCCTGGATGCACAGCTCCCTGAAACTAGCTACAATACCTAGTGGTCCTAGAGGCACAGTCCTCAGCACACACTTGGGGGTTCACAGCCCACATCAAGCAGGGTTCCACCTACATTACAGCCTTAATGCCTTTTACTGGGAGAACTTTACCATACCCAGGTTTCAGAGTGGGCTAGGAAAGTTGGTCACTGAAGGACATCCCCATGCAGGACAACTGGTGGGCAATACTTGCACTAGAGCTCCCTATTGGGTTGGTCAAGGTTTTGCTGGGCCTGATCCTGGTTCATGTTCTTCCTTTGTCAAAATCTGCTTCCTCCATCTTTTATTCATAGGTATTGACCCCTGATAAACATCTATGTCTTAGTATTTGCTTTTGGGGAATCCAAACTGTCACAACAGTAACTAGAGAATAGTTTCTATAAGTTCCTAACACCACTTATACATGCCTATTCTCATCTGAGCTTTTGCACTGGACCTTTTCTCTTGATACTATGGGTCAACTGTTTCTTGTTCTTACTTAGGCCAACTTGTTCACTAAGGCCTGCCCCAGCTCATCTGTCAATAATTTGGACCTAGCTATTGTTCCCTTGTCTGTGTCATTATTTTGTTTCCCTTTCTCTGGATCATTCCCAGCAATGTATAAACCTATTGCTACTTCTCCCATTTAAAAAGTAAACCAATACTCTCTTTTGATTCCACTACATCTTCCATTCACTGCCTCATTTCTCTTCTCATCTCTCCACTGGAACTTTTCTGATCTTGGTCTCCCATAGTCTCCACATTGTCAAGTGTAATGAAAAATCCTGTCCTCACTTCACTTGACCTATCAGCAATATTCCAAACCCAAACACCCACTGCCATCAAACCCACTGTTAATTCTGACTCATAGAATGAAGTTTTTCTTTATAGCAAAACTCTTGTAACGAGTTGCTCTAATTTCTTATTTCCCATTCTTTCTTTTTTATTGTGGTGAGATATATATATATATATATCACAACAATTTGCCCCTTCAAGCACCTTTACATGGCATTAATTACATTCACCATGTTGTGCAACCATTACCACTATCCATTTCCAAATATTTTCATAACCTTTAACATAAACTCAGTGCCCCCTCCCCTCTTCCCACTCTACTCAGGTAACTAATAATTTGGTCTCTATGCATTTGCTTATTCTAGATATTTCTTATAAGAGCATCATACAGTTTTTATCCTTTTGTGCCTGACTTTTTTCACTCACAAAATGTTTTCATTGAGGAAAAGGAAGACATAGAGAGGTACATGGGAAGTAAAGACAAAAAAGATTAATCCTTTTGCACATACAGTACTACTTTGTCAGTGAAGGAAAACATGGATATATGGGTGGACAGATGGGTAGACAGGCTGAACTATTAGGTATGGCTATACAGGGGGCAGTATGCTCAAAACCATGTATAGGGTTGGCAGACAATGTTTCTACAAGTGTATTTGTATGTTCTGTAAGAATTCCCAGGTATATAGTAGAGCTGACAAGAGACAAGGTTGTAGTCACTTCTTGGCCACAGCTGGCTACCCAGAGGGAGTGAGTAGTTGGACCTGTGGACTCGTGACCATAGTTGCAAGGGACATCAAACTCAATTGGCATAACATACTACACAAAACATTGTTCCATATCCTATTTTGGCAAGTAGCGACTGGGATCTTAAAAGCTTGCAGATGGCCATCTAGATGCAACAATGGGTCTCTCCTCATCCAGAGCAAAGAAGCATGAAGAAAACCAAAGATTCATGGAAACAATTAGTCCAAGTGACTGGTACACTATGCGATCCTCAGCCTATACAACTATGAGACCAGAAGAACTAGATGGTGCCCAGCTACCACTTTCAACCACTTGGAGGGGGATCAATGTAGGAGATCCTAGATAGAGTGGGAAAACAATGTGGAACAAAACTCAAAATCATTTGGAGAAAAAAAAAAGGGGACCAGGTTTGCTGGTCTGATAGAACCTGATGGAACCTCTGAGACTATGGCCCCTAGCTGCCCTTCAGGTCTGGAATTGAACCCACACCTTGGCTTCCAGCCAAACAAAAGATAGGCATATGAGGTGAACATTTACACTAGGTAGATACACTCCTTGGAGAGAACAATCACGGGAGAATAGAAGAGTTGTGTATGCATAGGGAGACAGCTCAGGGGGCAGGAGTGCATAGAGGGAAGGACACAGGGAAGAGGTAACCATCAAGAAGATGTGGGAGGGGAGCTGTTGCATTGTGGTAAATTGTAATCAATGTCATGAGACAAAGTGTATGTGAACTCCTATATGGAAAGTAAATTTGCTCTGTAAACTTTCACCCAAATCATAATTGGGAAAAAAAAATGTTTTCAAGTTTCATCCATGTGGTAGCATATATCAGAACCTCATTTTGCTTTCCCATTCTTTCTTAAGCCCCATCTCTCCACTGGAACTTTTCTGATCTTGGTCTCCCATAGTCTCCACATTGTCAAGTCTAATGAAAAATCCTGTCCTCACCTCACTTGACCTATCAGCAATATTCCAAACCCAAACCCACTGCCATCAAACCCACTGTTCATTCTGACTCATAGTGTTCCTGTATGAAAGAATAGAACTACCCTATAGGATTTTGAGGAGCTCTGGTAGCATAGTGCCTAAGGCACTTGACTGCTAACCAGAAGGCTGGGGGTTCAAACCCACCAGCCACTCCTTGGAAGGAAGGCTGAGCAATCTACTTCCATAGTGATACTGCCTCAGAAACCCAAGGAGGGGTCGCTATGGGTTGGGGCCGACTCAATGGCACATAACAACAACAACAATAGGGTTTCAAAGGCTGTAAATCTTTACAGAAGCAGAATGTTACGTCTTTCTCTTGTGGAGTGGCTGGTGGGTTTAAACTGCTAAACTTTCATTAGCAGTTAAGTGTTTAACCACTGTACCACAAGGACTCTATCTCAGCAACATTAGACACAATATTTCTTCTTCAGGACATAACATTTTTCTGGTTTTCCTCTCTGCCTATTCCTTCTCAGTCTCCTTTGCTGTTTCCTTCTCATCTTCCTGATTTCTAGATGTTGGAGTAGCCTCAGATCTCTTGCTTTTCCATCTATACTCCTTCCTTAGATAACTTCATCCAGTCTTGGGCCTTAAACACCATCTATATCCTCATAACTCACAGTGTTTTCCCTCTAGCCCTGACTTCTTGGATGTCCTAAGTTGAGTATCTAACTGCCTACTCAACAGTTCCACTTGAAGGCATCTCCTAATACTAAGCCTTCTCTTCTAACACTCTTTTTCATCATAGTAAAGAGTTACAGTCTTATTCTTTTCAGGTGCTCAGACCAATAACTTTAAAGTCATTATTGACTCCTCTTTGTCTCATGCCTCAAAACCAATCTGTCAACAAATCCTTCTGACCCATCATCAGTTATATGAGGATCCCTGGTGGTACAGTGGTTAAAGTGCTTGGCTGCTAACCAGAAGGTCGGTAGTCTGAACTCACCAGCTGCTTTAGGGGAGAAAGATATGGCAGTCTGCTTCTGTAAAGATTTGCAGCCATGGAAAACCGATGGGGCAGTTGTAGTCTGTCCTATACAGGCAATGGGTGGATGGTTTAGTTATATAGAGACTCCAACTACTTCCGTTTCTTCTACTGGTAATACCCTGGTCATTTCTTACCATGATTATTGCAATAGATTCTTTACTGGCTCCCCTGTTTCAGCCCTTGCCTTCAATCAGCTTCCCCAATCTTTGTCACTCCCAAGTGATAGAATAAAGGAGGGAACAACAAATACTCAGCTCTCACACACAGAGCTAGGGGGCATAGAATAGAAAAGCAAAAAGTTCACTCCATATTAGAAAAACATAGAACATGTACAAAAAGCAGCCTAAGAATGTTTTATTCTTACAAGAAGAATACCTTTTAAAATGACTGAGATAAATCTACTCTCTGTGAGTTTTGTTTACTGGTAGGGAATTAGACAATTAACATACTGATTGTAAAAAATGTGCCAGAAAAGACTTCTATGGAGAGATTACATCTTATTTGGGAAGATAACGCTTGAGAATGTGTTTAACAGGATCATGAAAGCTAAAAACAAATTTCTCTGTGCAGAATGGTTAAGAGTGTGACAATGGGAAGAGAGAATAGCATACAACAGTAAATGCCCGGAGGCAAGAACATGTAGGCATGCTCACAGAATAGTTCAATACTGTGTTAGGGGAGATAAAACAGTTAATAATTGTTGAGCACCTGCTCTATGATGGGTACTGTAATGGCACTTTATTTATTTCATTTATTCAATCTTTGTGACCCCCACTGTGAAATGGTGGTTGTTGTCTGCATTTTATACATGACAGACCTGTAACTCAGAGATGCTAAGTGAAAATAATAACTATAATTTATTAATCATCTAGGATGCATCCAAATCCCTGGGTAGTATGAAGGTTAGAGGTTCAAGTTCACCCAGAGGCTACTTGAAAGAAAGGTCTGGTGATCTAATTCTGAAAAATCAATCCTCCTAACATTATTTAATGAAATATAAAAATTAATGTCCAACTTTATATGGAAGGGAAGGAGGTCTTGAATAGCAAAGCAATCTGAAGAAGAAAAAAGTAGAAGGCCTCACACTTCTCTATCTTAAAAGTTATTATACAGCTGTGGTAATCAAAACAAACTGATACTGCTTCAATGATCGACACATAGACCAATGGTATAAAATTGGGAACCCAGAAGTAAATAGATCCATCTCTGGGCAGCTAATCTTCAACAAAGGGTCAAAATCCATTCAATGGGTAAGGAACAGTGTGTTTAACAAATGGTTCTGGCAAAACTGGATATACAGAAAATGAATCAGGATCCATGCCTTACACCATGCACAAAAATTACTTTAAAATGGATCCAAGTCCTAAATGTTAAAGCTAAAAATTTGAAGTTCCTGGAAGATAACAGAGGGCCAAAACTAGGGGACCTAATTTTTGGCATAAATAGTCTATCAAACAAATTTAAAAATGAATGCACAACAAAAGGCAAATTAGATGACTGGGACCTCCTAAAAATTAAATGCTCATCAAAAAAAAAAAAAGTATCAAGAGAGTAAAAAGAGAACCTGCAGACTTGGAAAAAATCTTTGGCATAAATATTTCTGATAAGGGCCTAATCTCTAAAGTATCTAGAAAACTCAACAACAGAAAGACGAACAATCCAATCAGAAAATGAGAAAGGACATGATCAGACACTTCACCAAAGAGGACATTCAGGCGGCCAACAAATACATGAAAAGATGCCAGTGACCATTGGCCATTAGTCAGTAGATGCAAACCAAAACAGTGCGATACCATCTTACCCCAGCTAAAAATGACAATGATTTAAAAAACAAACAAACAGAAAACAGCAAACGGTGGCAAGGTTGTAGGGCAATTGGAACTCATACATTGCTGGTGGTATTGTAAAATGGTATACCCACTATGGGAAATAGTATGGTGCATCCTCAAAAAACTAGAAATAGAAATACCTTATGATTCAGCAACCCAACTCCTAAGTATGTATCCTAGAGATATGAGCAGTGATACAAACAGATATGTGCAAACCTATGTTCATTGCAGCATTATTCACAATAGCAAAAAGATGGAAATAACCTAAGTGCTTATCAATGGATAAATGGATAAACTGATTGTGGTACATACATACAATGGAATACTATACAACTATAAAGAATAAGAAGGAGTCTGTGAAATATAACATGGATGAATCTGGAGGAATTACGCTGAGTGAAATAAGTCAATTACAATAAGGCAAATATTATATGGTCCACTATTATAAAAAGTCAAGAACAGATATACACACAGAAAGCAAAATTATTTAATCGTTACCAGGGATGGTGAGGAGAAGGAGGCAGAATCACTTCTTAGGAGATGCTTGCTATTTTCAGTGATGCGAAATGTGATCCCACTTATGGGTGAAGTCAGCACAACTTGACCGAGGTAAATAAAGACACTAAAAAGTACACAAGAAAAAGAGACAATTTCAGTAAATGCTATAACATATAAAGCTTTACTATAACAGTAGAAACAACCAAAAATTATGCCATGTGGTCACATAGTTTGATATGGATGATATATGTGTATAGGAAGGCATATGTGAGTAAATGTATGTGCATATATAAGTGTTTCTGTAGGCATACATGGGAGCTCTGGTGGCGTAGTGCCTAAGGCATTTGACTGCTAACCAGAAGGCTGACAGTTCAAACCCACCAGCCACTCCTCAGAAGGAAGATAGGGCAATCCACTTCCATAGTGATACCGCCTCAGAAACCCAAGGATGGGTTGCTATGAGTCAGATCCAACTCCACAGGTGGGGGAGGGGAGGAAGAGAGACAGAGAGAATGCTGCCAGGATAAGAAGCTCTGATGGTGCAGTGCCTAAGGCATTTGATTGCTAACCAGAAGGTTGGTGGTTCAAACCCACCAGCCACTCTGCAGATGGAAGACTGGACAATCTACTTTCATAAAGATTTACTGCCTTGGAAACCCAAAGGGGATTGCTATGAGTTGGAATTAACTCTATGGCAATGAATTTTTTTTTTTTAATTTTTTATTTTAAGAGTTTGTTTTACATTCAACATTATGTGTACACTTAGTTTTACTCCCCATTTACTGTGCCCAACCCTAACCTAGTCTCCTTCCCTCCCTGCCCAGTAACCCTCCCTCCGTGTCCCTCATAGTTATGCACTCCTGTTTGTCCTGCATTTCCTCCTCATGAATGTTGCCCCTCTGGTGCCCCATGGTCGATTGCTCCAAGGGATGCATTTCCATAGAGTATGTGGGTGCATCACCCTGGGTTGAGTGGTTTGCATGTACATCTTGTTTACTATTGGGCTGGGAACCAGCCCTTGGGAGTGAGCTTTATTCCAGGCCCAGAATGTGTCCCAGGACCATAGTATTGGGTGTCCCACCAGACTTAATTTGACCAGTAATTCTTATCATTATTGAGTTTTTGGATTTTGTTCCACATTTTTCCTCTCACTCTATCCAGGATCTCCAGATTTGATCCTTTCCTGAGTTGGCATTGGTAGCTGGGCACCATCTAGTTCTTATGGTCTTGAGCGCCATCATGTCCTCGGGCTGATTGTTTTCAAATGCCCTTCTTTTTTATTTTCACTCTTCTTCATTCAGACGATAGGAGATCATGAGCTGCATCTTAGAGCTATTACATTGTGGGGAATTGCGATCAATATCATGAAACAAAATCTATATGAACTACTGAATGGAAAATGAAATTACTCTGTAAATTTAAACCCAAATTACAATTTAAAACTTTTTGTTTGTTTGTTTGTTTGTTGAAAGGATGTAAAGAAATGTAAGGAAATGCTGGAAAGGTTGGTTAATATCAGAATTCTGCCTAAGGCATTTGACTGCTAACCAGAAGGCTGGCGGTTCAAACCCACCAGCCACTCCTCAGAAGGAAGATTGGCCAATCTACTTCCGTAGTGATACTGCCTTGGAAACTCAAGGAGGAGTCACCATGACTCAGATCCAACTCCACAGCAGTACGTTGTGTTGCGTTGTTTGTTATTTAACTCTGTAAGCAATCAGTAAGGGTGTACTTAAACTCAAAACTGAGCTTTAGTTAGAACTTCTCAGAGCACAATGCTATAAAATTAAAAATCAACAATAGGAAGACCAACAAAGAAAAAGAGCAAACACATGGAAGCTGAATATTACAGGGTAATAGAAGAAATAAAAAAAGGAAATTAAAAATTCCTTGAATCAATTAAGAATGAAACATAACAAAATCTTTGGGACACAGCAAAAGCAGTGATCAGAAGGCAAATTATAGCAATAATAAATAATTATAGCACACAGTAAAAAAAGAAGAAAGAGCCAAAATGAACACCTTGAAACAACATCTCCAAGAATTAGAAAAAGAGCAGCAAAAAAAAAAAAAAAAAGCCTACAGTCAGCAGAAGAAAAAAAAATAATAAAGATTCTAGCAGAAATAAATGAAAAATAAAATAAAAGGACAATAAGAAAAATGAACAAGACTAGAATTGGTTCTTTGAAAAGATTTTTAAAATCAACAAACCACTGAAAAATTTAACAAAAGAAAAGAAGGAGACAATGCAAATAACATGAATAAGGCACTTGACTTCTAACCAGAAGGCCAGCAGTTCAAACCCACCAGCCACTCCTCAGAAGGAAGGTTAGGCAATCTACTTCCAGAGTGATACCACCTCGGAAACCCAAGGAGGGGTCACTATGAGTTGGGGTCGACTCGAGGGCACATAACAACAACAATAACAAGAAATGAAATGGGCGATGTCACGACAACCAACCAAAATAAGAAGGATAATACCAGAATACTATGAAGAACTGTACTCCAACAAATTTGAAAAACCTAGAAGAAATGGACTTATTTCTAGAAATCCACTACTTACCTAAACTAACAAAGACTGAGGTATAAAATTTGAACAGACCCAAAACAGAAGAAGAAATTGAACAGGTCATAAAAAAAAAAAAAAAAAAACTACCACCAAAACAATGTCCTGGCCCAGGTGGTTTCACTGGAGAATTCCACTAAACATTTAGAGAAGAGCTGACACTAATACTACTCATACTATTTCAGAACATAGTAAAGGATGGAATCCTCCCATATTCATTTTCTGAAGCTAGCATAACCCTGACACCAAAACCAGGCAAAGACACCACTAAAAAGGAAAACTGCAGACCAATATCCCTCAGGAATATAGACACAAAAATTTTCAGCAAAATCCTAGCCAACACACTACAACAACATATCAAAACAATAATACATCATGACCGAGTGGGATTCATACCAGATACGCAAGGATGGTTCAACATTAGGAAAATAATCAACATAATCCATCACATAAGTAAAATAAATGAAAAGAACTACATGATCATATCAATCGATGCAGAACATGCATTTGATAAAATCCAACACGCATTCCTGATAAATACTCTCAGAAAAATAGGAATAAAACGGAAATTCCTCAACATAATAAAGGGCATATATGCAAAACCAACAACCAACATTATTCTCAATGGAGAGAAGTTGAAAGTACACCCCTTGCAAAGGAGAGCCAGACAAGAATGCCCTCTATCACCACTTTTATTCAATACTGTATTGGAAGGAGCTCTGATGGCGTAGTGCGTAAGGCATTTGACTGCTAACCAGAAGGCTGGTGGTTCATACAGAGCAGCCACTCCTTGGAAGGAAGAGGGGGCAATCTACTTCTGTAGTGATACTGCCTCAGAAACCCAAGGAGGGGTTGCTATGAGTTGGATCCGACTCAACGGCAATGAGTTAGCCAGGGCAATAAACCAAGAAAGGGAAATAAAAGATACTAGAATTGGTAAGGAAGAAGTAAAACTATCCTTATTTTCAGATGGTATGATCCTATACATAGAAAACCTAAGAAACTCAGCAAGAAAACTTACTGGAAGTAATTGAAAGATTTAGCATATTGTCAGGATACAAGATTAATACACAAAAGTCAGTTGGATTCCTCTACACCAGCAAAGAGATCTCTGAAAGGGAATAAGGAAATTAATACCATTTACAATAACTACAAAAAAAAAAAAA
>NW_006921611.1:13253605-13254067 GCF_000298275.1 Orycteropus afer afer
GGCTGGTGCGGGATCGGGCAGTGTTTCGTTCTGCTGTGCATGGGGTCGCTATGAGTCGGAAACGACTCGACGGCACATAACAACAACAACAACAACAAAGTAGAATGTAGAACGGTGTTTTTGTGTAGTATGTTATGCCAACTGAGCTTGATGTCTGCTGTGACCATGGTCCTGAGGCCACAGATACAACTACTTGCTCTCTCAGGGTGGTAGGCTGTGGCTAAGAAGTTATCATAACTTTGCCCCTCGTTAGCTCTATTATATATATGGACATTCTTACAGCATATACAAATACATATGTAGAAATATTGTGTGCCAACCTTACATATGTTGTTGTTGTTGTTATGTGCCGTCGAGTCAGACCCGACTCATAGCGACCCCTCATTGGGTTTCCAATGCAGTATCCCTACGGAAGTAGATTGCCCCATCTTCCTTCCAAGGAGTGGCTGGTGGGTTTGAACC
>NW_006921611.1:13254167-13258612 GCF_000298275.1 Orycteropus afer afer
TTCTAATTGTTGGAGATGTTGGTTTAAAGTGTTGATTTTGGCTCTTTCTTCTTTTTTGATGTGTGCATTTATTGCTATAAATTGGCCTCAGATCATGGCTTTTGCTGTTAAAAATTAATTTTTTGTGCATCAAAAGCCTTCCCCAAAAGAATAAAAAGAGAACATACAGATTGGGGAAAAATATTTGACATATCTGACAAGGGATTTATCATTAAAATTTATAGAAAATTCCAACACCTCAACATCAAAAGACAAATAGTCCAATTTAAAAGTGGGAAGAAGATAGGAACAGACACTTTACCACAGAAGATATTCAGGTGGGAAAAAAAAAAAAAAAACCATGAAAAAATGTCTGTGATCATTAGCCATTAGAGGGATACAAATCAAGACAACAATGAGAGATCATCTCTTCCCAGCAATAATAGCAAAGTTCAACAAGACAGAAAATAATAAATGCTGGCAAGGTTGTAGAGAGACTGAAACTCTCATATATTGCTGGTGGAACTATGAAATGATACAACATTGTGCAAATCGGTATGGCAATTCCTTAAAAAACTGGAAATAGAAATATCATTTGATCCAGGAATCCCACTACTAGGTATGTATCCTAAAGAAGTGAGAGCCAGGATACAAATATATATATATGCACACCCATGTTTATTGTAGCATTATTCACAATATCAAAGAGTTAGAAAGAACCTAAGTCCCCATCAGTGGAGGAATGGATAACCAAACTGTGGTACATATACACATTGGAATACTATGCAACACTGAAAAATAATATAGAATCTGTGAAACACCTCATAACATGAATGAACTTAGAGAACATTATGCTGAGTAAAATAAGTCAATCACAGAAGGACAAATACTGTATTAGTCCACTACTGTAAAAAGTCAGGGAAAGGTTTATATATGGAAGGAAATTTTCTTTGTTGGTTACCAGGGTTAGGAGGGGGAAGGAGGGGAGGAAGGGGAGGGAAAACTGCTAGACAGATAAAAGTATTGATTTGGGTGAAAGGAAAGGTAATATACTAAAAGTAAGTGATCATGCCCAACACAATAACACTAAGAAAAAGCAAAACACAGAGAGGGACATGAGAGGTAAAGACTACAAAAAAGATAAATGCTTTTTACATACACAATATTGCATTATCAGTAATAACAAATGTTAATCTATAGGTGGATACATAAGTAGACTAAATGATCATATATGTGTGGGCAAAAGGGAATATACACATGACCATTTATGAGTTTCTACATACATATTTGTATGTGCTATAAGAATGTCCATATATATATATATCTAATATAGCTAACAGGGCAAAGTTATGATAACTTCTTAGGCACAGCCAAAACCCTGAGGGAGTCACTGGGTCCATGGGCTTGGGACCATGGTCATGGGGGACATCAAGCTCAATTGGCACAACATACTACACAAAAACATTGTTCTACATCCTACTTTGGTGAGTAGTAATGCGGTCTTAAAAGCTTGCAAGCAGCCATCTAAGATACAACAATTGATCTCTCCTGGTCCGAAGCAAAGAAGGATGAAGAAAACCAAAGATACATGGAAACTATTAGTCCAAGGGAGGAATGGAGCATGTGAACCTCAGCCCACTTGACCCTGAAACCAGAAGAACTAGATGGTGTCTGGCTACCACTGTCAACTATTTGGAAAAGGATCAAAATAGGAGGTCCTGGATAAAGTGGGAGAAAAATGTGGAATAAAACTCAAAATCATAAAAAAAGACCAGGCTGACTGATAGAGACTGCTGTAACCCCTGAAAGAAACTGATATAACCCCTGAAACCATGGCCCCTAGTGACCCTTTAGGCTTGGAATTGAATTCACTCCCATGGCTTCCAGCCAAACAATAGATAAATGTATAAGTTGAACATTTGCACGAGGTAGGTACACTCCTTAGAATAACCAACCATGGGAGATCAGAAGGGCAGTATTTGCACAGGGAGATACCTCAGAGGAAAGAAATGCATAGGAAAGGACACAGGGAAAGGATAGCCAGAGGGAGGAAGTGGGAAAAGAGCTCACATTATGGGGATTGCAGTTAATGTCAGGGAACTGTTGCATAGAAAATGAACTTGCTCTATACAATTTCGCTCAAATTAAAAAAAAAAAAAAAAAATTGAGCTTTAGTTAGCTTACCTTATGCAAGAAGGTGAAAGTTGGACTGGAAGAGGTGGAGATATCCAGGCCATAATAATTATGGAATAAGAGGACAATTACATTAGGATATTATTGTTATTATTATATTTAGTCATTTAACTTATAAATATTAATGATATAGATAATGCCTTTGTAAATATATAATGTTAAATAAAAATACAAAATCTAAAATCACATATATAGTGTAGTACCAATAATATAAAATGGCATGCAGCGAAGGATAAACATACAACCAAAATTTTAATAGTGAGTATGTTTGTGTGTTCAACCATGAGTGACTTTCTTATTTCTTTTTTATTTTAGTGATCTATTGCTATATAAGAAATTGTCCCAAAATTGGGCAGCTTAAAGCAACAAACATTTATTAGCTCATAGTTTCTGTGGGTCAGGAATCTGGGTGAAACTTAGCAGGGTGCCTCTAGCTCAAGATCTTTGATGAGATTACATTCAACTTGTCAGTTGGGGCTACAGCCTTAACTGAAGGCTCAACTATGGGAGATCAGCTTCCAAGCTGACTCATGGTTTGGGGCAAGCATTCATCCTTGCTACATAGGCCTCTCCACAGGGTAGCCTCAAAACATGGCATTTGGCTTCTCCCAGGACAAGGGATCCGAGAAAGGACAAGGGATCCGAGAAAGAACAAGAGAGCATTCAAGATAGAAACCATACTCTTTGTATAACCTAATCTCAGAAGTGACATCCTGTCACTTCTGCCATATTCTTTTGAAACCAGCCAGTAAGTCCAAATCAAACAGAGGGGATTACACAGGGAATGAATAACAGGGGGTAGGAATCATTGAGTCATCCTAGAGGTTACCTATCATGTGCTTAATTTTTGTACTTTTCAGTGTTGCACAATTTCTGTATTCCTTTTTAAAATTAGTTTTATTTGTAATCAAATCAATACAGGTAAAGGCTTACAAAGTAAAATAGTGCAATGGTGTCCAAAGGGGCACAGACACATACCACCAGTGCCAAACCACATGTATATTTATTTAAAACTAAGTTCATTGGCAGACGAAGAAGCTTCAGAGCTCACGTGACCCCCTGGCTCTCATTTTCCCACCTAGAGATGTGCTTGGGCTGGACGCAGCTGCTCCACAGTACAGAAAGAGCTCCAGAAGAATCTCATTTTTCATTTTACATATTTATAGGGAGTTAGAAGGGAATGCCATCTCAAGTAGGTAACAGTAGGAACTTCATGAGGGGAGGAAATGGGGAGCCAGGGGCCTCCAGTTCTTCCAACCCAACTCACTGCCATTGAGTTGATTCGACTCATAGCAAGCCCTCCTTGGGTTTCTGAGGTGATATCTCTACAGAAGCTGATTGCCTGGTTCTTCAGTGCATCAATTCAGACCTGCTCAGCTGGCTTCTGGATAAGTTACTAAAGTAGATTGTCTCTCATTTTATTACAAGGATTATATTGAAAAATGTGGTCCTCTTGTCTCCCTTCCCCAGTCTCACACCTCAAGTTCAACCACTTGCAACTCTTTTAGCTGTTTATCCTAGGATTTACTTTCTATCCTTTTAGTACTCTTTCTTTCCTTCCTTCTTTCTTTCTTTTTTCTCCCTTCCTTTCCCCTTTCTTCTCCTTTCCCTTTCCTCTCACTTTCTTTCGCTTTCTCTTTAAAATTTTTATTGTGATTTGGGTGAAAGTTTACAGAGCAAATTCATTTTCCATACAACAGTTCATACACATTTTGTTTCATGACATTGGCCATTGACTGCAATCCCACAATGTAACAGCTCTCTTCCCATTTCATCCCTGTGGTTACCTCTTTCCTGTGTCCTTCATTCCTATGCATTCCTGCCCCCTGTGCTATCTCCCTGTGCCAGCATTGCCCTTCTGTTCTCCCATGATTGATCATTCTAAGTGTATCTACCTGATATAAATGTTTACCTTATATGCCTACTGTTTGGCTGGAAGCCAGGGGAATGAGTTCAATTCCAGACCTGAAGGGTAACGAGGGGCTGTAGTCTCAGGGGTTCTCACCAGGCTCTATCAGACCAGTAAGCCTGGTCTTTTTTATGAGTTGAGTTTTGTTCCACATTTTTCTCCCACTTTATCCAGGATCTTCTATTTTGATCCCTTTCCAAGTGGTTGACAGTGGTAGCCAGACCCCATCTAGTTCTTCTGAGCCCAAGGTCCTGTAGACTGAGGTTCACAGGGTCCACTAGTCCCTTGCACTAATTGTTTCCATGTGTTTTTGGTTTTCTTCATTCTTCTTTGCTCTGGGCAAGGAGAGACCCATTGTTGCATT
>NW_006921611.1:13262352-13265696 GCF_000298275.1 Orycteropus afer afer
TTGAACCACCAGCCTTCTGGTTAGCAGTCAAGTGCCTTTAGCCACTATGCTACCAGAGCTCCCTAACCTTACATATGGTCATGGGTATATTACCTTTTGCTTAGACATACCTCATCACTCATCCTGTCTACTCATCTATTTACCCATAGCTTAATGTTTCTTTTCACTGACAATGCAGTATTGTATATGTAAAGCATTTATCTTTGTAGTCTGTACCTCTTGTGCACCTTTCTGTGCCTTCCTTTGCCTTAGTGTTACTGTGTTGGCTCCTCGCTTTTGGTTGATTGCTTTGGTATAGTGCTTTTTCTTGACTCACCCACTTCTTTACTTTAGCTATGGATTTCCTATTATATAGGATGAACATTGAGTACTTTTTCAGCCTTCATTCTTCTCTCTCCTTCTGTTTTTGTTAGGTTCCATCAAATTGGTTCCAACTCATAATGACCCTGTGTACAACAGAACGAAACACTGCCCAGTCCTGCAGCATTATCACAATCCTTGCTATGCTTGAGCCCATCATTGCAGCCAGTGTGACCCCAAGAGGGTTTTCTTCTTTTTTGCTGACCCTCTTCTTACTAAGCATGACATCCTTCTCTAGGAGTTGGTCCCTACTGGTAAAATGTTCAAAGTAAGTAAATGAGGTCTCACCATTCTCACTTCTACGCAACATTCTGGTTGTACTTATTCCAAGACAGATTTGTTCATACTCTTGGCAGTGTATATTTTCAATATTTTCACCAACACCATAACTCAAAAATATATCAATTTTTCTTCAGTCTTCCTTATTCATTGTCCAGCTTCCTCATGCTATGAGGCTATTGAAAATGTCATTTTTGCTTTTTAACACTTCAAATAAATCTTTTGCAGCAGATCTGCCCAATGCAGTAGACTGTTTGATTTGTTTACTGATGCTTCCATGGACATTGCTTGTGGATCCAAGTAAAATGAAATCCTTGACAACTTCAATGTTTTCTCCATTTATCTTGGTTATTGGTCCAGTTGTGAGGATTTTTGTTTTCTTTATGTTGAGGTGTAATCCATACTGAAGGCTGTAGTCTTTGATCTTCATCAGTAGGTGCTTCAAGTCATCTTCACTTTCAGCAAGCAAAGTTGTGTCATTTGCATATCATAGGTTGTTAATGAGTCTTCCTCCAATCCTGATACCCTATTCTTCTTTACTCCAGCTTCTCAGATGATTTACTTAGCGTACAGATTGAATAAGTATGGTGAAAGGATACAACTCTGGGACATGCTTTTCCTGATTTTAAACCACACAGTATTCCCTTGTTCTGTTTTCTGTCTTTCTACTCTAGTTATATCACAATTAATATTAACTTAATATTCAATCTTCATTCATCCTCTCATCAAATATATATTGAGAGCATACTATGTGCCAGGCTTTGTTGTAGGTTCTGAAAATTCAGCAGTAATCAAAACAAAGGCCCTATGTTGATGAAGTTTATTCAGAAACCCAAGGAGGGGTCACTATGAGTCAGGTCTGATTCCAAGGCATATAACAGCAACAACAACAATACATGCTTACTAATTAGCCAAGTAATATACTATAATGGCATTTCCATTCTTGTACAACTTTCTGTATGTTCTGAAGTTAATAATTACTTTTTGTTTGCTCAGGTTTTCGTACCCAAATAATTCTTCCTTCTGTCTTCAATAGAACTGTATACCCCTCCCCATTATTTCTCAGATGGTCAAAATGTACCAGGTAATCTATCAGTTCTTCTCTTTCTCTTCCTCATCTTGTTTTCCCCTTCTTCTTTTTCAATATATGTAAATTTTAGTTATTTCTTTTTCTTGCTATTGGTTGGTTTCATTATTTGACTTGGGCACTCAGTCAAGCCTTTCAATTTAGAAAATCATGCACCTCAGTACTAGGAAAGTAAACTAAATGAAAAATAATAACTTTCTTCTTTCCATGTTCTTATTCTCTCCTTATAGCATTCCTGTTAGTAAGACATTAGCCTTCTTTGATTGGTCCTCTAATTATATCTTCTCTTCTGTTTTCTATATTTTTAATACATTTAAAAAATATTTTCTGGGAGATTTCTTAGATTTATTCTCCCAGTTGCTTTATTGAATTTTTTATTTAGATAGCCATATTTTTAATTTTGAAGCATTTTTTCTTATTCTCAGTTCTCTGTTACTTCTTTTTCATATTACTCTTTTCTCATCCACTACAGCAATGTATCCCCTACAACCTTCTGAAGATATTAAAATAGTTTTCATTTCTTTCTCTTCTAATAGAAGATGTCTATCATCTTTCCAGTTTCTTCCATGATAACAGACTATTAAGATTTTCCAGATTTGAGGGGTCACTTTTAGAAATTTACATTCTGCCTGGAAATTATCTATTTCATCTAGATTCTTCAAATGGGCTGTCACACAACTGCATGTTAAAAAGTGTTTTAAAAAAAATCTCTCCTGTTCATCATGCTCAATTGGCATAACATACTACACAAAACGTTGTTCCACCTCCTACGTTGGTGAACAGCAACTGGGATCTTAAAAGCTTGCAAGAGGTCATCTAGATGCAACGATAGGTCTCTCCTTGTCCAGAGCAAAGAAGTATGAAGAAAACCAAAGATTCATGGAAACAATTAGTCCTAGCAACTGGTACACCATGCAATCCACAGCCTATACGACTATGAGACCAGAAGAACTAGACGGTGCCCGGCTACCACTGTCAGCCACTGGGGGGAGTGGTCTATGTAGGAGATCCTGGATAGAGAGGGAGAACAATGAGGAACAAAACTCAAATTCATTTGGAGAAAAACAAAGAGGGGGGAAGGGGACCAGATTTGCTGGTCCGATAGAGCCTAGTAGAACCACTGAGACTATGGCCCCTAGCTGCCCGTCAGGTCTGGAATTGAACCCACACCTGTGGCTTCCAGCCAAAGAAAAGACAGGCATATGAGGTAAACATTTATCTGAGGTAGATACACTCCTTGGAGAGAACAATCATGGGAGAATCAAGGGCTGTTTATGCACAGGCAGATAGCTCAGGGGGCAGGAGAGCATGGAGGGATGGACACAGGGAAGAGGTAAACTATCAGGAAGAAGTGGGAGGGGAGCTGTTGCATTGTGGTAAATTGTAGTCAATGTTATGAGACAAAGTGTGGGTGAACTGCTGTATGGAAAGTGAATTTGCTCTGTAAACTTTCATCCAAATCACAATTTAAAAAAAAAAACAAAAAAAAACAAACCAACTCTCCTGTATTCTGAATTTTCTTTTTCATTCTTATTCTTATCCATTTTTACTTTCTCCCCCTTTGCCTTGATAAGGCTTGCAAAGAGTTTATATATTTAATAGTGTTTATTGGCCAGGC
>NW_006921611.1:13265796-13270202 GCF_000298275.1 Orycteropus afer afer
CAGGATACAAGATTAATACACAAAAGTCAGTTGGATTCCTATACACCAGCAAAGAAATCTCTGAAAGGGAATAAGGAAATGAATACCATTTTCAAAAGAAAAAAAAAAAAAAAAAACTTTGAGGATAAATCTTATTAGGAATACAAAAGACCTATACAAAGAAAACTAAAAAAACACTACTACAAGTACCTATAAGAAATCTACATAAATGAAAAAATGTACCATGCTTACAGATGGGAAGACTGAACATTGTGAAAATGTCCATACTACCCAAAAGCAATGCAATCCAAATCCAGAACCCATCAACATTCTTTAAAGACATGGAAAAACCAATCACTAATTCTATATGGAAAGGTAAGAGACCGCGAATAAGCAAAGCACCACTGAAGAAAAACAAAGGAGGTCTCATGCTCCCCAATCTCAAAACCTACTATACAGCCATGGTAGTCAAAACAGCCCGTATTAGTACGATAGACACATAGACCAATGGAATAGAATTGAGAACCCAGAAATAGATCCATCACCTGTGGTCAACTGATCTTTGACAAACGGCTGAAATCCACCAAATGGAGAAGAGATAGTCTCTTTAGCAAATGGTGCTGGCAAAAATGGATATCCACTTGCAGAAAAAGGAAGCAAGAGCCATATCTCACACCATACACAAAAATGTAACTCCAGATGGATCAAAGACTTAAGTGTAAAACCTAAAATGATGAAGTTTATCAAAGAAAAAATAGGGACAAACTTAGGGGCCCTAATATATTGCATTAATAGACTACCAAATATAAATAAAAATACACAAACAGCAGAAAATGAACTAGATGACTGGTACTTTCTAAAAATGAAATTCTTTTGTGTGTGTGTGTTTCAACTGTATGTAACTTTAAAAAAAAATTTTTTTAGTGTAATTTGGGTGAAAGTTTACAGAGCAAATTCACTTGCCATACAGCAGCTCACATACACTTTGTCTCATGACATTGACTGAAATTTCCTACAATGCAACAGTTCCCCCTCACTTCCTCCCCACAGTTATCTCTTCCCTGTGTCCTTCCCTCACATGTACTCCTGCCCCCCCCAGCTGTCTCTGTGTACATAGACAGCCCTTATTCTCCCATGATTTTTCTCTCCAAGGAGTGTATCTACCTAATGTAAATGTTCAATTCATATGCCTATCTTTTGTTTGGTTGGAAGCCATAGGAGTGGGTTCAATTCCAGACCTGAAGGACTGCTAGGGGCCATAGTCTCAGTGGTTCCACCAGGCTCTATCAGACCAGCAAACCTGGTCCTTTTTTTGAAAAATGATTTTGAATTTTGTTCCACATTGTTCTCCCACTCTATCCAGGATCTCCTACATAGATCCCCCTCTGAGTGGTTGACAGTGGTAGTTGGGCACCATCTAGTTCTTCTGGTCTCATAGGCTGAGATTGCATAGTGTACCAGTCCCTTGGACTAATTGTCTCCATAAATCTTTGGTTTTCTTCATTCTTCTTTGCTCTGGATGAGGGGAGACCCATCATTGCATCTAGATGGCTGCTTGCAAGCTTTTAAGATCCCAGTCGCTACTCACCAAAGTAGAATGTGGAACAATGCTTTGTGTAGTATGTTATGCCAATTGAGCTTTATGTCCGATGCAACCATGGTCCCGAGCCCACAGATCCAACTATTCACTCTCTCTGGGTAGCTGGCTGTGGCCAAAAAGTGACTACAACCTTGTCTCTTATCAGCTCTACTATACACCTGGGAATTCTTACAGAACATACAAATACACTTGTAGAGACATTGTCTGCAACACTATATATGGTAATGGGCACACTCCCCCCTGCCAAGACATACCTGATCCACCCATCTATCCACCAATCAATGTTTTACTTAACTGACAACACAGTATTGTATGTGTAAAACGGTTTATCTGTTGTCTGAACCTCCCATGCACCTCTCAATGTCTTCTTCTTCCTCAAAGCCACCATGTTGATCACTCACATTTGGTACATTGCCCTTCTCTTCACCCAAATCAATACTTGTCTCTACCTATCTAAGTGTTCCCTCTTTTCCCTTTCCACCCCTGGCAACCAACAAAGAAAATTTCCTTCCATATATAAACCTTTCCTTGACTTTTTACAATAACAGACTAATACAATATTTGTCCTTCTGTGATTGACTTATTTCACTTAGCATAATGTCCTCCAGGGAGATCTGGTGGAGTAGTGCCTAAGGCACTTGACCGCTAACTAGAAGGTGGTTCAAACTCACCAACCACTTTTCGGAAGGAAGGTTGGGCAATCTACTGCCTTGGAAACCCAAGGAAGGGTCCCTATGAGTCGGATCTGACTCAACAGCAGTGAGTTTGGTTTGAGTTAATGACCTCCAAATTCATCCACTTTATGCAGTTTTGCAGATTCTACATTATTCTTTAGGGTTGCATAGTATTCCATTGTGTGTATGTACCAGAGTTTGGTTATCCATTCTTCTGTTGATGGGCATCTAGGTTGTTTCCATCTTTTTGCTATTGTAAATAATGCTGTGATGAACATGGGTGTGCATATATGTTTTCTTGTCCTAGCTCTCATTTCTTTAGGACATATACCTAGTAATGGGATTGCTGGGGCAAATGTATTTCTAATTCCAACTTTTTAAGGAATCACCATACTGCTTTCCACAGTGTTTGTATCATTTTTACACTCCCACCAGCAGTGTAGGAGAGTCCCAATCACCAGCATTTGATATTTTCTGTCTTGTTGAACTTTGCTTCTAGTGCTGGGGCAAGATGGTATCTCGTTGTTTTGATTTGCATCTCTTTAATGGCTAACAACTGTGAGCATTTCTTTATATATTTGTTGGCCACCTGAATATCCTCTTTGGTGAAGTGTCTATTCATGTCTTATGCCTATTTTTAAATTGTACATTTGTCTTTTTGTTGTTGAGGTGTTGGAGTTTTCTATAAATTCTAGAGATAAGTCCCTTGTCAGATATGTCATTGCCAAATATTTTTTCCCAATCTGTAAGTTCTCTTTTGACTCTTTTGGAGAAGTCTTTGGAAGCACATGAAAATTTAATTTTTAGAAGGTCCCATTCATCTAGTTTCCCTTCTGCTGTTTGTGCATTTTGGATTATCCTTGATAGTCTATTTATGCCATATATTAGGGCCCCTAAATTTGCCCCTAGATTTTCCTTGAGGAACTTTATCATTTTAGGTTTCATATTTAAGCCTTTTATCCATCCGGAGTTAGTTTTTGTGTGTGGTGTGAGGTACAGATCTTGTTTCATTTTTCTGCAAATGGGTTCCAGTTTTGCCAGCACAATTTGTTAAATGGACCATCTCTTCCCCCATTTAATGGATTTCAGCCCTTTGTCAAAGATCAGCTGCCATAGGTCGATGGATCTATTACTGAGTTCTCAATTCTATTCCATTGGTCTATTCATTGTACCAATACCAGGCAGTGTTGACTACTGTGGCTGTATAGTAGGTTCTAAGATCCGGGAGTGTGAGACCTCTTACTTTGTTCTTCTTCTTCAGTAGTGCTTTGTTTATCTGAGGTCTCTTTCCTTTCCATATAAAGTTAGTGACTGGTTTTTCCATATCCTTAAAGAATGCTGATGGGCTCTGTATTGGGATTGCATTGAATGTATAGATTGCTTTGGGTAGAACTGACATTTTCACAATGTTTGATCTTCCTATACATGAGCATGGTATGTTCTTCCATTTATGCAGATCTTTTATGATTTCTTGAAGTGGTCTTTTGTAGTTTTCTTTGTACAGGTCTTTTGTGTCCCTGGTAAGATTTATTTCTGAGTATTTTATTTTTTGGTAGCTATTGTAAATGGTATTGATTTCCTTATTTCTTTTTCAGCAATCTCTGAACTGGTGTAGAAGAATCCAACTAATTTTTGTATGTTGATCTTATATCTTGCCACAATGCTAAATCTCTCAATTAGTTCCAGTAGTTTTTTTACTGAGTCTCTTGGGTTTTCTAGGTATAGGATCATATTATCAGCAAATAGGGATAGTTTGACTTCTTCCTTGCCAATTTGGATGCCTTTGATTTCCCTTTCTGCCTTATGGCCCTGGCTAGGACTTCCAGTACAGTGCTGAATAGAAGTGGTGATAGAGGGCATCCTTGTCTGGTTCCTGTTGGCAAGAGGAATGGTTTCGGTCTCTGTCCATTGAGAATACTGTTGGCTATTGGTTTGGCATAGATGCCCTTAATTATGTTGAGGAATTTCCCTTCTGTTCCTATTTTGCTGAGAGTTTTTATCAGTAATGAGTGTTGGGTTTTATCAAATGCCTTTTCTGCATCAATTGATATGACCATGTGGTTCTTTTCCTTTGTTTTACTTATGTGATAGATGATGTTGATAGTTTAGTCTAATGTTGAACCATCCTTGCATACCTGATATGAACCCCAATC
>NW_006921611.1:13276543-13277759 GCF_000298275.1 Orycteropus afer afer
AAAGTATATGTGAACTGCTGTATGAAAAGTGAATTTACTCTGTAAATCTTCACCCAAATCCTAATAAAAAAAAAAAAATAGTGTTTATTATAATGTTGGTTCTTTTTACTGTTTATGTTTTGATTTCATTAATTTCAACTCATTGTTATTTTCATCTTCTGCATAATTTATTTTTTCTTATTTAGTAAAAGAAAAACTTAACTTCTTATATACTTAATCAAGGGAGTTTTTTCTGGGTGGGGAGTTGAGGTTAGGATGTTATATCAATATATTAATGTGAAAAAAATTAAATAGTAAACTAAAAAAATGCATCAAGTGCAATTAACTAAATATACCATACTCATAAGTCACTTCATTTCTATGTATTTGTATGCTGAAAGGGCTAGATGGGGACTGGGTTGGAGTAAGTGGGTAGTTTGGCAAATGTGGGAGGAGATGGAGACCAGAAAAAAGGTAAGAGGAGACTTTGACATCTACATTGGGTTGAGGCTCTTCAGGAACCTCCAGTTGATGAAAGCGTACAAAGAGGACAATTGGGAGTTAGAAATAATTAAGTAATGGCAATTTAAAATTGAATATAGAGGGGGAAAGTACATTTCTCCCTCTCACACACAATTAGTGTTACTCTCATTTACTGGTGACTGATAATTTAAGAATAATACTGGGAATTCTTTTAATTAGAAAATGTCCTAATATTTCCCCCAAAGTATGTGCAAGCCTTAGGAAAAGACCACAGAAAATACTATGTCTTCTAAATCCTATCGTGTGTTTTTACCATTTGTACTATACTTATGATCTTAATTGAGGTATTTTGGGGGGCAAGAGAGAAGAATATGCTGTTAACTGAGAACTTCTAATATCTCCTCAAATATCAGTCTTATTTTGTTCTTCAGCAAATTGGAGAAAATGGAGCTTTCAGGTTAGAATCTATATTTTTTCCCTCAACATTTGATTATAAAAAATTTCAAAATGCAGAAAATTTGAAACAAATGTGCAATGAACACACATATACCCACTACCTAGGTTATAAAATCAGAATTTAATTTTTATTAGCTAGAATTAATATTTGCTAAAACCTATGAGTGATGTTGAGTAATGTTGTTATTGTTGTTGTTAAGTGCCGTCGAGTCATTTCCGACTCATAGCGACCCCATGCACAGCAGAACGAAACACTGCCCGATCCCGCGCCAGCCCCACAATCCCTGCTATACTCGAG
>NW_006921611.1:13281404-13295855 GCF_000298275.1 Orycteropus afer afer
AGGAAGGGGTGGAACCCAGGAAGCCAAAGAGAAGAGTGATCAGCCAGGGGGCAGTTTAAGCATAGGTACTGAAACAAGGCGGGCTTGTGCTTACTCACTGATCTGCACTGAGTAGAGTAATAGCTCTACCATAATTACACAGGAACTATTCTGTTACTACTGGAAAGCCTAGTACTCCATAAAAGTTCTGTACTGTGGCCAACTCCATCAGGGCTTTAATCAAGCTAACACAGGTCAGCTGTTAGCTGGGTGGAGGAGCTACTAGGGACTTCTTCCCAGCTTAAAGAAACAACATTTCAAAGAGTCTTTGGCATACTGCCTAATGACACAGCTTTTGGCTCTTAGAAACAGGTGATGTCCATAAGCATAACCTAGAACTTTCTGGTTGTGTAACAAGGGAGCAACTGCTGCTGCTCTTGGCTACAAGGTGACAGGGACAGTGGTGGAGAGAAGGATTAATTTGGAATTCATAGCCCCTCAACATCAGCACTCTCATCTCAGTGGCAATTTTCCCCTTTGGATAGCACAGTGACTTCCCCCACATGTAGTCTTCCACTAATTCACACAACTAACACATTCTCTCTCTCTCTCTGATGTTTTCCAGAATGATAGCTCTGGAAGGTTGGGCAATCCTACTTCCGTAGTGATACTGCCTCGGAAACCCACGGAGGGGTCGCTATGAGTCGGGGCCGACTTGACGGCACATAACAACAACAGAATGATAGCAGCTTTTAAAAAAGAAGGGAGCACAGTTCTTTGAAATCTAAGGAACACAGTGGCAATCATCTCTCTAAATTATATCTAACTACTGTATATGGTATCACAAGCTGTACAGTTCAACTCAAAATAGTTGCTTCATTTTGGCAAAGCACCTTGTATCTTTGGCTCCTTTCTTTTCCTAGAAGGTCTTGGGTTAAGAATAGCATCCAATGCAAAGGCATGTGTGCTTAACAGTAAGCTAGTTAGCTAGTTTTTTTCTCACAGTGTGTATGTGTGTGTGTGGGGGGGGAAGGAGTAAAGGGACTGTGGCTAAATGAAATCTACAGCAATATATATACCATATTCATCCTGTAAGAACTGGGGTAGCCTTCTCAGTGCTAAAGTCCAGAATGTACAATTTTGAATAGGAGTGGAGTAACTAGATGAATATGAAAATAATATTTTAAGAATGGAGATGACATTTTTAAATTATAAAAGTCCTTTCATCTTTTGCCTGAGTATGTGACTTACTTTCTAGATCAAGCGTCAGCAAACTTTTTCTATAAAGAGCCAGACAATAAATATTTTAGGCTTTGTAAGCCATACAGTATCTATTGCCAACTACTCAACTCTGCCATCGTAGTGCAAAAGCTGTTTTAGACAATACACAAACACAAGAGCACAGCTATATCTCAATAAAACTATGATTTATGGGCACTGAAATGAAGACATTAGTTGTACACAAAACCAAGACCTCATATTTACTCTATACAACCAAACTGTAATGTGAATTCAGTTCATACTCTTTACAACTGCCATTTCTTCCATCATAATCTAGTGCTCAATTTTTGGATATATTTTATTCTATTTGTGAAACCTCAGATTAAGGGAGTGATGTTGTACCTGGATTTTCATCAAAGCTGAAATAGTGAGGTGTACAGAGTTAAGGACATGGGTTTTAGGGTCAGTCAGATCTAAATTCAAAACCAGTCTCTGCAGCTTACTGGACTATGTGACATTAGGTAAATTGTAGAACGTTTCCATATGTTACTTCATTTGTAAAATGAGGAAACAGGTTGTTTTGAGGATTAAATGCATACCAAACACAGTGTTCAGTAAGACACACAGTAAATGCTCAATAGATGATACTTTATTATTATTTGATAAGTCATTAAATCATTTGATAAGTCATTGCTAACTGGTTTTTATCTGTGTAGAAAGATCATCTATGACATTGGAGTTCAATAGTCCATTTCACTGATTTATTGACATTTTATAATAAGGAAAGCCATTCAAATGTAATGTCATATTTGTTTAATTTGGGGCCCCAGTGATTAATTTGATATGTTTTGTTGTTGTTATGTGCCATCGAGTTGGCCCCGACTCAGCGACCCCTCCTTGGGTTTCCAAAGCGGTATCACTATGTGAGTAGATTGCCCAACCTTCCTTCTGAGAAGTGGCTGGTGGGTTTGAACTGCCAACCTTCTGGTTAGCAGTCAAGTGCCTTAGGCACTACGCTACAATACCCCTCAACTGGGTTATAAAGGAGCTCTGGTGGCACAGTGCCTAAGGCACTGACTAGAAGGTTAGCAGTTCAAACCCATCAGCTGCTCCACAAAAGGAAGATGAGGCAATCTACTTCCATAAAAATTTATCACCTTGGAAACCCAATGGGGGTCACTATGAGTAGGAATCCACTTACTGGCAGTGGGTAAAATGTATTATAAAGTGAATTCCACAGGTGACAGTTGACTTCTTCTATTTATAAGGTTTTTTTTTTTTTTTTTTTAAATAATAATTCTGAGCTCCTCATGGAAAGTTCCAAATCTCATTAGATAGTTATACATGCATACCAATGTAGTTTTATTTTAAAGTTCCTTCTAAAAAGTTATGTTTTTAGTAATACATGGCACAAAAGGCAAAATTCAAAAGGTACAACAGATTTATATAGTGATTATATAGTGAAAAGGAAGTTTTCTTTGTCTTCCTCACTCCATACTCTAGTCTCACAGTTCCCCTCCTAGGCAGCAACCACTTCCAGAGATGCAAACACGAGTGTTGATGTGTGTGTACATATTACTTATACATACACACCTCTCCTCCTCACATTGTTCTGCACCGTTTTTACTTAGAACATAAGTGGAAATTTTCCCTATCTCTACATACAGAGCTGTCTTGTATTTTTTAAATGGCAGCTTAATATTCCATTAGTGATGTCTCCCACATTATTTAACTAGGCCCCAGGAATGGACTTTTAGGCTGCTTCCAAATGTTTGCTCTGATAAGCAAAACGGCCACGCTATCTTGTAACTTTCTGTTTACTGTTTTAGCTCTGCTTTTGTCTTCCAGCACGATTGAAAAGTAAGTGATTGTACCAGACTTTCCTGAGTCTCCATGCCCCGTACCTTAGCAAGTATTTATCGAATTACTGATTCTTCCTCCAGCATTACTATAAATCTCCTATTCGTCTGCCTACTGAGGCCCCGGTGGGAGCGAGGTGTATTATTAACTATGTGTCAGTGAATGTGTGTCTGAGCATTTGTGAGCGCACGTGTCCTACACTGATTTCTGATGAATACATGCGTGGGTGGAAGCAATTCTGAGTGCAAGTGGATGCTTGTTCCTTTCGCCTAGAGTGTTGAGCAGAGGTGGCGTCGCAATGTGTGGTATGCGATCCTGGTGTGAAAGTCCTGATGATACTCTCCCACCGAAGATCCACAGTACTTCCCTTCACGAAGGGAGGTGTTCAAAGGTGTCTCTTAGAAACAGGCACAACCAGGGCAGCCCGACTTCAGAACAATGGGTCCTTTCAGCCACCCCCTTTAGATGTATGGCTCGTCACCATGACAACCACCCCATTATTGAAAGTCAGAGCCGGCTCCTGCTTCAGACTCTCTCGGGCTCTCCTCCCCCTCCCGGCACCGCCGTATGGTGTGTGTGGCACTGGCAGCTGTTGTCCAAAGAAGGCACCTCTTTGTCTCTAGGGGATGAAAGACATTTGGTTTTCATTGCCACCCTTTCTCTCAGTCCGACAACTTTTCTCCGCGCACTGCGTCTTTTCCCCAGAAGGTGCCCCTTGATGCTAGAGCCGAGCCCCTGTACGCAATCTTAACTTTATTAATTTCCTCTTGGATTCACCCTTTCCAAAGCATTTGTGAATTTACATCAAACTCTTCGAGAAGTCTTACATTCAACTCTACTTCCAAACTAGGGTATATTCACTTTTGAAATCCCGGGTTTCTTTTTCTAACCTTGTTCTTTGAGTTCCACTGCAAGCCAGTTCTCCCCTCAGACCCAATAGCACCACCTTCTGTAGCCAAAAGCTTATTACCAAGTCTGTCCCTATTAGCGCCAAAGCTCTTTGCCATGCAAGTTTAAAAGTTGGGCCTGTTCAGTAGAAGGACCAGTTAAGTTTTTCCCCCTATTATTAGTTTACTGATTTAAAGCTTCTCACATTCAAGCAGCTAGAGAAAGAAGACACAATTATGTAAATAATATGACCTGCATTTTTCTCAGGAAGTTATAAATTTAAATGTATTTGTATCATATTTTCAAAAGTTTTTCATTACGTGGTGGCATAGTGCCTAAAGCACTTCACTGCTAACCAGAAGGCTGGAGGTTCAAAACCACCAGCCACTCAGGAAGAAGGCTGGGCAATCTACCTCCACAGTGATATCGCCTCGGAAACCGAAGGAGGTGTCGCTGTGACTCGGATTCGACTCCACGACAGTGAGTTTGGTTTATTTTTGTTTTTTATGAAACACCTAAATATGATTTACTTTATTTTGCCTTTGGAAGAACTTTATACAAATTAAATGAAAAAAAATCAGGACAAATATTTGGTTGGCCATGTGTCTGGGATTTTTGGTTCAAAGAATTACCTATAATCTGCCCCAGGGCTTCTTAAATTGGAACAGATGGTGTTTTTGAGATCTACTTCAGTGAAAACAGAAATAAAAAAGGTTACAGTGGTGAGAGAAAAGCAGGGTTAAGGAGGAGGAAAGGTTCTGTTAAGAGAAAAATGCAGAAGCATTTATAGCCACTAATGTGAAGAAAAAAAGAGAGGATAAAACTGAGTCTATTAAGCTATTATTATGGAAATAAAGACACACTTTAAGTATGGGTGGGAAAAATAATCAGAGTATTCATAAAAATTTATCTAATACTCAAAACAGTAGATGCTAGAGGAAGAAATTTGAAGATAAATGGTTCATATCTCATTGAGTCTTTTTTTAAAAAATAAGTTTTAAAAAAGTTGCCAAATGATTATAAAAAAAAGAAAATTTTAAAATTTAAAATGCTAAAAGTATGACTAGCAAAGAGAAAGGAAGTTCAGCAGGTAACTGAAGAGAGGTTAAGTTTTTCTTGTGGTTGTTTCCAATTACTAACAATTACATTGATGAACAGGAAGCTGTCAAGTCTGGCACACAGGAAACAAATATTTTCAAAGCAAAGGATCTCTCTCCCCTCTAAGAATAATTTTTATCTAAATAACTATCTAGAAAATAATGAATACGTTACTCTCAAAGCTTTTCTTTAAGGTGGAAGCCTTACATTACTGAATATATTGTGGAGGAAACTCTGTCAGTCTTCTGTAAGATTTCATACTTTCCCTGGGCATTTCAAATAAGTATTACAACCTGAAATTCTAGTTATTTAATTTAATGGGTTTTACTTGCTAATAATACTTTTAAACATTTTTTTTAAATTTTAATTTTTAAAAAATGTTTAAAAACATTTTTAAATTTTAAGTGTTTAAAAAGTTTAATCTCAAATGTTTAAAAACATTTTTAATGTTTAAAATCATTATTAGCAAGTAAAAGCAATTTTGCATTTCTGAAAACAATACCCATGGTTCTATGTGTAATCTTATTTTCACCAATAAATACATCATTTTACTTTATTAAAGTTACACATGGAATTATATAGACGTGTGCTCCATGGGGATTAAGAAAGACGCCAAGTAGACAGAATGCCAGGATTCTGGTCCTCACTTCACCCAGAGCAGCTTTGCTTTCTCTATTTTTCATATAAATTTCGTTTGCCTAAAAGATCCCACCGCCTAAAATAATAGTAATAGTATATAAGATCACTGTTGTATTTGAATTTTAGAGTTGGGAAAGATTTCAGAGATGATTTAGACCAGTCCTCTCATTTTACAGATAACAGCATTTATTTATGTAACTTGCTCAAGATCATGTCCTTAAGTTTGTGGCTATCTATGACTCTGTGATTGCTAGTCATCCCCACAGCCCTTTCATAAAAGAGCTGACCACATTTCTCCCTCCTCGGCCATCCCTGACTGGACCTTTTCTTTACTATAAACGTGTTTTTATCTTTTTTTCAAACGAGTGACTAAAATCTATCTGTGGGACTTTGTTTTCCACCCTGCCTTTCTTAGATCCTTCAAATCCATTGTTAGATGCCACTGAGTTGGCTCCAAGTCATAGTGACCCCAAGTACAACAGAACAAAACCCCTGCCAGGTCATGTGTCATCACTGATATTCATTCACAAGATTTCACGTATTCACAAGGTTTCCATGGCCAATTTTTTCAGAAGTGGATGGCCCCATCCTTCCCAGTGTATCTTAGTTTGGAAGCTATGCTGAAACCTGTCCACCATGGGTGACTGCTGGTATTTGGAAATACTGATGGCATATTCCCCAGCCTCATAGCAACACACAAGCTACCACAGTACGACAAACTGACAGATGAGTAGTGACCTTCAATTTTAGACCTTACTTATTTTTAAAATTTTTCTTGTGATTTTGGTGAAAGTTTACAGAGCAAAATGGTTTTCCATTCAGTACTTCAGACACATTTTGTTTTGTGATACTGATTCTAATTCCCATAGTGTGACAGGACTCTTCCTACTTCCTCCCAGTGTTTACCATTTCCCTTCATCTTTCTTTCCTAACCCTTCCTGCCTTCTGAGCTTCATCCCTGGGTAAATGCTGTCCTGTTGATCTCCTTTGGTGGACTGTGCTAATGAATGCGTACTCTAGACATTATTTAAACTATCCCATCTATTCATTGATGATAGTTGCTCTGTCCACTTCCACTGGCTGTGGACAATCTGTTAGTTGCCTATCCAATATTCATTCATTCTCTTGTCTTTCTTATGAACAGAATACCATTTTAGGGGTGGGAGTAGTAATGTACCCAGCTAAAAAGCATTCTCAGGACATTTTTTAGCTCAATTTTGAATAATAAAGCACAAGTGGGGCTTCAGAAAAAGCTCATTAAAAGGAGCTGACTCCATTCCATTTTGTTTTCCGCCTTTCATTCTACTTTCTGCCTGGAATATAGCTTGATGATTGGAACCACAGCAGAAATGTTGTTAGCATGAGGTAGAAAGCTCCACCCTAAGAATGGAGCAATAGAAAGCTAGGATAGGTCTGAGTCCTTGATATTATTGTGAAGCTGCCATTTTAGCCCTGGAGTGCCTACCTCTTGACTTCTCATAAAGTGAGAGAAAAATAAACCCCTATCTTATTTATGCCAGTGTTATTTGGATTTTCTGTTAAATACAGCTGAATGTAGTCCCCACCAACTCCCATTTAGGACATGAAGAAAATAGGTTAGGAATTCAATTTGATTGAATGATCTTTTTAGGGAACACTTACTAGATGTTCACATGGTAGCCTACTCTCCCGCCCTTCCCCCTACTTCCTAACCCTGGCTGCTATATGTTTATGTCTCTTGTCCAGATGCTAGGTCTTTTTATTGAATAACCATTTATTGAGGTCTGTTGAGTGCCCAGCACTGTGCTAGGCAATGGCTATAAAGGCAAGCCAGACAGACACAGTACCTGCCTTCAAAGCACATATACTCAGGTGGGGAAGACTGACAGAAAAAAAAAAAAAATTATACAGCAGAGAAACAAATAGAGTAATTACAAGATGTGATGAGTGTTATATAGATAGAAAATAGCCTAGCATGCAGGGCAAGAGGGAGATGGAGAGGTAGATTTGCATAAAATGGTAATGGAAGATTCCCTGAGAAGGTGACATAAAGGAAGAACTAGAGGAAGAAAAGGAGCTCTGTATGTGAAGAAGTCTGGAAAGAGCCTTCCAAGCTGAGGGAACAAACATCATGTGCAGGAGTACAGAAGCAGGCTGGGAGATGGGGTTGCAGGATCCTGAACTGGAGAGATGGGAGGAGCTAGATAAAAAAAATTGGCAAAGGTATTTGGATTTTATGTGGTGGGAAGGCATTGAAGGGTTCTGAGCTGGGGATAACTTTTTTACAGTTTTGACAGCTCATTTTTGTTGCTATATGGAAAGCAGGTTGAAGAGGAGTGAGGATGGGGAGTCTGGAGGTGGTTATCATCTTTCAGGCAAGAAGTGATGGTGGCCTGGACTACAGGAGTGATAGCATAGTTTGGGAATGAATGGCCTTCTTATGTATTTTAGAGATAGAATCAACAGGATTTGCTTCTGGATCAATTGAAGGAATGGGAGTGATAGAAGATTCAAGAGTGCATCATAGTTATTGGTTTGAGGAATTGGATGGATGGTAGTATGGTTTACTAAGATGGGGAAACTGGATCCTGGGATTGGCTGGAAGAACCAATTTGGGAAGGAAACTTAAGGCTCCCTTTTGGACATTTAAAAATGACTGTAAGACATTGTGGTAGTTCAGTTTGTGTGTTAACTTGGCTGGGCCTGGTTGAGTGGCTGGGCAGCTGGATGTAGTATTCCCCATGATGAGACTGGTAATCAACTCCATGGTGGAATCTACCACAAGCAGGTGAGTAGCTGCCTTTGGGATGTGGTCTGCTTCCTGTATATAAGCAGAAGCCTTGGGCATAGTCTCAAGCTTATGGCACACTTGGACCCAGCACGTAGCTGTGTTGTTCAGCAGCCTGCCATGCTCTGCTGACCTTGGGCCTTAAAATGGACTTAAATTAATGGCCTGCCATGTGGTTTGGTAACATCGGGACAGTGCCTTTATACTTGTCAACCTTGGGCTTGGCAGCCTCAGCAGCCAGCAGCTGTCTGAGTGAAGAAAAGCCTCTCGCTTCAGTGGGCCGGGAGCAGGAGGTAGAGCTGAATCCCAAGGTTAAGGGGCTTTCACTCAGCCCTTAGAGCCTGGCACTTTGAACTTGGATTTAAAGCCTCCAAACTGTAAGAGAATAAACTCCTGTTTGTTAAGGCCATCCCATTTATGGTATATATTCCTGTCAGAGCAGCACTAGGTAACCAGAACCGACATCTAAGTGGAGATATGTCAAGAAGGTAGATAAGTATGTGAATCTAGAGGTCTGTGAAGAGATTGGAGATATAAAACCAAGAGTTACCATCATTAAAAGATGACTTACACTCATGAGGTCATCTATGCAAAGAGTGTACAGAAGGTATAAAGAAATGTCTAGTAACAACCTCTAGAATAATTACATACTCCTGTAGTGTGGGAGGAGCTCTGGTGGAAGAGTGGTTAAGGCATTTGGTTGCTAGCCAAAGGTGGGCAGTTCAAACCCACCAGCTGCTCTGTAGGAGAAAGATGAAGCATTCTGTTTCCATAACGATTTACAAACATGCAATCAAGATGCATTGAAAATTACTGGTGATTCAAATGCAAAAGTTGGGAACAAAGAAGAAGCATCGGTAATTGGAAACTATGGCCTTGGTGACAGAAATGACACTGGAGACTGCATGATAGAATTTTGCAAGACCAATGGCTTATTCATTGCAAATCCCTTTTTCAACAATATAAGCAATGATATGCGGAAGGAAGGTTGGGCAATCAACTTTCGTAGTGATACCACCTTGGAAACCCAAGGAGGGGTTGCTATGAGTCAGGTCTGACTCGACAGCACATACAACAACAACAACAACAAGTGATGATACAGCTGGACCTTGCCAGATGGAACACCAACTCAAAAAACTTACTGCCATCGAGTCAGATCTGACTCATAGTGACTCCTCCTTGGGTTTCCAAGGAGATATCACTACGGAAGTAGATTGCCCAGCCTTCCTTCCGAGGAGTGGCTGGTGGGTTTGAACCATCAGCCTTCTGGTTAGCAGTCAAATGCGTTAGGTACTATGCCACCAGAGCTCCCACATGGAACACACAGGAATCAAATCAACTGTATCTGTGGAGAACTTCAGTATCATCAGTCACAACAAGCTTACTGTGGAACAGACTATCAATAGCTCATATGTAAGTTCAACTTGAAGCTGAAGAAAATTAAAAGAAGTCCACAAGAGATCCCCCCCCCCAAAAAAAAAACCTTGATTATATCCCACCTGAATTGAGACTGTCTGAAGAATAGATCTGAGGCACCAAACACAAATGACTGAAGACCAGGCAAGTTGTGAGTTAACATTATATATGAAGAAAGCAAACAGCCATTAAAAAGACAGGAATGAAGAAAAGAACAAAACGGATGTCAGAAAAGACTCTGAAACTTGCTCTTGAATGGAGAGTAGCTAAAGCAAATGGAAGAAATGATGAAATAAAAGAATTGAACCCAAGATTTCAAAGGGTGGCTTAAGAAGACAAAGTAAATATTATAACAAAATGTGCAATGATCTGGAGTTAGGAAACCAAAAAGGAAGAACATGATTGGCATTTCTGAAGCTGAAAGAACTGAAGAAAAAGTTCAAGCCTCAAGTTGCAATATTGAGGATTCTAAGGGCAAAATAATGAATGATACAGAAAGCATCAAAAGAAGATGGAAGGAATACACAGAATCACGGTACCAAAAAGAACTGGTCAATGTTCAACCATTTCAGGAAGTAGCATAAGATTAAGAACCAATGGTATTAAAGGAAGAAGGTGAAGCTGCACTGAAGGAATTTGCGAAAAACAAGGCTCCAGGACTTGACAGAATACCCACTGAGAGGCTTCAATAAACAGATGCAGTGCTGGAGGCATTTACCATAGTGCCAAGAAATTTGGAAGACAGCTACCTGGCTAACTGACTGGAAGAGATCCACATTTATGCCCATTCCAAAGAAAGATGAACCAACAGAATGTAAAAATTATCATCAAACAATATCATTAATAGCACACACAATATTTTGCAGAAGATAATTAAAAAGCATTTGCAGCAGTATATTGACAAGGAACTGCTAGGAATTCAAGCTGGATTCAGAAGAGGGTGTGAAATGAGGGATATCACTGTTGATGTCAGATGGATCTTGACTCAAAGCAAAGAACACCAGAAAGTAGCTTACCCATGTTTTATTGACTATGCAGACATTCAACCGTTATGTACCATTACAAATTATAGATAACATTGCAAATAATGGGAATTCCAGAACACTTAATTGTGCTCACAAGGAAACTGTACATAGGCCAAGAGGCTGTCACTCAAACAGAACAAGGGGATACTGCATGCTTTAAAATCAGGAAGGGTGTGCATCAGGTTTATATTCTTTCCCCATACTTATTCAATCTGTATGCTGAGCAAACAATCCAAGAAGCTGGATTATACGAAGAAGAATGCAGCATCAGGATTGGAGGAAGACTCACTAACAACCTGTGATATGCAGATGATACGATTTTGTTTGCTGAAAGTGAAGGTGACCTGATGAAGATCAGGGACTATGGCCTTCGGTATGGATTATACCCCAACATAAAGAAAACTTAAAATCTTTACAACTGGACCTATAAGCAACATCTTCATAAATGGAGAAAAAACTGAAATTGCCAGGGATTTCATTCTACTTGGAACCACAGTCAACACCCATGGAAGCAGCAGTCAAGAAATCAAATGACACCATGTGATCCTCAGCCTATATGACCATGAGACCAGAAGAACTAGATGGTGCCCGTCTACCACTGTCAACCACTCGGAGTGGGATCTCTATAGGCGATTCTAGATAGAATGGGGGAACAATGTGGAACAAAACTCAAAATTAAAAAAAAAGAAAAAAGACCAGGTTTGCTGGTCTGATAGAGCCTGGTGAAACCCCTGAGACTATGGCTGGAATTGAACTCACTCCTGTGGTTTCCAGCCAAATAAAAGACTGGCATATGCATTGAACATTTACATCAGGTAGATAAACTCCTTGGAGAGATCAGTCATGGGAGAACAAAAGGGCAGTGTATGCACAGGGAGACTGCTGGGACGGGAGCAGGAGGGAAGGACATCGGGAAGAGGTAACTATGGGGAGGAAGTGGGAAGAGCTGTTACATTGTGGGAAATTGCTGTCAATGTCGTGAGACAAAATGTGTATAAACTGCTGTATGGAAAATGAATTTGCTCTGTAAACTTTCACCCAAATCACAATAAAAATTAAAAAAACGAAATCAGACGACATACTGCACTAGGCAAATCTGTTGCAAAAGACCTCTGTAAAGTGTTAAAGAACAAAGATGTCACTTTGAAAACTGAGCTGCGCCTGCCCCAAGCCATGGTATTTTCAACTGCCATTGACACAGTGGCTGTGATGATGGACTCAAGAATAGCAAATATTGTGCAGGACTGGGCAGTATTTCATTGTTTTACATAGACAGGGTCACTATAAGTCAGAGCTGACTCTATGGCACCTAACAACAACAAAGATTTAAAGCCTTGGAAACTCTGTGGGGCAGTTCTACCCATCCTATATTAGTCAATAGTCCTATTAACTAATATTATTAGTATTGACTACTAATACTAATAGTCAATACTAATTAGTATTGACTATTATTAATAATAGTCCCACTATTAGTCAAAATTGATTTGATGCCAGTGCTTTTTTTAGGGATGGTATGGGTGGAGCCTCACTAATGGATGTCCCTAGGGTTAATCATCTGGGGAAGGCAATTTGGTACATCTATTACTTCATTAGGAGCTCTAGTGGTGTAGTGGTTAAAGCATTTGACTGCTAACCAAAAGGTCCGTGGTTTGAACCCACAGTCGCTCCACAGAAGAAAGATGAGGCAGTCTGCTTCCATAAAGATTTATAGCCTTGGAAACCTAACAAGGGTTGCTATGAATCGGAGTTGACTTGATGGCAGTATTACTTCACTAAGGAAACTGGAGCTAGAATGCCAGCCTGAGGCTGCCAAGAGAGGGATTTTACTGTCTTCTTATTGGAAAGAGTTTGGATTGCAACTCTTTTGGAGTTTGGATGCAATGATGGGTCTCTCCTCATCCAGAGCAAAGAAGAATGAAGAAACCCAAAGACATGTGGAAACAATTAGTTCAAGGGACTGGCGGACCTTATGAGACCTTCAGCCTGTATGACCATGAGACCAGAAGAACTAGATGGTGCCTGGCTACCACTGTCAACCACTTGGAGAGGGATCGGTACAGAAGATCCTGGATAGAGTAGGAGAACAATGTGGAACAAATCCAACATTATTGGGGAAAAAAAAAAAAAAAAAAAAAAGACCAGATTTGCAGGTCTGATAGAGCCTGGTGAGGCCACTAAGATTATGGCCCCTAGCTACCCTTCAGGTCTGGAACTGAACTCATTTCTGGGGCTTCCAGCCAAATAATAAGCATATGGGCTGAACATTTAAATGAGGTAGATACACTCCTTGGAGAGATCAACCATGGGAGAAGAGAAGAGCAATGTTTGCACAGGGAGACTTGGGGGACAGTAGTGCATGGGAGGGAAGGACACAGGGAAGCATTAACTACAGGGAAGAAGTGGGAAAAGAACTGTTACACTGTGGGGAATTGCAGTCAGTGTCATGAGACAAAATGTGTATGAACTGCTGTATGGAAAATGAATTTGCTCTGTACACTTTAACCCAAATCACAATAAAAATTTGAGAAAAAAAAATTCTTTCTCAATGGTTAAGGTCTCCTTTGTATCTTTTACTCATTCTGGACCTCACCAAGCATGCTTTGGCCTTAAAGCCTTTGTACTGATGTTCCCTTTTCTAGAATTGTCTTCCTTCAGATTTCCCTGTAGCCCTGTAGCTAACTCTGCTCCTTCAAGTCTTTGCTCAAATGTCTCTTCTCAATAAAGCCTAGTCTCACTACCCTTTTTTTTTTTTTTTAATTGTGATTTGGGTGAAAGTTTACAGAGCAAATTCACTTTCCCTATAGCAGCTCACATACACTTTGTCTCACGACATTTACTACAGTTTACCACAATGCAACAGCTCCTCTCTCATTTCCTCCCCATAGTTACCTCTTCCCTGTGTCCTTCCCTCCATGCACTCCTGCCCCCTGAGCTGTCTCCCTGTGCATACACAGCCCTTCTACTCTTACATGATTGTTCTCTCCAAGGAGTGTATCTACCTAATATAAATGTTCAACTCATATGCCTGTCTTTTGTTTGGCTGGAAGTCACAGGAGTGGGCTCAATTCCACACCTGAAGGACAACTAGGGGCCATAGTCTCAGTGGTTCCATCAGGCTCTATCAGACCAGCAAACTTGGTCCCTTTTTTTTTTTCCAAATGATTTTGAGTTTTGTTCCACATTATTCTCCCACTCTATCCAGGATCTTCTACATAGATCCCCCTCTGAGTGGTTGACAGTGGTAACTGGGCATCATCTAGTTCTTCTGGTCTCATAGTTACATAGGCTGAGGATCATATGGTTCACCAGTTGCTTGCACTAATTGTTTCCATGAATCTTTGGTCTTCTTCATTCTTCTTTGCTATGGATGAAGAGAGACCCATCATTGCATCTAGATGGCCATCTGCAAGCTTTTAAGATCCCAGTTGCATGAAACCACTGAGACTATGGCCCCTAGCTGCCCTTCAGGGCTGGAATTGAACCCACACCTGTGGTTTCCAGCCAAACAAAGTACAGGCATGTGAGTTAAACATTTACCTCAAGTAGACACAAGAATAC
>NW_006921611.1:13297170-13298458 GCF_000298275.1 Orycteropus afer afer
TTTTATGTAGTATATTATGCCAATTGAGCTTGATGTCCCCTGCAACTATGGTCCTGAGCCCACAGGTCCAACTACTCACTCCCTCTGGGTAGCTGGCTGTGGCCAAGAAGTGACTATAACCTTGTCCCTTGTCAGCTCTACTATATACCTAGAGATTCTTACAGAACATACCAATACACCTGTAGAAACACTGTCTGCCAACCCTATTCATGGTCTTGGGCACATTCCCCCCTGCATCAGCTTACCTAATAGTTTAGCCTTTCTACCTATCTATCCATCCATACATCCAAGTTTGCCTTCATTGACAACACAGTATTGTATGTACAAAAACATTCATCTTTGTTGTCTGTACCTCCCATATACGTCGGTCTTCCTCTTCCTCAGGGCCACTGTGTTTGTTGATCACTCATATTTGGTATATTGCCCTTCTCTTCACCCAAATCAATACTTGTCTCTACCTATCTAACAGTTTTCCCTCCCCTCCCCTCCTACCCCTGATAACCAACAAAATGTTTCCTTATATATATAAACCTTTCCTTCACTTTTTTTTTTTTTTTAAATTGTGATTTGGGTGAAAGTTTACAGAGCAAATTCACTTTCCATACAGCAGTTCATATTTATTTGTCTCATGACATTGACTACAATTTACCCCAATGCAACAGCTCCCCTCCCACTTCCTCCTGATAGTTACCTCTTCCCTGTGTCCCTTCCTCCATGCACTCCTGCCCCCTGAGCTGTCTCCCTGTACATACACAGCCCTTCTTTCTCCCATGATTTTTTTCTCCAAGGAATGTATCTACCTTAGATAAATGTTCAACTCATATGCCTGTCTTTTGTTTGGCCAGAAGCCACAGGTATGGGTTCAATTCCAGACCTGAAAGGCAGCTAGGGGCCACAGTCTCAGTGGTTCTACCAGGCTCAATTAGACCAGCAAACTTGTCCCCCCGCTTTTATTTTTCCAAATGATTTTGGGTTTTGTTCCACATTGTTCTCCCTCTCTATCCAGGATCTCCTACACAGATCCCCCTCCGAGTTGTCGAACCATTGTAGCTGGGCACCATCTAGTTCTAGTCTCATAGTCGTAGAAGCTGAGGATCGCATCGTGTACCAGTTGCTTGGACTGTTTCCATGACTCTGTTTTTTTTTTCATTCTTCTTTGCTCTGCACTTCCCTTGACTTTTTACAATAATGGACTAATACAATATTTGTCCTTCTGTGACTGACTTACTTCACTCAGCATAATGTCCTCCAAGTTCATCCAAGTTATGTGGTGTTTTGCAGATTCTAC
>NW_006921611.1:13299718-13325028 GCF_000298275.1 Orycteropus afer afer
GTTTCACATTTAAGTCTTTGATCCATCTGGAGTTAGTTTTTGTGTATGGTATGAGGTACAGATCTTGTTTAATTTTTCTGCAAATGGATATCCAGTTTTGCCAGCACCATTTGTTAAGTAGATAATCTCTTCCTCATTTAATGGATTTCAGCCGTTTGTCAAAGATCAGGAGACCATAGGTGGATGGATCTATTTCTGAGTTCTCAATTCTATTCCATTGGTCTATGTGTCTGTCATTATACCAATATCAGGCAGTTGTGACTACTGTGGCTGTATAGTAGGTTTTGAGATTCGGCAGTGTGAGACCTCCTACTTTGTTCTTCTTCTTCAATTATCCGAGGTCTCTTTCCTCACTACCTTTTTTAAAAACTATAACTTGCCTTTTAATCTCATGATCTATATCTCGCTTTTGTTTGTTTTTCCCATTATGTTTATCACCTTCTGCCTTAGTTTCTAGTGCTGCTATAACAGAAATACCACAAACGTAGAAATTAATTTTCTAACAGTTGTGGAGGCTAAAAGTCCTCAGGTCTTGGCCATGTCAATTCCATCCTTGCAGTCATCCCAGGCATTCCTTGGTGCCTTGACTTGTAGGTGATCCTCACAAGTCTGTCTTCTCTCATGAGTGTGTGTCTCTGTGTCTAATCTGTTCTTCTTGTAACTCAGAAGTAATTATATTTACTAGGGGCCCTAATTTATGGCACAAACAGCCTACCAAGCATACCCAAATATTAAAAAAAAAAAAAAAAGCATAACCCAAAATGCACAGGCAGCAAAGAGAAACTAGATGATTGGGACCTTATGTGCATTGAAAGATTTCTCCCAAAAGGGTAAAAAAGAGACTCTACAGATTGGAAAAAAAAATATTTGACTATGATATATCTGACAACGGACTTATCTCTAAAATTTATAGAAAACTTCAATAACTCAACACCAAAAAGACAAACAATCCAATTCAAAAATGAGCAAAGGACATGAACACACTCTTCAGTAAAGAAGATATACAAGCGGCCAACAAACACGAAGCAATGCTCACAATTGCTATTAGAGACAGAACAACAATGAGATATCATCTCACTTCAACAATAATAGCAAAGTCCAACGAGACAGAAAATAAATGCTGGTGAGTGTGTGGAGAGATTGACACTCTCACACACTGCTGGTGGGACTGCAAAAATGGCATACCCATTGTGGAAAATGGTATGGCGTGTCCTTAAGAAACTGAAAATAGAAATACCATTTGATCCAGCAATTCTATTACTAAGAATATACCCTAAAGAGATGAGAGACAGGACACAAATAGACATATACACACCCATGTTCACTGCTATACTCACTATAGCAAAGAGATGGAAACAAACTAAAATGTCCATCAACAGATGAATGGATAACCAAACTATGGTACATTCACACAATGGAATACTATATAACATTAAAGAATAGAAAAGCATCATCTCACAACGTGGATGAATTCAGAGGAAATTACTCTGAGTGAAATAAGTCAATCACAGAAGGACAAATATTGTATGAGTCCATTATTGTCAAAAGTCAAGGAAAGGTTTACTCAGGAAAGGAAATTCACTTTGTTGGTTACTGGGGATAGGAGGGAAAAGTAGGGAAAATTTCAGACTAGTTGGGAGTCACATGTTGATTTGGGTGAGGGGAGAGGCAGTATGGAAAGAGTCCGCAGCTAGCATGGTAACACTGGGGAAAGGAAAGACACAGAAACATGCACAAAAGATATAGACAACAAATGCAAATACTGTTACACACACAAGACTGCATTATCACTGGCACCAAACACTTGCTACAGGTACATGCATAGATGTAGGGATAGGTGAACAGGAATATACCCAAGACCAAGGATAGACTTGGCTGAAGATAGTCTTACATATGCACTTATGCTACAAAATTATCCACATACACTACAGAAGCAACAGAAAACAGGGTTGGAGTAGCTTCTCAGAGACACCCAAATACCTTGAAAGAGAATCACCAGGCCTGCAGGCTGGGGGACCATAGACTTGGGTGACATCATGCTTAATTGGCACAACATGGTACATAAGAATTTTGTTCTACATCCTACTTTAGTGAGTGGTGATTGAGGTGTTAAAAGCTTTTGAGTGGCCATCTCAGATGCAACTATTTGTTTCCTCTTGTCTGGAGCAAAGAAGAATGAAGAAAATCAAAGTCATCTGGAAACAATTAGTCCAAAGATACGATGACCCCAAGACCAGAAGAATAAATGGTGTCTGGCTACCAATGCCAACCACTGGGAAAGGGATCAAAACTGGAGATCCTGGATAAAGTGGGAGGAAAACTGTGGAATAAAATTCAAAAGCAGAAAAATGACCAGAATTACTGGTAGGATAGAGAGTGGTGGAACCTGAGACTATGGCCCTGGGCTACCCTTCCGATCTAAAACTGGACTCACTTCCATGGATTGGCTCTCAGCCCAACAGCAGAAAGACCTACATGCAGAACAGCTATCCCAGGGAGATGTACCCCTTAGATCAACAAGCCATGAGACATCAGAGGCAACATTCGCATAGAGGTTAAGCCACACAGACAGGAATGCATCAATAATAAGGGCACAGGGAGGGGGCAGTCACAGGGAGGAGAGTTTTTTATGATTGGGGATGGTAATCGGGGCCATGAAATCAAATGTGCATGAACTGTAGAATGTAGAACAAATCTGTTTTGTAAATTTGCACCCAAAGCACAATGTAAAAAAAAAAAAAGTGATTAGATTTAGAACCCAACCTACTCAGGTACAATTCTAATGAACATAACAAAGAAAAACTCTATTTCTAAATAAGATTACATCCACAGGTATAGGGGTTAGGATACATATTTGGGGTGGGGGGACATGATTCAATCCCTAACACTAACATACTATATACTTATAATGTATATTGATTATTGTGTCTTTCTCCACTAGAATGGAAAGCCCTTCTGGCAGGGATTTTTGTTTTTTTCACTGGTGTTTTGTACGCAAACACTGACACTGTGCCTGGCACATGGTAGATTTCATCAAATATTTATGAAATGAAGGACAATGCATGGCACACAGTATTTTATAAATATTACCAATTATTACAATGCTCATAACCACCTGACTCCTACTGATCTTCCTAGCGTCCATCTCCCTGCACTCTTTCTCTCGTTCTAGATCAGCTACAAACTCTCTTGGCTCTAGGGCTTTCCACATGTACTGTTTTCTTTGCCCTTCTACACCTTCATTTGATTAATCCCTACTCATCTGTCAGTTTTCAGATTGGAAGTAATTTTCCAGGAAGGATTTCTGACTCTAGGTGAGCTATGCACGCATGCATGTGTGTGTGCGCGCACACACACACACACAAACACACCTCCTCTCGTCTGTTCCTTGCTCATTACACTGTATTGTAATCACTTGTTTCTCATTTGTCTTCCCAGCTAAGCTCTGTGACCATGACTATACCTGTGGTAGTCATTGCAACATCCCAAACACCCAGCCCAGGGCTTGACATATGGGAGGCTCTCAGTAAATGTTTATTGAATGAATGAATGAGAAATGTCTACAGCAGTGATTGCATTTCTGCATCTTAAACACATATTGTTTAGTAACCATGTGTAATTGTATCTTGCACTCCTTTTCAGGTAACAATGCCTAACACTAACCTTGTAGAAGCAGTCGTTCAAACAGAACAAGAGGACACTGCATGGTTTAAAATCAGAAAAAGTGTGAAGCAGGGTTGGATCCTTTAACCATACTTATTCAATCTGTATGCTAAGCAAATAATCTGAGAAGCTGAGCTATACGAAGAACACAGCATCAGGATTGGAGGAAGACTCATTAACAACCTGGGATATGCAGATGACACAGCCTTGCTTGCCAAAAGTGAAGAAGACTTGAAACATGTATGGATGAAGATCAAAGACTACTGTCTTCAGTATGGATTACACCTCAACGTAAAGAAAACAAGCATCCTCACAACTGGACTAATAAGCAACATCATGATAAATGGAGAAAAGACTGAAGTTGTTAAGGATTTAATTTTACTTGGATCAACAATCAACACCCATGGAAAACAGTAGTCAAGCAATCAATTTTGATTTGCATTGGGCAATTCTCCTGCAAAAGAGCTCTTCAAAATCTTTTTTTAAAATGTCACTATGGAACTGCTGTATGAAAAGTGAATTTACTCTGTAAATCTTCACCCAAATCCTAATTAAAAAAAAAAAAAGAGTATGTAATGATATAAACATTTATGCATCTAATAATAAAGCTTTGAAAATAAAATGTCACTATGATGACTAAGGTGTGCCTGACCCATGCCATGGTATTTTCAATTGTGTCACATACATTAGAAAGCCAGACAATGAAAAAGAAAGACTAAAGGTGAATTGATGCCTTTTAATTATGGTGTTGTGAAAAATATCGAATGTACCATGGACTGCCAAAAGAACGAACAATTCTACCCTGGAGGAACTACAGCCAGAATGCTCCTTAGAAGGGAATATGGTGAAACTTCGTCTCACTTACTTTGTTCATGTTATCAGGAGGAACCAATTCCTGCAGAAGGACATCATGCTTGGTAAAAAAATAAAAATAAAAAAAACTCACTGCCATCGAGTCAGTCCCAACTCATAGCAACCCCTCCTTGGGTTTCCAAGGTGGTATCACTACAGAAATAGATTGCTCAATCTTCCTTCTGAGGAGTGGCTGGTGAATTTGAACCACCATTCCTCTGGTTAGCAATCAAATGCCTTAGGTACTATGCCACCAGAGCTCCCATGCTTGGTAAAGGGTCAGTGAAAAAGAAGGACCTTAACACATTGATTGACACAGTGGTTTCAAAAACGGACTCAAACACACTTACTACTGTAATGGCACAGAGCCATTGAACCTTTCATTGTGTTATTCAGTCACTATGAGTCAGAACTGACTTGACAACACCTAACAGTAACACTTAACTCAATCCTCACAACACCTCTATGATGTAGATTCTATTAATGTTGTTATTTTAGAAATGAGGAAATTGATGTTTAGAGAAGTTGAGATACTTTCTCAAGATTATGGCTGTTAAAGTGTTGGAGCAGCATTCAAACCCAGTCATTCTGGCAACAAAGGCTCTAAGCTTATGCCACACAGTCTGCCATTTTGCTTTTGGGTTTTCTTCTTTAGTTCAATATTGGCAAATTATCTGCCCTTAGCAAGTATGGCAAGGAACAATTCAGACCATATTTTTAAATTGTGATTAGGGTGAAGATTTACAGAGCAAATTCACTTTCCATACAGCAGTTTACATATGCTTTGTTTCATGACATTGACCACGTTTACCACAATGCAACAGCTCCCCTTCCACTTCCTCCCCATAGTTACCTCTTCCCAGTGTCCATCCCTCCATGGACTCCTGCCCCCTGAGCTGTCTCCCTGTGCATAGGCAGCCCTTCTTTCTCCCATGATTGTTCTCTCCAAGGAGGGTATCTACCTCAGGAAAATGTTCAACTCATAAGCTTCTCTTCTGTTTGGCTGGAAACCACAGGTGTGGGTTCAATTCCAGACCTGAAGGGCAGCTAGGGGCCATAGTCTCAATGGTTCCACCAGGCTCTATCGGACCAGCAAACCTGGTCACCCCCCCCTTTTTTTTTTTCTCCAAATGATTTTGAGTTTTGTTCCACATTGTTCTCCCTCTCTATCAAGGATCTGCTACACAGATCCCCTTCCAAGTGGATGACAGTGGTAGCCAGGCACCATCTAGTTCTTCTGGTCTCATGGTCGTACAGGCTGCAGATTGGATGGTGTACCAGTCGCTAGGACTAATTGTTTCCATGAATTGTGGTTTTCTTCATTCTTTGCTCTGGACGAGGAGAGACCCATCATTGCATCTAGATGGCAGCTTGCTGGCTTTTAAGATCCCAGTTGCTACTTGCCAAAGTAGGAGGTGGAACAATGTTTTATATAGTATGTTATGCCAATTGAGCTTGATGTCGCCAGCGACTATGGTCCCAAGCCCGCAGGTTCAACTACTCGCAGACCATTTTTTTTTAATTAAATATTTTATTGTGTTTTAGGTAAAAGTTTACACAGCAAATTAGATTTCCATTTAACAATTTTTACACAAATTGATCTGTGACATTGGTTACAATTTTCACATTGTTCAGCATTTTCATTATTTCCATTCTGTTTGTTCTGTTTCCATCGACCCAGCTTCCCTTCCCCTCCTTGCCTTCTCATCTTTGCTTTTGGGTAAATGTTGACTATTTGGTCTCATGTAGTTCAAGGGAGCACATTACTCACAGATGACATTGTGTATCTTATAAGCCAATCTATTACTTGGCTCAAAAGTGACCACCAGAAATATATTCAGTCTTAAGTTCAAAGGGTATTTAGGGAGATACCCTTTTGGGGGTTTTTCTAATATCTATCATTCCAGTAGGTCTGGCCTTTTTCAGGAAGTTGAAATTTGTTCCACATTTTCCTCCCATTCTGTCTGTGGTGGTAGTCAGATTATGGGTCAACTTGGTTGGACCTGGTTTTGAGTGGCTGGGCAGCTGGTGGTAGTTATTCCCCATGGTGAGACTGGCAATCAACTCCATGGTGGAATGTGCCATGAATGAGCAGCTGAATAGCTGCTTTAGGATGTGGTCTGCTTTAGGATGTAGTCTACTTCCTGTATATAAGAAAACGCTTTGGGAATGGTCTATAGCTTTTTGGCACACTTGGACCCTGTATGTAGCTGAGTCTTCATTCAGTAGCTTGCCAGGTTCTGCCAATCTTGGGATTTTTAATGGACTTGAATCAATGGCCTGCCGTGTGGTTTGGTGATATCAGGACTATGCCATTTTATTTGTCAACCTTGGGCTTCTTAGCCTCAGCAGCCAGTAGCTGCCTGAGTGGACAGACGCCTCTAGATTCAGTGGGCCAGATGCAAGAGACAAAGCTGAAGCCCAAGGCCTAGGGGCTTTCACCCAGCCCCCAGAGCCTGGCACTTGAAACTCGAACTTCTAGCCTCCAAAACTGAGAAAGAATAAACTCCTGTTTGTTAAAGCCATTCATTGGTAGTATAGTTCTGTTAGAGCAGCACTAGGTAACCAAAACACTGTCCAGGACCTTCTATCATGTCCCTAGTCAGAAAGGTCGGTAGTGGTAACTGTATACCATCTAGTTCTTCTGCACTCAGGTTAAAAGGGGGCCTGGTTCAGGTGGGCTTTTAGACCCATGGACTAGTTCCCTCTTTAAGCCTTTGGCTTCCTTCATTCTCTTTTGCTATCTTAGATGGCTGCTAGCCAGAAGGCTGGCGGTTCAAACCCACCAGTCACTCCTTGGAAGGAAGATGGGGCAATCTACTTCCGTAGTGATACTGCCTCGGAAACCCAAGGAGGGATCACTATGAGTCAGGTCCGACTCAACAGCACATAATAACAACAACAGCAAACTCTTAAGAACCCAAATGCTACTCATCAAACTAGGGTGTAGAACATTATCTTTATGAACTATGTTATGCCAATTAAGTTGACCCCAAGACTATGGTCAGACCATTTTCAACAAACACGTATCATGGTCCTGTGTATGGGGAAGTGGCCCATGTTGCTTCCTTTTACCAGAGTGAAACTAAAACCCAGGGAGGGCTATACTTGCTTCTTCTGTTGTTGTTGTTGTTATGTGCCATTGAGTCGGCCCCGACTCATAGTGACCCCTCCTTGGGTTTCCGAGGCAGTATCGCTACGGAAGTAGGATTGCCCAACCTTCCTTCCGAGGAGTGGCTGGTGGGTTTGAACCGCCAGCTTCTTCTAGGTGGATACTATTGCCATCATCAACACAGTTTACCATTTTACTAAGCACCTACAATGTGCCAGCCACCAGGCCAAACACATTTCACACTTCATTTCACTTATTACCTAATTTTTAGATTAAAAAAAGTGGAATCTTGTCCTCTTACTTCTACTCCATGCTTTTCTGGATCACAATGATTGAACCACTAATGCAAAAAATAGCATTATTACAGCCATTATTAATGTTCTAGTGGCGTAGTACCTAAGGCATTTGACTGCTAACCAGAAGGCTGGCAGTTCAAACCCACCAGCCATTCCTGGGAAGGAAGATGGGGCAAGCTACTTCCGTAGTGATACTGCCTTGGAAATCCAAGGAGGGATCACTGTGGGTCGGCTCCAACTCTGCGCCAGTGAGCTAGTGCGCCAAGACAATTTGGAGAAAGACTGGTTAAATCTCTTCATTTTATGATGAGGAAACTGAGATTCTGAAAGATAAAATGCCTTGCCCAAGGTCAAGCATGTGGTAGTGCAATTGGTGCTGGAAGGGGTCTCCATAAGACACAACAGAGCCAATCATTTGTAATTTACAGTGTCCAGAACACAAAAGGCCTTATTTTTAAATGAAGTTATCTAATGGAGGGCAGTATTACTGCTTATAAATAAATCGTGCAGTGGAAATTCTTTCCCAACCCCTACACTCACACACTTTTTGGGCTCCTCGTACAGCACTCCAGGGAAGCACCCTGCGGTTGTGCAGGTAGCAGCCACGGCCGCCCAGCCCTTGTGACTGGGTGACTGTAAGCCAGGGAGGCCTGCAGGCGGTCGTCGGTCGCCAATCAGGACTCAGAGCTACAGGGATGCACCAATCAGAAATCACCAGAGCCTCAACAAAGGCCAATTGGGGGCTCGAGCTCAAGAACGGGGTGAGCCGCGGTCAGCATCTATCAGAGAGGAGGAGCAGATCACCGACGCCCAATTAGGGACCTTCAGGCCTCAGTGGGGGCGGTGCGGACGCGAGGCCAGCGGGCTGGCCAATCAGCGGGCGGGCGGCGGCCGTGGCTCTGGGAGAGCAAGGCAGGCGGGCGGGGCGGGGCTTGTCCGCGCGGCTGAGCTGTCGGCGCTGTAAGGAGCGAAGCCGGGTGAGGGGCTGGCTACTCGGGGCCGAGGCGGGGGCAGTGTGTGGTCATAGCAGGCCGGAGGCTGGAGCTGAGGGGATGCGCGGGATCCTGGGCGGGGTCCTGGGCGAGGGCACGCGGGACGGGTCAGGTCACGGGATGCTGCTAGACAGACCCTCTGAACTGCACAGTGCGGCGGGGAGAAGTGAAGGACCTAGTACGAGTTCGGGGTTGTGGCTTGCTCTGGCCCCAAGGCTGGGGTTGGCGAGGACACTGTTGCCATAGCAACACATAAGCGGAAAGTGCCCTTTGCCTCTGCGTTCCCACCCTTCTCTCCCTCCTCACCTTCGCGCACTTTGAACCCGCCCCCTACTCACCCCCGCCGCAAATGGCCTCCATCATCTCTGGTTGGCTAGGAGCTAGGCGACCAGCGCAGACATAACCCACTTGGGAATCTACCTCATCTCCACATCATACCTATCCTCCGCTTTCACTTCCTCCTACCATAGCTTGCACGAGCAGAGGAATTAAGCTCGTTCTGCTGCACTTGACACAATAGGCCTTTGCGGTTTGACCAGTTCGCAAAATGGCCACAGCTGGGGTCCAGCGCGGCTGCCCACTCTCAGGGACTGGCACCTTAGACACGCCGCCGCCTAAGGGAATGATTTTTAAAAAGCAGCCAGCGCGAAGCCATGTGCATAAAGTGCTCAGTGAATGGGATCTGACTAAATGGATAAAGCCCACAATAACAGTTTCTATATAGACCCATTTTTGTATTGCTATTTCTAGTGGAATTGTAAAGCAAACCACATAAATAATTTTTTATTTCCTGGTAGTCATATTAAAAGTAAAACAGGTTAAATATATTTGTTTAACCCAACATACCCAAAATATTATTATAACGGGTAATCAATTTAAAGTATTAGAAATTTTAAATTATTTTCTTTGTACAAAGCCTTCAGGGTCTGGTCACACTTACATGTCAGTTGGATCAGCCAAGTTTCAACTTTTCAATGTCCCCAAGGGGCTAGCAACTACCATTTTGGACTACTTACCTATAAACATTTCTTGTACCTGTGAGAGTTGTGGCCATACCACAAAATCTTACCAGTTCTTTGAAGCCCACCTGTATGGAAGGAGACACTGTGCAGTGAGACTACAAATTATCTTTTCCTCTAGGAACTTCCAGCCCAGCTGAGGGGAAAATAAACACTTAAATGATCAACTAGTATTTAAGTGGATATAATTCAGACAATAATAAAGATAACTTTTCAGTGTATGATTGATTGACAAACTAGATGACCAATTATCATAAGAATTCAAGGAAGAGATACTTTAGGCTCATGCAATAGAGAAAGCCTTGAGCCTAGTTTTGAAAGATGAGTAAGACCAAACTACTGGAAAAGAAGGGGGAGAGTGTGTTGGTTGAATGGAACTGAACACAGCTTCTTTTGTTTTTAGGGTTGAAATCTTGCAAAATCCCGAGGCTTTCAGACTGAGAAACGTTTTCCTCTTTGATTGATAATCTCCATCATGATTCATAGCCTTTTCTTGATCAACTCCTCTGGGGATATTTTCCTGGAGAAACATTGGAAAAGTGTGGTCAGCCGGTCTGTTTGTGATTATTTTTTTGAAGCGCAAGAGAGAGCTACTGAGGCAGAAAATGTACCTCCAGTTATCCCTACCCCTCACCACTATCTCTTAAGTGTTTACCGCCACAAGATCTTCTTTGTGGCTGTGATCCAGACAGAGGTCCCACCTCTGTTTGTCATTGAGTTCCTTCATCGAGTTGTGGACACATTTCAGGTGCGTGAAGGTGGGGAGGTTCCTATGTATAAACTATAAAGTGTCTTTATAGTTCTACGTCCATTTATTCAGCCCAAGTAGAAACTTTTTTAAAAAACCAAAACTCTGCCATTGCTCACCTCTTCTCCAGCTGATAAAATTCTTATTCCTATTTATTGAACTGTTGAATCTAAAAGGACAAATTGAATGCTTTTGAATTTGTTGCATAACAAAACCAGCCTATGTGATGTGATTCTGTATAGTCTTTTTAGTTTGGAGATAGGAGTAGTCTGGCTTTTTATTCACAAATTAGAAGAGTTTCAATTTTCTCTTTAATAATGGACTTGATGCTAACTATTGTTAACTATGTTGCTTTGAGTTCATCGAACATTGGTAAATGTGGACAATTTTATAAAGGAAATAGAAAAAATTAAGTAATGTTTGTTTTAACTGTCCATACTTCATCTTGGGTTTTGAGTGCTTATCCATAGCATGTGAGTGCTAATGATCAGCTGTCATTGAAACATAAACTTAGGAAATCTTTACCTATAAGAATTTAAATGATACATTTTAAGCCAAAACCAAACCTGTTGCAATTGAGTCAATTCTGACTCATAGTGACCCTATAGGACGGAGTAGAATTGGCCTATAAGGTTTCCAAGGCTGTAATCTTTCTAAAAGCAGACTGCCACATCTTTCTCTCACAGAGCGGCTGATGGGTTTAAACCTCCAACTTTCAGGTTAGCAGCTGAGCACTTAGTCACTGTGCCATTAGGGGCTCCCTTTGTCACATTTACAAGGTATAATTTTCATCTTGAGTTTTCCTTTCGGGAATAGATTTGAAGATTTGTGTGTGTGTGTTGGGGAGGACAGAGGGAAGGTAAGTTATATCAGAATGTCTGCTAATTATAGCATAGGAGTTTAGATTACTTAGACTCTAGGAGCTCTGGTAGCATAGTGGCTAAAGCACTTGACTGCTAACCAGAAGGCTGGTGGTTCAATCCTACTTCCGTAGTGATACTGCCTCGGAAACCCAAGGAGGGGTCACTATGAGTCGGGGCCGACTCGACGGCACATAACAACAACAACAACAGACTCAAGAAAGGAGCGCTGGTGGTGTGGTGCCTAAGGCATTTGACTGCTAACTAGAAGGCTGACAGTTCAAACCCACCAGCCACTCCTGGAAGGAAGGTTGGGCAATCTACTTTTGTAGAGATACTGCCTCAGAAACCCAAGGAGGGGTCGCTGTGAGTCAGATCCAACATGATGGCAGTGAGTTTTTTGAGATTCAGGAAAAGAAGGGGAGGGTGTGGCAGGAAATTCAGGATTTTCATCCTCCCCTGAAAGAATTAAAGGTATGCATCACTTAACATCCATAATACGTTCTGTGAAGTAGGAAGTTGTGTGATTTGGATGTTGTGGGGCCACCACATTATATATAGTATATATGTTTGTGTGCATTCGATTCACAAAGTAACTTGTGCAAGCTGCTCTGGCTCTCCATTAGCACCCAGAAGAGCCTCAGGATTTGCAAACTTGCACCTGCAATTGGCTGCTTCTAGATGCACTGTACTCTGTGAGCAGTCCCTGGGGAGGCTGGTGAGAATTGGAAGCCCTAAGGGACAAAGCAAAGTGGCCCCAGTACAGTGTCTCCCCAGAGTGTCAGGGCAGGGCACATGGCAGTGGCAGGAGTGGTTGTGCAAACTCCACGCTGGCCCCACCTCCTGGCACCCTTCCAAGCAAGCCACTCTTCTCTCCCTGGTAAAACTCATTTGCAGTAGGACCCCAAATGGACTTCATGTGGCCCATACTTTTACTGTTGTGTTTATTTGCATGATTCACATGGTAAATGAGAAGCAAGGGCCGTTTGGTTTAATTTCTATGTCATGTGAAGTCTGAAATTAGTCATATGAATGCAGAAATTGTGCAGCTTTCTTCTGCACTGAAGTCTATGTCATGTCTAGAGTGCCTTCATCTGAAGAGAACCAAAATATATTTTGTGAGTTTTTCCTACAAATGCTCTGTAATGATGCTATTCTTCTGGAATTCCCATACTCATGTGGCATCCTAACTCCTTCCCACACTGAAAATCTAAAAAGCAAAAGAAAAGTCCCAGTAAGGGACTAGAAATGGAGAATCCAGTCATTCTAATATTAAGCTACCCTCACTGTGCCTGCTTATGATTTCTATGGATGATACTTTACCCCAGTTTAATATTAACAGTCCCTTTGGTGAAATGTAACAGCTGCTTCATATCACCACAGAAATATTATGTAACTTATTACAAAACAGTAAGTGTGAGAGAAGATGTTTAATCTAGTTGAAACCACTGAGGAATTTGGGCAAGCAGAGTAATAAAGTTGCTGGTTTGAAAGCCTGGGACTTCAGACCTTGTTGTCTTTGAAGCATTTTTTAAAAGTAAATGATTTTAATGTCTTATCTGATATATACCCTCGCTGATGGCATTATTTTTCTTGTACTAGAATATGACAGAAGAACTCTAGCTATAGTATTGCAAGCACTTTCGCTGTAGCACTTTACCATACTTGCCTTTCTTATCATTCAGTTCACATTCAACCTGGTTTAAAAATTGAGCAAGATGTTCTGTTTACTTTTTAAAGTAAAGTCACCTTTGGGAAGGAAATGTGTGACTTTTTTTTCCTTTTAAATCTTCATTTTTTTTAAGAAGAAGTTTTTTGTTTTAGAAACATTCCTGACTCCTAACTAAATGCTCTTGGGTATTGGAATCTTTTTGATCATTGACATTTGATGTAACTTGGAACATATCTGGTGTCTTTCTTCAGTTTCAGATGCCATAATTTAAGGAGAATAGTGAACAAACTAAGGCATAGTAAAGACATGGCAAGATGGTAAAACTATCTGGAAACCATCCACAACATCAGCAGTGGAAGGTTCTTGGGAGGTTAGCCCTGAGAACAAATAAATGAAGTGAAAGCTTGTTGTCTTCAAATAACTGAGAAACTGTTATGTAAACTTGTTCTGTAAGGCAGATCTGGGAGACAAGTTGCAGCTTAATAAAAGAAAGAACTTTCTAATAATCAGAACTGTCCGTGAATAAAATGGGCTTTCTCAAACCACTTTTTATGATGAATTAAAGGAGGGTTACATGACCATCTCTCAGAGGTCCTGTAAAAGACATGATTGATATTGATAGAGAGTGTGCTAAATGACTGCAGACATGTTTTTCTAAGTCATTATCATCACCATGCATTACATGCTACCTAGTGCTTTATAGTTCACAAAGCATTGCCACACATGTTGTCATTAATCAGTCATATTGACAACAACCCTGCAAGTCCAATGGTGTTATCCTGATTAAGACTCAGATTAGTTAACATGACTAGTAAATGACATTTACATGACTAGTAAATGACAATTAAAATTACAACTCAGGTCTTCTGATTTAGAATCTAGGGATTTTTCTATAACCTAGATAATTTGATATCCAAATGTAGCCTTTGTTCATAAAATGGCAGAGTTCTTATAATCTTAGGTCATAGAGTAGGGATGATCTGAAGAGATTTTCTTGTGTGCTAGCTCAACCTCTTCATTTTATTACTTTCTTTTTTCTCAGTTCTTATTCACTGCACGAATGCTAAGGAATAGCACAACAGTAAGGGTTAAGAAGATTTTCATGTGCAATTCTGTGTCACATTAAGTGTTACTTTTTTGGATATTTCTTTCAAATTCTTGTTGATAAGCATGTATAATAGTCTAGATTCAATTTTGTATTCTCTATATTTTGTCAAGTTGAGGAAACTGGCCCAAAGAAGTTAAATGACTTCCTTTAGTTTATAAAATAATGACACCAGTACTATAAACCATGTTTTCTAGTTCGTAGTCCTATATTTTTTCTACTTGAGAAAACTATGGTTATGCTTCATTTCCTTATTGTAGAAAAGTGCCCCAGAAGCACTGCATGAAACCACAGGGGCAGGAGCAGATCCTTATTTTCTAGGAGCATTCTTTGACTTCTTACAGTCTCTGAGGGATAAATGTATGTATTCTGTCTTCATCAGGATTATTTTGGAGTCTGTTCAGAGCCAGTGATCAAAGACAATGTTGTTGTGGTTTATGAGGTGTTGGAAGAGATGCTTGATAATGGGTTTCCACTGGCTACAGAGTCAAACATCCTTAAAGAACTGATAAAGCCTCCCACTATCCTTCGGACAGTTGTGAACACCATCACAGGTATGGAGAATCAGGAAAGCCAATGGAAAGCTGCTGCCACTGTGACTGTCATCTTTGGTGTGGCTTAGCCTGGTATTGTGCATTGTTTTATGCGTGTGTCTTTGGGAATCTCAAATGCCTGAGTGCTTTAATTTTGCTTTTTGAGTATGACCTGAAATACTATTTTGTTATATGGAAAATATACTCTCTTCAATGACAGAATGAAGTGTTCGCCTTTAAAAACAAGGTTTTTTTTTCCTGTTAAAGACTAAACACGGAATTGTAGATGGATGAACAATAGATAGGATTTAAAAGAAAAAAAACCCTCTTGTATACTATTTTAAACTTCTATCGGTATTTTGTGAACATTATCCCAAAATGATAAATAATGGTAGCAGAGTGCCTGAGGCACTTGACTGCTAACCACAAGGCTGGCGGTTCAAACCCACCAGCCACTCCTCGGAAGGAAGGTTGGGCAATCTGCTTGCGTAGTGATAATGCCACGGAAACCCAAGAAGGGGTCACTAGGAGTTGGATCCAACTCAACGGCACATAACAACAACAACTTTTCTACAATGTGGAATAGACCCTGAGTTATTTATTCAGTACTTGTTTATGATGTTTCCCAGTTTTTATTCTTTTTAAATAAAAAGTTATCAATGTTCTCTTACTTATATTTTTGTAATTATATCTAGGGTGATTTCCTTTCAGTGTCTTTCTAGAATTGGAAGTGCTGGGTTAAAGGTTATGCTGTATTGCCCTACAAAAAAGTAATACAAGTTTATACTCTCAGTAGGAATTTCTGTGTACTCTAACCAAAAAAACCCAAACTCACTGCTGTGGAGTCAGTTTCAACTTATAGCGACCCTTCCTAGGTTTCCAAGGAAGTATCTCTACAGAAGTAGATTGCCCAAACTTCCTTCCGAGGAGTGGCCAGTGGGTTTGAACTGCCATCCTTCTGGTTAGCAGACAAAAAAGCCTTAGGCACTGCGCCACCAGAGCTCCTCTATGTGCTCTAGCCAACACTATTATTATTAATATTTTTAACTTTGACAATTTGATAGTTTAGTGATATCTTGTTATTTCCACACTTAATTTTTATTACTAAAAGTTGAAACTTTTCAAATGTTTATTGACTTTTTCTTCTCTTGTGAATTACTTTTTCTTGCCCTTTGCATATTTTTGTGTTGAGATTTCTTTTTAATATATATATTGATTTAAAAGAATTCCTTTCATGTAAGAATACTGAACTATCATGTATATTGGAAATATACATGGTAGTTTGTAGGGGTAATTTATAGATTTTGAATGGAAACTTTTTTAAAAAAATTTGTTTGTTTTAAGCATTTAATTTTTTTAAAAAAAAATTTATTTTAAGAGTTTGTTTTACGTTCAACATTACATTTACATTTCATTTCGCTCCCCACTTACCATGCCCAAACCTAACCCAGTTTCCTCTCTTCGCCGCCCGGTAACCCTCCCCGCTCCCCATGCCCCTCATAGTTATGTACTCATGTTTGTCCTGCATTTCTTCCATGTGAATCTTGCCCCTCTGGTGCCCCATGGTCGATTGCTCCAAGGGATACATTTCCATAGAGTATGTGGGTGTGTCACCCTGGGTTGAGTTGTTTGCAGCTTATCTTGTTTACTAGGGCCAGCCCTTGGGAGTGAGCTTTATTCCAGGCCCAGAATGTATCCCATGACCATAGATAGTATTGGGGTCTCACTAGATTCCATTCGACCAGTAATTCTGGTCATTATTGAGTTTTTGGATTTTGTTCCACATTCTTCCTCCCACTCTATCCAGGATCTCCAGATTTGATCCTTTCATGAGTGATTGGCACTGGTAGCTGGGTACCATCTAGTTCTTCTGGTCTTGAGGGCCATCGTGTCCTAGGGCTGATTACTTCCAAATGCCCTTTTTTTTTTTTTTGCACTCTTCTTTGCTTCCAACTATAGGAGACCATTAGCTGCATCTTAGATGGCTGCTTGAAAGCTTTTAAGACCCCAGTCGCTACTCACCAATGTAAGATGAGGAACAAGGCTTTTGTGTATTTTGTTGTGCTGATTGAGTCTGGTGTCCCCCAGTACTATGGTCCTGAGACAGTATATCCATTGGATCTTTCTCCCACAGTGTCTGGGTGTCTGTGAGGGATTACTCTATGTCTGTCTTTTATTGTTTCTATAAGAGCTCTGGTAGCATAGTGGCTAAGGCACTTGACTGCTAACCAGAGGGCTGGCGGTTCAAACCCATCAGCCACTCCTCGGAAGGAAGGTTGGGCAATCCTACTTCCGTAGTGATACTGCCTCGGAAACCCAAGGAGGGGTCGCTATGAGTCAGGGCGGCACATAACAACAACATAAGAATTGCAGGTATTTTGTATCACTGTTATCTGTGCAAGATTAGCCTGCACTGAATCTATCCTTGGTCTAGAGTATACTCCTGTTCATTGACCCCCATCTGATCCTCTCAGGTATTTATGTGTTTATCTGTAGCCTGGTGTTTGGTATTAATGGTAATGCAGTATTGTGGGCACACTGGTTGATATTAGCATCTGCCCTCTATCTCCTATGTTCACAATTCAGTGTCCTCTCTTTTCCTAATATTATCATGGTGATCACAGACTCTTTCCATACATCCCTCTCCTTACCCACATCAGCGTGTGGCCCCACCTAGCCCAGATTAATCCCTCCTCTTCCCTCCCCACCTCGGTCACCTACAAAGTAAGTTCCCTTTCCCAAGCAAACTGTTCTTTGTCTTTTTATAGTAATGGGCTCATACAATGTTTGTCCTTCTGCGATTGACTTATTTCACTCAGCATAATGTCCTTCAGGCTCATCCATGTTGTGAGATGATTCATGAGAATCAAAACATTTTAAATGTATTTTGTTGTAGATATTTTTTCAAATTTCACTTGTCATTTAACATTGTTCATGATGTTGTTTGTTTAGCCATGATTTAAATTTAGTCAGATTAATCATTCTCTTCCATTAAGATTTTTACATCTTGTTTATACACAAACAAGAGCTTTTATGGAACTTGACAAACTGATTGAAAAATCCATTAAAAAGTACAGATATTTAAGAATGCCTGTAATCCATTACCATTTAGTTGATTCTGACTCATAGTGAACCTATGGGACAGAGTAGAACTGCCCCATATGGTTTCCAGTGCTATAAATCTTTACAAAAGTAGATTGTCACATCTTTCTCCTGCATAGTGGCTGGTGGATTTGAACTACTGATCTTTTGGTTAGCAGCTGAGTGCTAACTAAATATTCAGGAATAGCCAGGACAGTTTTGAAAAATAATTACAAAAGGGTAGGAAGAACTTGCCCTGTAAAATAACAAAATATATTAAGTTCATACAGTAGATGACAAAAATTCATAGATTAGGTATGTTGTCAGAATTAAGACAGTAAAAAGAGAGAGAGAGAGAAAATGTGCCTTACCAGACAAAGAGGAAGCTCTGGTGGCGTGGTGCCTAAGGCATCTAACTGCTAACCCAGAAGGCTGACAGTTCAAACGCACCAGCCACTCCTAGGAAGGAAGATTGGGCAATCTACTTTCATAGAGATACTGCCTTGGAAACCCCAAGAGGGGTTGCTATGAGTCAAATCGACTTGATGGCAGTGAGTTTGGTTTTGGTTTGGTTTACAAGATAAAGATATATTACAAAGTTTTAGTAATTTTAAAAGTATAGTATTGGCCCAGGAATGGAGAAATACATAAAATACAGAGTCCAGAAACACACTCTAGCTTTTTTTTCTAACTTTTTATTGTGATTTGCATGAAAGTTGACAGAGCAATTTCATTTTACGTTTGACAGTTCATACACATTTTGTTTTGTGACACTGATTGCAATCCCTACAATGTAACAGTTCTCTTCCCACTTCCCCTCTGTGGTTCCCTTTTCCTTGTGTTCTTATTTCCTGTGCATTCATGCATTCTGAGTTTTCTCCTGTGCTAATGCAGTCCTTCCAGCCATTCCTCGGAAGGAAGATGGGGCAGTCTACTTCTGTAGTTATACTGCCTTGGAAACCCAAGGAGGGGTTGCTATGAGTCAGGTCCGACTCGACGGCACATAACAACAACAACAATACAGCCCTTCTGATCTCCCTTAGTTATGGTTCTAAGGAGTGCATGTGCCTGGTATAATTGTTTACCTCATAGGCCTAGCTACTATTTGGCTGAAAATGAAGACACCAGGCGTGAGTTCATTTCCAGGCCGGAAAGGTGACTAGGAGCCATGGTCTCGGGAGTTTCACTTATCTCTATTAGACCACTAATCCTGGTCATTTTATGATTTTGAGTTTGGTTCCACATCTTCCCACTCTATACAAGATCTCCAGTTTTGATCCTTTTCATAGTGGTTGTCAGGGATAGCCAGGATGCATTTAGTTCTTGTGGTATCAGGGTCGTGTGGGCGGAGGTTCCCATGGTCCACTAATTCCTTGGACTAATTCTTTCCATGCATCTTTGATTTTCTTCACGGATTCTTCATTATTCTTTAAAGTTACATAGTATTCCACTGTGTGTAAGTACCATACTTTGGTTATCCATTCATCTGTTATAGGCACTTAAGTTGTTTCCATCTCTTTTCTATTGTGAATAGTGCTATGATGAACATGGATGTGCATTTATCTATTTGTGCCCTAGCTCTCTTATTTCCTTAGGATATATACCTAGTATTGCTATTGGTTGGATCAAATGATATTTCTCTTTCCAACTTTTTAAGGAAGCACCATACCATTTTCTACAGTGGTTTCACCATTTTACAGTACCACCAGCAGTGTATGAGAGTTCCAATCTCCCCACACCCTCGCCAGCATTTGTTATTTTCTGTCTTGTTGAACTTTGCTATTATTGCTAGGGTGAGATAATATCTCATCATTGTTTTGATTTGCATCTCTCTAATGGCTAATGGGGAGATCTGGTAGCATAGTGCCTAAGGCACTTGACTGCTAACCAGAAGGTTAGCGGTTCAAACCCGCCAACCACTCCTCGGAAGGAAGGTTGGACAATCTACTTCCATAGTGATACTGCCTCGGAAACCCAAGGAGGGGTCACTATGAGTCAGGTCTGACTTGACGGCATATAACAACAACAACAACAACAACAACAATGGCTAATGATCATAAGCATTTCTTTATGTTTGTTGACTACCTGAATATCTTCTTTGGTGAAGTGTCTGTTCATGTCCCCTGCCCATTTTTTAATTGGATTGTTTGTCTTTTTGATGTTGAGGTATTGATTGTTTCTATACATTTTAGAGGTAAGTCCCTTGTCAAATGTGTCATTGCCAAATATTTTTTCCCAGTCTGTAGATTCTCCTTTTACTCTTCTGAGAAGTCTTTTGAGGTGCATAAGAATTTAATTTTTGGCAGATCCAAATGATCTAGCCTGTCTTCTACTATTTCTGCATTTCTGGTTATGTTTTGATAGTCTATTTATGGCATAAATTAGGGCCCATAAGTCCCCCCCCTTTTTTTTATGAACTTTATACTTTCAGATTTTACATTTAGGTCTTTGATTCATCTTGAGTTTGTTTTTGTGTATGGTTTGAGTATGGATCTTGTTTCATTTTTCTGCAAGTGGATATCCAGTTTTGTCAGGGCCATTTGTTAAAGAGACTATCTCTTCCCCATTTAACGGGTTTTGGCCCTTTGTCAAAGATCAGCTGGCTGTAGTAGGCTAGATGTGTTTCTGGATTCTCAATTCTGTTCCCTTGTTCTATGTGTCTGTCATTGTACCAATACCAAGCTGTTTTGACTACAATGGCTGTACAGTAGGTTTTGAGATCGGGGAGTGTGAGACCTCTTACTTTGTTCTTCTTTTTCAGTAGTGCTTATAAAATTGGTGATTGGTTTTTCCATGTTCTTAAAGAATGCTAATGGAATCTGGATTGGGATTGTGTTAAATCTATAGCATGCTTGAGTAGTATTGACGTTTTCACAAAATTCAGTCTTTCTCTCCGTGAGCATGCTATGTTCTTCCATTTATGTAGATCTCTTACAGTTTATTGAAGTAGTGTTTTGTAGTTTTCTTTGTATAAGTTTTTTGGGTCCTCTGGTAAGTTTTATTCCCAAGTATTTCATCATTTTGGTAACTGTTATAAATGGTATTGTTTTCCTTACTTCTTTTTCAGAGATCTCTTAGTTGATTTAGAGGAATCCAACTGATTTTTTATGTTGATTTTATATCCTACCACTTTGCTAAATCTTTCAATTTGTTCCAGTAGTTTTCTTGCTGAGTCTCTGGGATGTTCTGTGTACAGAATCATATCAACTAAAAATAGAGACAGTTTTAATAGAGAGTTTTATGTCTTCTTTGCCAACTTGGATGCTTTTTATTTCTCTTTCTTGCCTTATTGCCCTAGCTGGAACTTTCAATACAATGTTGAAAAGAAGTGGTGCTAGAGGGCATTCTTGAACAGACACTTGCTTTTATACTAATTTAGTATGTGGTAAATGTCATATATCAAATTAGAGACCAATTGTTAAATGTATTGGGTGAGTTGTCTTCAGTATGGAAAAAAAATCAAGTACTTCACTTAATACCATACACAAAATTAATTCCGATCAGATTAAAGAGTTAAACATGAACATTACAGTTATTGCAATGTAGAAGAATGTATTTTTGATCTCTGAGAAAGGGAAAAACTGCTTTTTTAAAATGTGTATTTTCAACTAGTTTTTTTATGGTTTTATTTTGGATTTAAAGAATTAATTTATCTGGAAATTATCTTGCTATACCACATAAGGTAAGACTCTCTGTTTATTTCTCCAAAATTGTCGATCAGATTTCCTGGTGCCATTTATTTATTAATTTGATATTTTTATTTTATACTGTCATCATAATTGTTGGTCTGTTTGTAGGTTTTTCTGCACTGTGAACACGCTGCTTTATTAATTATAGTTTGATGATAAATTTCTATACATTGCACCTCTTTTTAAGAAAATAAATTTGAATTTTTTAAAAATATTTTTTCAGCTTGAAGACTTAAAAGTCTGTTAGTGTCTGAATCGTTTATGAATTTTAAAAAAATTTTATTGTAATTTGGGTAAAAGTTTACAGAGCAAATTCATTTTCCATACAACAGTTCATACACATTTTGTTTCATGACATCGACAAGAATTTCCTACAGTGTAACTCTTCCCACTTCTCATAGTTACCTCTTCCTTGTGTCTGTCCCTCCCATGCACTTCTGCCTCCTGAGCTGTCTCCCTGTACAAACACTGCCCTTCTGTTCTCCCATGATTGATTGCTCCAAGGAGTGTATCTACCTGATGTAAACGTTCACCACATATGCTTGTCTATTGTTTGGCTGGAAGCCATGGGAGTAAGTTCAGTTCCAGACCTGAAGGGTAACTAGGGGATATTAGTAACTAGGGGATATCAGGGGTCTCACCAGGCTCTATCAGACCAGCAAACATTTTTTTTTTTTTTTTAATGATTTTGAGTTGTATTCCACAGTGTTCTCCCACTCTATCCAGGATCTCCTGCACCGATCACCCTCTGAGTGGTTGACATGGTAGCTGGGCACCATCTAGTTCTTCTGGTCTCATGGTCATATAGGCTGAGGACCACGTGGTTTCCTAGTCCCTTGGACTAATTTTTTCCATGCATCTTTGGTTTTCTTCATTCTTCTTTGCTCTGGATGAGGAGATACCCATTGTTGCATCTAGATGGTCACTTGCAAGCTTTTAAGACCCCAGTCATTATTCACCAAAGTAGGATGTGGAACAGTGTTTTTGTGTAGTATGTTATGCCAATTGAGTTTGATGTCCCCTGTGACTATGGTCCTGAGCCCCAGGTCTAACTACTTGTTCCCTCTAGGTAGCTGGCTGTGACCAAGAAGCCACAGCCTTGCCCCTTGTCAGCTCCACTATATACCTGGACATTTTTACAGCACATACAAATAAGCATGTAGAAACATAGTCTGCCAACCTTGTATATGGTCGTGAGCACACCCCCCATCCCCTGTCTCAGACATACCTGATCATTCAGCCTGTCCACCCATCTGTCCACCCATAGATCAATGCTTGTCATCACTTTCAACACAGTACTGTACATGCAAAAGGGTTTATTTTTGTTGTGTGCACCTCCCATGTACCTCTCTATGTCTTTGTCTTCCTCAGTGCCACTGTGTTGATCACTCACTTTTGGTACATTGCCCTTCCCTTCTCCCAAATCAATACTTGTCTTTGCCTGTCTAGCAGTGTTCCTTCCCCTCCTGTGGTAGTTAAGGCTATATGTCAGCTTGGCAGCACCTGGTTTTGAGTGGCTGGGCAGCTGGTGGTAGTTATTCCCCATGATGAGACTGGCAATCAACTCCATGGTGGAATCTGCCACAAGCAGCTGAGGAGCTGCTTTAGGGATGTGGTCTGCTTCCCATATTGGCACACTTGGACCCTGCATGTAGCCAAATCTTCATTCAGCAGCCTGCCATGCTCTGCCGATCTTGGGACTTTTGATGGACTTGAATTAATGGCCTGCCGTGTGGGTTGGTAATATGGAAACTGTGCCTCTTCACTTATTGACCTTGGGTTTGTCAGCCTCAGCAGCCAGCAGCTGCCTGAGTGAAGAGATGCCTCTAGCTTCAGTGGGCCAGGTGCAAGAGGCAGAGCTGAAGCCCAAGGTCTAGGGGCTTTCACCTAGTTCCTAAAGCCTGGCACTTTGAACTCGGACTTCTAGCCTCCCATACTGTAAGAGAATAAACTCCTGTTTGTCCAAGCCATCCCATTTGTGGTATTTTCTGTTAGAGCAGCACTAGGTAAACAAAACACCTCCCCTCCCATCCCTGGTAGCCAACAAAGAAAGCTTCCTTCTATGTATAAACCCGTCCTTGAATTTTTATAATGGTAAACTAATACAGTATTTGTCTTTCTGTGATTGACTTACTTTACTCAGCATAATGTCCTCCAAGTTCATCTACATTATGCAGTCTTTCATAGATTCTAAATTATTCTTTGGGTATAGTACAATATTCCATTGTATGTATGTACTATAGTTTGGTTATCCATTCTTCTATTCATGGGCACTTAGGTTGTTTCCATCTTTTTGCTATTGTGAGTAGTACTGCAGTGAGCATGGGTGTGCATACATCTGTTCTTGTGCTGGCTGTTACTTCTTTAGGATATATACCTGGTAATGGGATTGCTGAATCAAATGGTATTTTTATTTCCAACTTTTTAAGGAATCACCATTTTCCACAGTGGTTGTATCATTTTACAAACCCACCCACACGCAATGTGTGAGAGTCCCAATCTCTCTGCAACCTGGCCAGAATTTGTTATTTTTTATCTTGTTGCTATTAGTGCTGGGGTGAGATGGTGTCTCATTGTTTTGATTTGCATCTCTCTAATGGCTAATGGTTGTGAACATTTTTTCATGTGTTTGTTGGCTGCCTGAGTATTTTCTTTGGTAAAATGTCTATTCATGTCTTCTGCCCATTTTTTAATTGGATTGTTTGTCTTTTTGATGTTGAGGTGTTGGAGTTTTCTGTAAATTTTAGAGATAAATCCCTCGTTCAGTGTATCATTGTTGAATATTTTTTCCCAATCTGTAGGTTCTCTTTTTATTTTTTTGGAGAAGTCTTTTGAGGCATATAGAAATTTAATTTTTAGACAGTCTCAATCATCTAGTTTATCTTCTACTGTTTATGCATTTTGGGTGATGCTTGTTAAGTCTATTTATGCCATAAATTACCAAACCAAAACCAAACTCACCGCCAATAAGTCAGATCTGACTCATAGCAACCCCTCCTTGGGTTTTCAAGGCAGTATCACTATGGAAGTAGATTGCCCAGTCTTCCTTCTAAGGAGTGGCTGGTTGGTTTGAACCAACTGCCTTCTAGTTAGCAGTCAAATGCCTTAGGCATTAAAGCACCAGAGACACATAGATCAGTGGAATAGAATTGAGAACCCAGAAATATATCCATCAACCTATGGTCAGCTATCTTTGACAAAGAGCCGAAATCCATTAAATGGGGAAGAGCTTGTCTGTTTAACAAATGGTGCTGGCAGAACTTGTTATCCATTTGCAGAAAAATGAAACAAGATCCATACCTCACACCATATACAAAAATTAACTCCAGACAGATGAAAGACTTAAACATGAAACCTAAAACTATAAACCTCCTCAAGGAAAAAATAAGGGCAAATTTAGGGCCCCTAATGCCATTTAATGGATTTTAGCCCTTTGTCAAAGAGCAGCTAACCATAGTTCAATGGATCTATTTCTGGGTTCTCAGTTCTATTCCATTGGTCTATGTGTCTGTCATTGTACCAGTATCAGGCTGTTTTGACTGCTGTGGCTGTCTAGTAAGTTTTGAGATCCGGGAGTGTGAGACCTCTTACTTTGTTTTTTTTCTTTGATAGTGCTTTGCTTATCCAAGGTCTCTTTCCTTTCCATATAAAATTAGTGGTTGGTTTTTCCATATCTTTAAAGAATGTT
>NW_006921611.1:13326300-13331175 GCF_000298275.1 Orycteropus afer afer
CATCTTGTTGAGGGTCTTCCCCTTTTTTGTTGACCTTCCACTTTAACAAGCATGATATCCTTCTCCAGGAACTGGTCCTTTCTGACAACATGAGCAAAGTAGGTCAAATGAAGTCTGGCCATTCTTGCTTCCAAGGAGAACTTGGCTACACTTCTTCCAGGACAGATTTGTTAGTCTTTTTTGGCGGTCCACAGTACTTGTAATATTCTTCGCAAACAGCACAACTCAAAAGCATCAATTTTGGGGGGTCTTCCTTACTCATTATCTAGCTCTTACATGCATATGAGGCAATTGAAAATACTATGGCTTGGGTTAGATGCACCTTAATCTTCAAAGAGACGTCATTGCTATTTGGCACTTTAAACAGGTCTTCTGCAGCAGATTTGCCCAGTGTACTACATCACCTGATGTCTTGACTGCTGCTTCCATTGGCGTGGATTGTGAAACCAGGTAATATGAAATCTTTGATGACTTCAATCTTTTCTTCATTTATCATAATGCATCTTATTGTCTCAGTTGTGAGGATTTTTGTTTTATGGTGAGATGTAATCCATACTGCAGACTGTAATCTTTAATCTTCATCAATAAGTGCTTCAGGTCATCCTCACTTTCAGCAAGCAAAGTAGTGTCGTCCGCATATCATAGATTATTAATGAGTCTTTCTCCTATTCTGATGCCACGTTCCTCTTAATATAGTCCGGTTTCTCAGTTATTTTCTCAGCATACAAATTGAATAAGATTGGTAAAAGGATAAAACCCTAACACACTCCCTTCCTGATTTTCAACTATGCAGTATGCCCTTGTTCTATTCAAATGACAGCCTCCTGGTCAATGTACAGATTCCTCATGAGCACGATTAAGTGCTCTGGAATTCCCATTCTTCTCAATATTATCCATAATTTGTTATGATCCACACAATCAAATGCTTTTGCATAGTTAATAAAACACAAGTAAACATCTTTCTGGTATTCTTTGCTTTCAGCCAAGATCCATCTGATATCAGCAGTGATATCCCTCATTCTAAGTCCTCTTCTGAATCTGCACTTCTGCAAGTTTTCTGTCAATTTACTGCTGCAGCTGTTTTTGAATTATCTTTAAGATTTTACTTGTGTGTTATGTAAATGATATTGTTTGATAATTTCTACATTCTCTGGGATCACCTTTCTTTGGAATGGGTAAAAATATGGCTTTCTTCCAGTCAGTTGGCCAGGTAGCTGTCTTCCAAATCTCTTGGCATACCTGAGTGAGTGCCTCCAGTGGGGCATCCATTTGTTGAAACATCTCAATAAGTATTCCATCAATTCCTGGAGCCTTGTTCTTTGCCAGTTACTTCAGTGCGACTTTGACTTCTTTCTTCAGTACCATCGATTCTTGATTGTATGCCACCTTCTAAAATGGATGAACATCAACCAATTCTTTGTCATACGGTGACTCTGTATTCCTTTTATCTTCTTTTGATGTTTTCCTGCATCATTCAATATTTTGTCCACAGAATCTTTCAGTATTGCAACTTGAGGCTGGAATTTTTTCTTCAGTTCTTTCAGCTTGAGAAAAGCCTGCTATGTTTTTCCCTTTTGGTTTTCTAACTCTAGGTCTTTGCACATTTCATTATAATAATTGACTTTGTCTTCTCAAGCTGCTTTTTGAAATCTTCTGTTCAGCTATTTCATCTTGTCATTTCTTCCATTTCTTTTAGCTACTCTCCATTCAAGGGTAAGTTTCAGGGTCTCTTCTGACATCCATTTGGGTCTTTTCTTCCTTTCGTGTCTTTTTAATGATCTTTTGCTTTCTTCATATATGATGTTCTGTTGTCATCCCACGTTTCCTCTGGTTTTGATGATTGGTGTTCAATGCATTGAATCTATTCTTTAGATGGTCTCTCAATTCAGGAGGGATATAAGGTCATATTTTGGCTCTTGCAGATTTCTTTTAATTGTCCTCAGCTTCAACTTGCACTTGCATATGAACAGTTGATAGTCTGTTCCACAGTCAGCTCCTGGCCTTGTTTTGGCTGAAGATACTGAGCTTCTCCATTGTCTCTTTCCACAGATGTAGTCAATCTGACTCCTGTATACTCCACCTGGCAAGCCCACATGTATAGCTGCCATTTTATTGAAAATGATATTTGCAATGAGTATGTCATTGGTCTTGCAAAATTTTGTCATGTGATTTCCAGCATTATTTCTATTACCAAGATCATGTTTTCCAATTATCAGTGATTGTTCTTTGTTTCCAGCTTTTGCATTCCAGTCACCAGTGATAATCCACATATCTTGGTTGCGTGTTCAGTCAATTTCAGACTGTAGAAGTTGGTAAAAATCCTAAATTTCCTCTTCTTTGGCTTTGGTGGTTGGTGCGTAAATTTGAATAATAGAAGTATTAACTGGCCTTCCTTGTAGGTGTATGGATATTATCCTATCACTGACAGCCACTCCTCAGAAGGAAGGTTGGGCAGTCTACTTCCATAGTGATACTGCCTCAGAAATCCATGGAGGGGTCGCTGTGAGTCGGGTCCAACTCGACGGCACATGACAGCAATGACAGCATTGTACTTCAGGGTAGATCTTGAAACGTTCTTCGTGATGATGAATCCCATGCCATTCCTCTTCAGTTATCATTCCTGGCATAGTAGATCATATGGTTGTCTGACTCAAAATGGCTAAAACCAGTCCATTTTCACTCAGTAATGCCTAGGATATCAATCTTTATGCATTCCATTTTATTTAATGTTAATTTCTTCTGTTACCCAGTGTTTTTTAACCAAGGTGTTACTCAGTTTCAAGGGGTTTATTTTTTTTCTTTGCTATTCTTGTTACTAAGGAGCTCTGATGGGACAGTGGTTAAAGCATTTGGCTGCTAACCAGGTCAGTGGTTCAAACCAATCAACTGCTCTGTGGGAGGAGGATGTGGCAATCTACTTCCTTAAAGATTTACAGCTTTGTAAACCTTATGGGGGTTGCCATGAGTTCAAATTGATTTGATGGCAGTGGGTTTTGGTTTATTCTTATAATTTATTCTACTTTTATAGTGTTATGATTGGTGTTTTTGAATTTTTTGGCCTGAAATTTTCTGTTCTGGAAAATAATCCATGTGCACTGGAGAAGAATGTGTACTGTGTTGCTGTTGGGTGGAGTGTTCTATATGCCTGTGAGATTAAGTTGATTAATTTTGTTATTTAGATACTCTGTGTTTGTTGGGTTTCTTTTTAGTTGTTCTGTCCATTGTCAAAAGTGGTGTGTGCAAATCTCTTGCTATTTCTGTTTTGAATTTCTTGTTGTTAGGTGTCATTGAGTCAGCTCAAACTCATAGTGACCCTGTGTACAACAGAATGAAACACTGCTTGGTCCTGCATCATCCTCACAGTCCTTGTTACGCTTGAGCCCATCATTGCAGCAACCTTATCAATCCATCTCATTGAGGGTCTTCCCCTTTTTCGTTGACCCTCTACTTTACCAGGCATGATATCCTTCTACAAGGAGTGGTCCCTTCTGATAACATGACCAAAGTAGGTGAGATGAAGTCTGGCCATTCTCACTTCCAAGGAGCTTTCTGGCTGGACCTCTTCCTGGACAGATTTGTTCATTCTTTTGGCAGTCCATGGTATTTTTAGTATTCTTCACCAACATCACAATTCAAAGGCATCAGTTCTTCTTTGGTCTTCCTTATTCATTGTCCAGTTTTCACATGCATATGAGACGATTGAAAATACTGTGGCTTGGGTCAGGCACACCTTAGTCATCAAAGTGATGTCTTTGCTCTTCAGCACTTTAAACAGGTCTTCTGCAGCCGATTTGCCTAGTACAGTACAATGTGTGATTTCTTGGCAGCTGCTTCCATGGTTGTTGATTCTGCATGCAAGTAAAATGAAATCTTTGACAACATCAATCTTTTCTCTGTTTATCATGATGTTTCTTATTGGTTCAGTTGTGAGGATTTTTGTTTTCTTTATGTTGAGGTGTAATTCATACTGAGGACTGTAGTCTTTGATCTTCATGATTAAGTGCTTTAAGTAATTTTCACTTTCAGCAAAGAAGGTTTTGTCATCTCTATCACAGATTGTAAATGAGTCTTCCTCCAATCCTGATCACATGTTCCTCTTCTTATAGTCCAGATTCTTGGATTATTTGCTCAGCATACAGATTGAATAAGGATGGTAAAAGGATACAACTCTGATGCATACTTTTCCTTATTTTAAACTATGCAATATTCCTTTGTTCTGTTTGAATAACTGCCTTGTGGTCTGTGTCCTCACAAGCACGATTAAGTGATCTGGAATTCCCATTCTTTGTAATGTTATCCATAATTTGTTATGACTCACCAGTGAATGCCTTTGCATAATTAATAAAACACAGGTTAACATTTTTCTGGTGTTCTTTGCTTTCAGCCAAGATCTATCTGAAATCAGTATTGGTGTCCCTTGTTCTACATCCTCTTTTGAATCCAGCTTGAATTTCTGGAAGTTCCTTGTCAATATATGGCTGCAGTTAGTTTTGAATTATCTTTGGGAATTGTCTTAGAGCTTGTTTTTTTTGTATATTGGACCACTGTCAGTGAATGTGTAAATATTTATTATTGTTGTATCCACTTTCAATCGTTATATTGTGCTCTTCTTTTGTTTCATAATGGGATTTGGTATAAAGTTATATAATATTGCCATTCCTGCTTTTTTTGGTCTGTTTGCATGGTATGTTTTTTCCAGCCTTTTATTTTTAACTTATTTTATTTTTGTGTCTAAGGTGTGTTTCTGTTTTTGTTTTTGTTTTTTTTAATTTAATTTTATTTATTGTGATTTGGGTGAAGATTTACAGAGCAAATTCACTTTCCATACAGCAGTTCACATATACTTTGTCTCATGTCTTGACCACAGTTTACAAT
>NW_006921611.1:13335090-13349878 GCF_000298275.1 Orycteropus afer afer
AAGAGCGCTGTCTCTTTAAATATCCAAAATAGTCAAGCCGCTTTTTAAACCTTCAAAATGGTGGCGTCCTCCAGACCAGCAAAAGTCCACAGCTCAGCCCACCTTTCTCTTCACCTTCTCCGTTTGTTCCCTAGCCACCATGCACAGTCCTCGGTGCAGTCCCTGGCTATCAGGGTGATTTTTAGGTTAATTCTTAAGTCCTACCACCACAGTAATCTGCGAGAGCACTGTCTCTTTAAATATCCAAAACAGTCAAGCCGCTTTTTAAACCTACAGAATGGCGGCATCCTCCAGATTGGCAAAAGTCCACAACTCAGCCCACCTTTCTCTTCACTTTCTCTGTTTGGTCCCCAGCCACCGTGCACAGTCTGTGCAGTCCCTGGCTAGCAGGGTGATTTTTAAGTTAATTTTTAGGTCCTGCCACCACTCGGTATTGTCCAAGCTGTTTGTGCCATCAGGGGCGTTCAGGTCCCTGCCAGACCGCAGCTCCATATGTCTCCTTTTTTGGTATTTTCACGGAAATTCTTCTGCTAGTTGGGTTTAGTCTACTTCTGTATCCTTCCCTTCAAGGCTCAGCGGTCCAAGATTATCTTCTATGTCTGTGTCAATTGGTTTCCCTTTTCTTTGTTGAAGAGGGTCTGTGCAGTCCTTCTGCCTAGTCAGCCATCTTGCTGGAACTCTAAGGTGTGTTTCTTGTAAGCAATATATTGATGGGTCATATTTTTTTTATCCATTCTGCCACTATCTGTCCTTTGACTGGTGCAGTTAGCCATTTACATTTAGTGTGATTATTGATAGATATATCTACTTTCATTTTGTTTTGCTGTTTTTGTGATGTTGATGTTTTCTTTATTCCACTTAGTTCTCTGTGCTTTTCGTTTATGAATTGACCTTTCATTTTCTTTGTTTACAGAATCTTTTTGATTTTCTTCTTTATTTTGGTGAGTAGGTTTATTAATTTTCTTTGTGGTTACTCTAAGATTTACCTTTATCTTACAAAAAAGGCATAGGGCAAACTCCTCTGACCTTCTTTCTCTAACTTCACAAGGGGGAGAGAGAAAGATCAACAGTAGCAGCCCAGAGCTGATTCCCATGTAAGGTGAGAGTCAGACATGCTGTCAACCTCCAACCTTTTTACCAATTCTGGAACCAACTATTCATCTCATAGCACTCTCTACTACTCTACTGGTTTTGATAATTCATTGCAGTAGCCACACAGAACGCACAGACAACATTCATGATTATGGGTTTTACTAGGGAAGTAACAGGTTTCAGTTCGGGTTCGGGACAACTTAGGATACAATTCTTCAATTAGGACAGCCTCTCCTCAGCCATGTCCATAGGTGGGCTCCTCTGGCTGTTGGCCTCTAGGCCTGGCCTCTGCCCAGCTCAGGCAAGTGTTACAAAGCTCTTCGAGCTCTGCAGATAGGTACACCCCACTCTGCCAGCAAGCCTCCTGCCCAAAGGCATTCAGCCTTCTTGCTGAGCAAGCCCACCACTCTGTCTGGTGAAGATCTCTTGGTTTATTGCCACTGTCTCTCTGCAAGGAGGTCCAGCACAGGGATCTCAGGTCTAAGGATGCACTCCACTTCTGGATACTCTTTCTGTCTTTATAGTAGTGAGATTTTCCTTTCTGCCTCTGGGATAGCTCATTGTAAGCCTAGCAGAATGACAGAACTTAGCAGTTCCATGTTAACGTTTCATGCACTTTACTTCCATGGTCCCACTCCCATAGAGGTGCTGTGGTAGTTATGGTTATGTGTCAACTTGGCTTGGCCATGATTTTGAGTGGCTTGGCAACTGGATGTAGTTAATCCTCATGAAGAGATTGGATGTAAGTGTAATCATCTTTAGGGTGGAATCTGCTGTAAGCAGCTAATTAGTTGAATGGGAGTTGCCTTTGGTATGTGGCCTCCTTCCAGTATGTATGGAGAAGCTTTGGGAAAGGTCTCTAGCTTTTGGACTTATTTTAGATCCTGCTCTTGGCCTGCCATCACCCCCAGTTCCTGAAGTAGAATCAGTGGCCTGCTGATCTTGAGATTGTTGCCTGTGCAGCCCATGAGCCCGCAATCTGCCATTTTACCTACTGATTGTGGCTTTGTTAGCCTCAGCAGCCTATAGCAGTGTGAGTCAGGAGAATCCTCCAGCTTGGTCTAATGGACCTGAAACAAGAGGCAGAGCTGAAGCCCAAGACTGAGAGGCCTCCACCCAATATCCAGAGAGAGAAAGTCTTCCCTAAGAGCCAGTACTCTTAACTTGGACTTCTAGCCTCGTCTTCTTCTAGAGCCAACACTTTGAATTCCAACTTCTAGCTTCCTAAAGTATAAGAGAATAAATTTCAGTTTGTTAAAGCCATCTACTTATGGTATTTCTGTTGTAGCAGCACTAGAGAACTAAGACAGGTGCCATGTGCCTTATTTACATTATTAACAAGCTATCCAGTCCCCTTGGCAGGCCACAAAGCATCTCACATTTGTGTAGTCCCAACTTTCTCTCATAGGAGAAGAGCCATACCAAGTAATTCACTGTACCACAATCTTCTTAAATTTAAAACAATCTATTCTTAATATGCCTGACTTCCTCTCCATATGGAAGTTCTGTTACCACACTGTTCCCCCTTTTTGTCTGAAGTTGTCAATTACAAATTGACATCTCTGTGTCCTTGTTTTCATTTTTCTAGCTTTATTTTACTTTTAAGATTTCTGTATTGTTGGTATCTGGGTAATGCAGCCATACATTTTAATCTCAGGTTGTCTTGTGCCATTGGTTTTCTGTCTTTAATATTTCTTTTAGGGTTTGTCTGGTTTTTACAAATTCTCTTAATTTCTGTTTATCTGGAAATGTCCTAATTTCATTATTGTATTTGAAGGACAGTTTTGCTGGATATGTGATTCTTCATTGGTAATTCTTATCCATCTGGGTTTTATGTATGTCATCTCATTGCCTCCTGACTTGCATGATTTCTATCAAGAAGTGACAGCTTATTCTTATAGTTGTCCCTTTGTAGTTGATATTAGTTTCTCACAAGCTGCTCTCAGAATTCTTTGTCATTGGTTTTGAAAAGTTTGATTATAATATGCCTTGGTGACTTTCTTTTGTAGTCTGTCGTATGAGAGTTTCATTGATCTGCTTGGATAGAAATCTTCTCTTTCATATTAGAGAAGTTTTCTGCCAGCAAATCTTCAAAGATTCTCTCTCTGCTTTCACTTGTTTTCTCCCGTTCTGGAATCCCAATAAGGTATAGATTATTTGTCTTGATACTATGCCACATAACTCTTTAGGCTTTCTTTATTTTTCTTCTTTCTTTTTTCAGATTGTTCCTCAGTCAAATTAGTATCAAGGGATTTGTTGTCTATTTCGCTAATTCTTTGTTCCATTGATTTATTCTACTTCTTTCTCCTTATATTGAGTTATCTATTTCTAACATTCTGTTGTTAATCTTCTGGGTTTCCATTTGCTGTTTTTGTATGGTTCTTAACTGTCTGCTTATTTTGTCATTTTGTTCTTGTATTGTTTTCCTGAATTCTTCTAGAGTTTTCTCTCGGTTTTCCATGATCTCTTTTAGGATCCTATATATATACCCACCAGCCACTCCTCGGAAGGAAGGTTGGGCAATCCTACTTCCGTAGTGATACTGCCTCGGAAACCCAAGGAGGGGTTGCTATGAGTCGGGTTTGACTCGATGGCACATAACAACAACAACAACAATATATAAGTATTTTGAATTCCTTGGATAGTTCCATTACCCTGTCTTTCTCAAGAATGTTTTCTGGCTCATTATTTTGGTCACTTGCTTGAGCACTCTTGTCTTGTTTCTTTGTGTGATTTGATAATGTCTTTTGTCTCTGAGATATTAAGATGTTATTTGATTGATTGATTGATGTGTTTGTGTGCTTTATCCTGGTTTTGTTTTGCTTTGATATATCCAAGTTAGCGAAGTAGGTATGCTACATTTGTTGGTAGTCTCTCAGCACTGGAGCTTTTACCACCTGTCTCTTGAGTGGGCACGGCAGTGACTGGTAGTGTGAATGTGGATCTCTGCTACTGGTTGTGTAGGGTGGCTTAGTGTGGGCTGAGTGGGCATTGGCCACTGTTTGTTGTTGGTCCAGTGGCACTCATCAAGTGGGCAGAAGCTAGGTATGGTGAGTGTGTCAGGTAAGTGGGGGTGTGGGAGTATGCTGTCCTTTGCAACTCACAGGTTCACCAGGCGAGGTGCAGAATTGAGTGGGCAGGGTTGCTGGAACAGTCCTGCACCACTGGGGGCGGGGAAGAGCACCAGGTAGCAGTGGGTCAGGTGGACAGGGTCAGAGGAATGGTTCTGTGCCACTTGGAGGGGTGGGGAGGGGCCACCATGGCTACTGCTGCTTGGCAGGTGGGTAAGAGAAGGAATGGCAGATGGGGCTGGGTTGCAGGCTGAAAAAAGGGGCTCAAACTGTAGTCCTAGGCTGTTGAGGCTGTAGGGATAGGGGAGGTTGTGCCTCTAGTTATCAGGACTGTGGGGGTAGGGGGCGTGTCCTCCTCAGGTCACTGGGCAAGATCGTCTGGGCACTTCCTGTTAGATGCAGTCAGCAATTGAGACCCGGCCTTGCTCAATGCAAGGAGGGCAGAAGCCGCCTGTAGTCCATTTTGGTTGGGAATCCATTGCTTCATGCACACCAGCCATCCCAATGGGCAGGGACCACTGCTCTTGAGTAACCTTGCTTCTGAATTCTAGCTCCCTTCCTACTGTATGGACACCAGGAGCTGTGGAATTCTTGTCCTCCTTCCTGTGCTTAGATTTGGATCATGTTCACTTACTTTGCTTCTCTCTGGCTGTGTCTGCTCAATTTCTCTGTTTCTTATTGGGGATGCTATGACATTACTTTCCGAATGTGCTCTTCATCCAGGATCATTACTGGCTTTGTTTTGAGATGGCTATGCTGAGCCAGGATGGCTGGCAGAGTTCCTCTGCTCCAAGTCCCTCCTTGTTTGCTGTATTCATTCAGTTTCTCCTTCCAATAGATGTTCAAGTTAATTCTTTATATTTCCTTTTGATGTTCAGGCTTCTAGTATTGTCATCTACATCTGTTTCACTTGGTTTTTCAGGTCTTTGCTGCAGAGGGATAGCATATTGTGTCTCACTAAGCTGCCGTCTTGACTCCTCCCAATATTTCTTTCTTTAGAGTAAAAAATATTCAGGAAATGGAAAGTGGGAATTGAAATTAAGTTAATTATAATAGTTCATATTTTCAGTACAGAACTCAAATTAAAAAATATATTTTTATGTCTTTGGGGAAAAACAAGTCAAGAAATGTATCAGTAGCTCTCTTGGACACGGAAAAATATGGATACATTTTTAAATCTAGCATAAATATACCTAAGACACCACCTTGAACTAGAATGCTGTTTTTACACATGAAAATTTTGTGTCAATATGGCAATTACCATTCCTACTGAAAGCCAATACATTATTTAAACTGCAAGCTGTTGTGGAATTTGAGAAGCCAAGTTCAGGTTACTTTCAAAGCCAAAACATGGTATTGCTTTCTCAGGTAACCTTCATCCTGCTTGAGGAGACAGACTAGATGGCAACAAGGTTTGGTTTTTTTTTTTACCCCCCCATATAGGTTACCCTATATGGAAGCTGCGAAAACTTATCTTCAGTTTGAATAATTCTTCAGCTGAATGCATGGGTAGTGAGAGCCTAGAAGTGTTCTATGGTCATTAGAATCAAATTGGAATTAAAGTACAATAATGCTAATTGTCTTAGGAAGCACCAATGTGGGTGACCAACTTCCCACTGGGCAGCTGTCAGTGGTGCCTTGGCGACGGACTGGGGTGAAATATACCAACAATGAGGCATATTTTGATGTGATTGAAGAAATTGATGCCATCATTGATAAATCAGGTATGTGCTTTTAATCATTTTTTGGAGCTCTGAAAATAGAGGCTCCTTTCATGTAGTATTGGTTAGTATAAAAATTGTGTCCCATTCAAGAACTTTCATTTTAATTTAGTGCCTACTCAGTGTCACAGTGTTAGGCACTGTGAATAGATTTTAATAATATGATGCAGACCAATGTTTATCTTATACTTGTTTTATTGATCTTATTATCTTGAATGAAGAAGAGACATAAAAACAAAAGTCATTCACTCATTGATTAGATTTCCTTTTTGAATGTATTTTACCCTTGATTCTTTCTTACCTTTTAATTGTAATTTGGGTGAAAATTTGCAGAGCAAAATGGTTTTCCATTCAATAATTCACAGACATTATCCGTGACATTGATTACAATCCCCATAATGTAACAGCACTCTTCCCAGTTCCTCCCTGTGTTTATCATTTCCGTTTGTCCTTCTTTCCTATGCCTTCCTGCCTTCTGAGTTTTATCCCTGGGCAAATGCTACCCTTTTGATCTCACAAGCTTGATTGTTCTAAGGAGTATGTATCTCCCTGCTGTTATTGTTCATCTGATAAGCCTGTCTCTCATTTAGCTAAAAGTTGAGCCACAGGGGTGAATTCTGTTCCAGGCCTGAACGATGCCTAGGGGCCCTAGTCTCAGGGCTTCTACCAGTCTCTGTCATACCGCTAGGCCTGGTCTGCTTCGTGATTTTGAATTTTGTTACACATTTTTTCCCTATTCTATCCAGGACCTCCAATTGTGATACCCGTTAGAGTATTTACCCCTGATTGTAATGGCAGAACTAAAGTTGTAAATCACTAAAATTTAGGGAGCCTTCTTTTCTATCTATTCTGAATTAGGTGAATATGACTATAAGTTTTATAGTTTTGGAATTTGTAGAACGTTCTCTTCACATTAGGGAACTCATTCATTCAACAAATGTTTATTGACAACACGTGGTGGGCCATTTTTTTTTCTTTTTCTTTTTTATTGTGATTTGGGTGAAAATTTACAGAGCAAATTCACTTTCCATACAGCATTTCACATACACTTTGTCTCATGACATTGACCACAGTTTACCACAATGCAACAGCTCTTCTTCCACTTCCTCCCGACAGTCACCTCTTCCCTGTGTCCGTCGCTCCATGCACCCCTGCCCCCTGAGCTGTCTCCCTGTGCATAAATAGCCCATCTTTCTCCCATGATTGTTCTCTCCAAGCAGCGTATTACCTCAGGTAAATGTTCAACTCCTATGCCTGTCTTTTGCTTGGCTGGAAACCACAGGTGTGGGTTCAATTCCAGACCTGAAGGGCAGCTAGGGGCCATAGTCTCAGTGGTTCCACCAGTCTCTATCAGATTGGCAAACCTGGTCACCCCCTTTTTTTTTTCCCCAAATGCTTTTGAGTTTTGTTCCACATTGTTGTCCCTCTCTATCTGGGGTCTCCTACATAGATCTCCCTCCGAGTGGTTGACAGTGGTAGCCGGGCGCCATCTAGTTTTTCTTTTCTCATAGTTGTATAGGCTAGCTTGTGATTCTTTTTTTTTTTTTCTTTTTTTAAATTTTATTTTGATTTGGGTGAAGATTTACAGCGTAAATTCACTTTTCATACAGCAGTTCACATAATATACTTTGTCTCATGTCATTGACCGAAATTTACAATGCATCTGCTCCCCTCCCACTTCCTCCCCATAGTTACCTCTTCCCAGTGTCCATCCCTCCATACTCTTCTGCACCCTGAGCTGTCTCCCTGTGCATAAGCAGCCCTTCCTTCTCCCATGGTTGTTCTCTCCAGGGCATGTGTCTACTTGAGGTAAATGTTTAATTCACATGCCTGTACTTTGTTTAGCTGGAAACCACAGGTGTGGCTTCAATTCCAGACCTGCAGGGCAGCTAGGGGCCATAGTCTCAGTGGTTCCACCAGGCTCTATTGGACCAGCAAACCTGGTCTGTGGTGGGCCATTTTATGATGAATAAGACACAGTCTGTAGCTACAGGAAACTTTAACTTAAAGTCTAGTGAGGGACACATAGGTGAAGCATGAGAGAGTTGCCCCATCCACCCTGAGCAAAGATACAGAGAAATGATAGGTTATAGTTCATTAGTAGAATGAATAGAAGCTATTAAAAGTGACATAGATTTTTGGGAGGTGCTCTGGTAATGTAGAGCCTATGACACTTGACTGCTAACCAGAAGGCTGGTGATTCAAACCCACCAGCCACTCCTCAGAAGGAAGTTTGGGCAATCTACTTGCATAGTGATACTGCCTTGGAAACCAAAGGAGGAGTCACTATGAGTCGGGTCTGACTTGACACACATAACAACAACAACAGATTTTTTGGGGAAAGTATGTGCAAACACTCTAGGGAGAGAGTAACGTATTGTTAGGAAATAAAGTAGTTCAGTATGACTGAATTGTGTGGGGTAAAAAAGAGGAAAAGTAAGTGATGTCACTCACAAACTAAGTAGATATAGAAGCTTTTCATATTAGCCCCAAACTGGAAATGATCCAAATGTCCATCAACAATGGAAAGGATAAATAAATGCTGATATGTTCATATAATGGTGTACTATCAAGTAATTTAAAAAAATGAACTGATAAATCCAACAACGTGGATGAATCTCACAATGTTGAGCAAAAAAAAATCCAGATGCAAAATATTATATACAGTGATTACATTTATATTGAAGTTTAAAAAAGTCATGACCTAATCTAAGGTAATTGAAGTCAGAATAATGGTTACTTTTGGGGGAGGTAGATTAACTGGGATGAGGCAAAGGGAGCATGCTGAAAATATTCTACATTTTGATGTGGGTAGTATTTACACAGGTGTATAATATTTTAAGATTCACTTAAGGTTTTTGCATTTTATTGTAAGTGAAAAAATACAAACATTACCCTAGATGGCCAGATCATGAAGAGCCTTGTAGGCCATTTTAAGGAGGGCAGTTGGGAGTGATTGAAGAGTTTTAAACTGAGGAGTAACTTGATTAGACTTGCAGTTCAGAACTATCATTTTGCTGTATTATAAAAAGTAGTTTGAAGAGAGATAAGACTAAAGGCAGAGAAAGCAGCTAGGAGACTGTTGGTGAAATCCAGGCACAAACTATAGATGTCTGTCTGGTGAGGATGGAGAGGAATAGATAGATTTGAGAGGTATGTCATTAAAAAAGGAATTGATAATTGAATATGGAAACTAGAGAAGTGTTTCTGGCTTATAGGCAACAGGATAGATGGTGTATCATCATGGTAGTATAGGAAACTGGAGGAAAAGGCCCAGGAAGTAAGATAATTTGCTTTTTGGCACATGGAATTTGAAGTGCCTTAGTGACATCTACCTGGAGAGAGATGCTCATTAGATAGGAGTGACAGTGAACTGAAAATAAGATTAGGAAAGAAATCGCTGTAATTGAAAACCTTGGGAAGCAAGCAGGATAACCCAGGAAAAGTGTGTAGAGTGAAAAGAAAAGTCAGACTGTGAAAAACCATAGGCATTTAAGAGATGTCCACAGAAAAAAGAAACCTGCAGAAGACATTGACGAAGAGGAGCTGCGAAAACAGGAAAACTAGCAGAGATCAGGAGAAACGGTTGGCTGTGGAAAATGCTACAGAGAAGTCCTATAGGGTAAAGACCAAAAGTCTCCATCCAGCTTAGCAGCAAAGCTAACTGACATTGGGGAAAGCAGTTACTGAGAAGAGATTTTCTGAACCATTGGTTGAGATAATGATGTTCTGCTTGATTCTGGTACTGGATTGAAAACTCCTTTAGGTTAATAACTATGTCATTAATCTTGTCCCCACTACTTCATCATAGTATCTCATACTTGATATGCAGTTAATAAATGTTTGGAAGGATGAATAGATGGATGGACTAGATAAATGGGTAGATGGATGGAAGAAAAAAAAGGAAAGAAGTTAGTTGGGAAGGAAGGAAGTTGGGAAGAAGGGAGTTGGGGAGAGCAGAGAAATGTTCTGTAATCTCTTTACCGTCTGTTTTGTCTTACTTCTGTCTCAGGTTCCACGATTACTGCTGAGATCCAGGGAGTGATTGATGCATGCGTCAAGCTGACTGGAATGCCAGACCTTACACTTTCCTTCATGGTACAGTCCTAGGCCAGAGATTTAGTTTTGGGGATGGGAAATGAAATGCTTCTGGAAAGACAGAGTAGTGAGAATGGAATGAAGCAAGAGAGAATAGTTTAAGGACAGCCACAAAGCTTACGTCAGGCTTGAATTTTTTGGAAATAACTGAAGAATTTGTATCTGTGTGTGTCTGTGTGAGGTAGAAAATTTTTCTTAAATAACTGCAGAATATGTATGTATGTTTTAATAAAAACAGCACCTAAGCTACTTTCCTGAAAAAAAGTATGAATGTTTAATTCCTATTTCTGTCCTTGTTGGTAACTATAGAACCCCAGGTTGTTGGATGATGTCAGCTTCCATCCCTGTGTTCGTTTCAAGCGCTGGGAATCTGAACGTATCCTCTCTTTCATCCCTCCTGATGGAAACTTTCGCCTGCTCTCTTACCATGTCAGTGCACAGAAGTAAGCAGCCCTTAAAATTAAGAATGGAATCTGTATTATATGTATGTGTGTGTAAACAATAGCCTCTAGTGAGCTAGAGCTCAGGCTCTTACCTGGATTCATTCTGCAGCTTCCATCCTTCCTGATGGGCATCTGCAGGTGAGCTGCTTAAGCGCTCTGTGCTTGTGTTCTTATGGATGAATTGAAAATGATAAAAGTACCTTGTTGCAAGGACTAAATAACAAAGTAAGTGCTTATAAGTTTACTCTTCTTTTTTTATTATATGTCTAAATGAGAACATTTTTTTCTTAAATAAGAATCTGAGCACACCTGTATTCAGTCCCTGCTGACCCAAAATAAGCATTAAAGTATGCTGTGACAACCTATATTTTTTTGCAGTTAATTTTTGGTCTTGAATATTTAATTTGGAGATCTAAGCACTTTTGGAAGCAATGTTGTATAGTAGAATAGAAGGTCTGCAGTCTTATGAGAACCAGGAAACCTCAGAGCTACCAATACCTTCCTGTGTGATTTGGAATAAATATTTTAGAAAAATAACCCAAGTGATTAAAAGCAAGGGCTTTGGAAGTAGATTGCCTGGACTTAAATTCGAGCTTCTGTATATAATCCATGGATTTGGGTATGTTACTTAACCTCACTATTCATCTGTCAAATGGGACAATTGTTGTTAAGGTGTCATCAGAGTACAACCCTATGTACAGAAGAACAAAACATTGCTCAGTCCTGTGCCATCTTCACAGTCATATTACTATGTTTGAGTCCATTGTTGCAGACACTGTGTCAGTCCATCTCTTTGAGGATCTTCCTCTTCACTGACCCTCTATTTTACCAAGCATGATGTCCTTCTTCAGGGACTGGTCCCTTCTAATAACATGTTCAGAGTATGTGAGATGAAGTCTCACCATCCTTGCTTCTAAGGAGCATTCTGGTTGTACTTCTTTTTTTTCTTTAATTTAACTTTCATTGTGGTGAAAACATACACAACAAGATATTTGTCAGCATAACAGCTTCCACATTTACACCTCAGGGTCATTGATGACTAGTTGTACTTCTTCCAAGACAGGTTTATTCAGTATTATTCATGGTATATTCAGTGTTCTTTACGAACACCATAAGTCAAAGACATCAATTCTCCTTTGGTGTTTCTTATTCATTGTCCAGCTTTTGTATGCATATGAGATGATTGAAAATATCATGGCTTGAGTCTCTTTAGTCCTCGCATTAAGTTATGCTATGAAAATGGGACAATAGCAGTACCTATTGCATAATTATCATGAGGACTCAATGAGATAATAGATATAAAGCACTTAGCATATGACTGGCACACAGGAAGTGCTCAGTAGATACTAGGAATTGTTACTCTTTTAGTGTTATTCTCTGATTTCTCTATTTCCTCATTTGTCAAATCTTGACAACCTACCCTACATCACAGAGTTTTTGTGAGGATGAGATGAGGTCAGGTAAAAGCACTCATAACAAATTAAAAGTTCTGTGATTTATAACTCTCCCGAGTACATGTAATTTAGTCTCATGTCACAAGTTTATAAATTACAACATAAAAATACAGTGACTCCTTGTTTTTGTTCATAGTGCCTTATAGTAGGTTTAGTATACTCTTTGATTTTGTGGATTTTATTCAGAGTCATTAGAAGAGTTGGTTTGCTCACTAGACAACATCTTAGCTTTGCAAAAAAAAAAAATTAAGGATTACTATTTTTATTTCTTTATTATTTAAGATAAAAAGTAAGGAAGTAGATAAGGAAGAAAAGGCTGCCAAGGGAAAAAAAGAAAGTAGGATGTAAAAGGGAAATATTGCCAAATACAGCACATTAATGAAATGAACTTATGTTTCTGTCTCTTCCAGTCTGGTTGCAATTCCAGTGTATGTCAAACATAGTATCAATTTCCGGGACAGTAGTTCACTTGGACGCTTTGAAATAACAGTGGGACCCAAGCAGACTATGGGAAAGGCCATAGAGGGAGTGATCGTCACCAGCCAGATGCCGAAAGGGGTCCTGAATATGAGCCTCACTCCATCTCAGGGGATGCACACATTTGACCCAGTTACAAAGGTAGGGGGAATAAGCAAGAAGTTTTCAATTGCTGATGTTAAGGAAAATAATTCTGCAGGTACTCTACATATAGACTTTATACCTTGTTTGGAAGGGGGATCAAGCAAATGGACATTGTTCTGACTCCTTTGAGATGACATGGTAACAAATAGTTTCCTCTGTTGAAAAGTACACTAGTGATAGCATGTAATGTTGTGAATAAATAGCCTTGAAGCTAGACTCAACCACCTCAAATGAATGGTTCCAATTATTGTATTGGAAAGACTACATTTTCTTTTTTTTCCTTTGAAGATGCTGTCTTGGGATGTAGGGAAAATCAATCCCCAAAAGCTACCAAGTTTGAAGGGGACCATGAGTCTTCAGGCTGGAGCTTCCAAGCCAGATGAGAACCCCACAATTAACCTGCAGTTTAAGATCCAGCAACTGGCCATTTCTGGTAAGTGACCCACAGCTCCAGTGACTTTAAAGAGATAATTATGGTAATGGCTTTCTCAAATACAGCAGGGACATCAGAAAGCCTTCTAAGGGCTCCCTATTTGCAAAGGTTTGGTTTCATTTTTGTTATTGTTAGTTGCTTTCAAGTAGGTTTCCCTTGGTTTCATTACCTGATTGATATGCAATCTTTAGTAAAATCTTTTCCAGCACATTTTCTGGACAAAGTTTACTTTGAAGTTGGCCAGAGTAACCTGAATAAAAGTGACTAGGACACAAATGAAAAAAAAAAAAAATTGATAGATCAAAGTGTTCACAGGCAGGTTCCGGCAAGATGGTGGACTAGGCAGAAAGACTGAACAGACCCTCTTCAACAAAGAAAAGGGAAACCAATAACACAGACACAGAAGATAATCTTGGACCCCTGAGCCTTGAAGGGGAGGCTATAGAAGTGAACTAAACCCCAACTAGCAGAAGAATTTGCATGAAAATACCAAAAAAGGAGACATACGGAGCTGCAGTCTGGCAGCGATCCTGAGCAATCCTGACAGCACAGACTGCTTGGAGATTCCTGAGTGGTGGTAGGACCTAAGAATTAACCTAAAAATCAGCCCTGCTAGCCAGGGACTGCACAAAGGACTGCTCTGGTGGCTGGGTGAAGGTGAAGAGAAAGGTGGGCTGAGCTGTGGACTTTTGCCGGTCTGGAGGACACAACCATTTTGAAGGTTTAAAAGCAGCTTGACTATTTTGGATATTTAAAGAGACAGTGTGCTCGCAGATTCCTGGAGCTTAAGAACATGTTCTGCTTTCCAGCAACCCCAGGGTCACTCCGGATGTGCAAGACTGAAAAGGTATCACATACTTCTTGTTACTTTTATACCCCACACCCGCTTGGTGAAGGGAGGTGTGGCCATCCCCCACTCCCACCTACCTTCTGGGCCCACAGGAACTCCATCACAGTCTCTGTGCTCAGACGGAGCCTGGATGCCCTGCCCTGTCCTCCACCAATTTTTTTTTTTCTTTATTGCTTTCTTTTTTCTGGTGATTAGTTTGCTTGTATTTGTCTGTTTTAAAACAACTATTATTGTTAATTATTTTGTCCTTTTTACTATTATTCTTAATCTTCCCCTCCCAGGTCCTAGTTTTCAGCATTTTTTTTACCCGGTTCCTGGTGGAAATTTTTATTTTTTTTTAATTTAAGTGTCTCCCCCCCCCCTTTTTTTAACCCTGTTCCTTGTTTTTCTTTTTGCATTTTTACCATTTTTTTTCTTCATTATTCTCCTTCTCAACTTTTTTTTCTCTTAGTGCCTTATCCCCAGATATTGCAGGTTTTCTTGTTTTTTCTTCTCCTTTTTCCCTTTTTTCTTTTTTTGGTTACTGTTCCTATGTAATTACATGGTGTGTTTTTTGTCCATGTGCTTTAAGTTTTTTGATGGTTATTCAGTTGTAATTTGTGTCTAACTAAGTGGGAGACAACAGCAGTCCACATAAGACACAACTACACCCACACCACCTGCAATTTCACTTACTGAGCGAGAGCCACTCACTCCTTCTCCACCAATGGGCCAACAATAAAAAACCACCAAGAAGAGCCTGAATCACCCTTGGCTGCTCTTCACAAACAATTAACAGAGATATAAATACAACAAGGCCACGATGCCACAGAGACAACAGACCATCACAGTCCACACAAAGAAGCAGGATAAAGTGGTAGGAACAAGGGATCAGGATACAGACCCAGAACACATCCCTGAGGAAGAAGCAGCATTGGAATTCTCTGATAAGGAATTCAAAAGAATTATCTTTAGGTATCTTCAAAGGATTGAGAGACAGACCAAAGAAAACACAGAAAAAAACTT
>NW_006921611.1:13353223-13353961 GCF_000298275.1 Orycteropus afer afer
GGTATGTCTATGAAATGGGGAGTGTATCCAAGAACATATATAAGGTTGGCAGACAATGGTCCTATAAGTTTATGTGAATGATCAGAATTCCCAGGAGTATAGTAGAGCTGACAAGGGGCAAGGTTGTGGTCGTGGCTTGGTCACAGCCAGCTACCCAGAGGGACCGAGTAGTTGAACCTGCAGGCTTGGGACCATAGTCGCAGGGACATCAAGCTCAATTTGGCATAACATACTATACAAAACATTGTTCCACCTCCTACTTTGGCAAATAGCGACTGGAATCTTAAAAGCTAGCAAGCTGCCATCTAGGTGGAACAATGGGTATCTCCTCGTCCGGAGCAAAGATGAATGAAGAAAACCACAATTCATGGAAACAATGAGTCCTAGTGACTGGTGCACCATCCGATCTGCAGCCTATACAACTATGAAACCAGAAGAACTAGATGGTGCCCGGCTACCACTGTCATCCACTTGCAAGGGGATCTATGTAGGAGATCCTTGATAGAAAGGGAGATCAATGTGGAACAAAACTCAAAATCATTTGGAGGAAACACAAAAAAAAAGGCGGGGGGTGGGGCACCAAGTTTGCTGGTCCAATAGAGCCTGGTGGAACCACTGAGACTATGACCCCTAGCTGCCCTTCAGAACCCACACCTGTGGTTTCCAGCCAAACAAAAGACAGGCATATGAGTTGAACATTTACCTCAAGTAGATACACTCCTTGGAGAGAACAATCAT
>NW_006921611.1:13354061-13367626 GCF_000298275.1 Orycteropus afer afer
AGAGGTAACTATGGGGAGGAAGTGGGAGGGGAGCTTTTGAATTGTGGTAAACTGTAGTCAATGTCATGAGACAAAGTATATGTGAACCACTGTATGGAAAGTAAATTTGCTCTGTAAACCTTCACCCAAATCACAATAAAAAAAAAAAAGAAAATGTTCACAGGCCATCATTTGGTCATCCTAGAAATATTAATTTGAGGTTCATAAGGTTTTCACTATGGGCATACTTCTATATATTGAGCTGGTAATGTCAAATAATTTTCCTTCCTTTCGTCCAATTTCAGAAAACTCTCACATTTGCCTTTATCATCATTTTGCGTTTCTTGGGATTGTCCAGGTAAATCCGCTATACTCAGACCTATCTTAGGACAGTAGTGATAATTATTATCGTCACTTACTGAGCATTTCCTGTCCACCAGGTACTGTTTTAAGCTCCTTATGCATATTTACTTATTTACTCCTCACAGCAATCCTATGAAGTAGATAGAAGATAACTTTAGCTTTATGTGAAGCTCCGATTTTTCTTTACCAGTAATACCTTGTCTAACTTGAAGTGATTAAAGTTCATTTAAATTGTAAGCTTTTCATCTTAAAACTTAATAAACTATAAAGCAATGTGTAATGTAAAATCTTTTTCTTAGTGCAGTAAGAATGCTTAGGAAGCATTCATTTATTTATTTACTTTTTTCATTATTCATGCAAGTATAGTTTATTATTTCATTGTTCATTTATTAATTTGTTACTACATTAGTTTTCTAAGGCTGCTATAACAAAAGTACCAGTAATTGGATCGCTTGTAAAAACAAATTTATTATATGACAGTCTGGAGGTTAGGAGTTCAAATCAACATATTGGCCAGTCTTTGTTCCCTCCAGAGTGTTTAGGGAAAGATCCATTCTTGTCTCTTGACTTCTGGTAGTCCCGGGCATTTCTTGGCCTATAGATCATCTTCACATAGCCATTTTTCCTCTGTGTGTTTCTCTATGTCTCTTCTCTTTTATGAAGACATCACTCAGATTAGATTAGGACCTACCCTATTCCAGTATGACCTCATGTTAACAACTGATTACTTCTTCAAAGACTGTTTCCAAACAGGGATCATGTTCACAGAATTTGGACTTCATATTTTTTTTTTGAGGGATACAGTTCATTCCAGTCCGCACAAGTGGACCAATAATCAACATCATGATAAATGGAGAAAATGTTGAAATTGTCAAGGATTGCATTGTACTTGCATCCACAGTCAATGCCCATGGAAGTATCAGCCAAGAAGTAAAATTGCATTGGGCAGATCTTCTGCAAAAGACTTTACTTAGTAAAGTGTTAAAAAGCAAAGCTGTCAACATTCTTTAAGGACATGGAAAAACCAATCAATAATTTTATATGGAAAGGAAAGAGACTTCAGATAAGCACTGCTGAAGAAGAAGACAAGGTAGGAAGTCCTACACTCCCCAATCTCAAAACCTACTATACAGCCAACAGTAGTCAAAACAGCCTGGTATTGGTACAATGACAGACACATAGACCAGTAGAACAGAATTGAGAACCCGTGAATAGATCCATCCACCATTGATCAGCTGATACTTGACAAAGGGCTGAAAGCCATTAAATGGAGATGAGAGAGACTCTTTGACAAATGGTGCTACCAAAACTAGATACCCATTTGCAGAAAAATGAAACAAGATCCATACCTCACACTGTACACAAAAACTAACTACAGATGGATCACAGACTTGAATGTAAAACCTAAAAGTCTAAAGTTCATCAAGGAAAAAATAGAGACAAACTTAGGGCCCCTAATATATGGAATTAATAGACTATATAAATGAAAATACACAAACAACAGAAGATAAACTAGATGACTGGGACCTTCTGAAAACTAAATTCTTATGCACATCAAAAAACTTCTCCAAAAGAGTAAAATGAGAACCTACAGATTGGGAAAAAATATTTGACAATTAACATATCTGACAAGGGACTTATCTCTAAAATGTGTGGAAAACTTTGACACCTCAATATCAATAAAGTAAATAATCCAATTTTAAAAAAAAAGAGTAGAAGATATGAACAGACACTTCACTGAAGAACATATTCACGTAGCCAACAAACACATGAAAAAATGTTTGTGATCATTAACCATTCCAAAACCCACCAGATCCACTGCCATAGAGTCAACTCCAACTCATAGTGACCCCCATTGGGTTTCTAAGGTGGTAAATCTGTACAGAAGTAGATTGACCTATCCTTTTGTAGAGTGGCTGGTGGGTTTGAACTGCCAACCTTCTGGTTACCAATCACATGCCTTAGGCACTGTGCTATAAGAGCTCCTTGATTAGCCATTAGAGAGACACAGATCAAAACAATGAGATATCATCTCACCCCAGTCTGTTCAACAAGACAGAAAATAACAAATGAGGAGGCGGGGAGATTGGGACTCTCATACATTGCTGGTGGGTCTGTGAAATGGTACAAGCACTGTGGAAAGCAGTGTGATGATTGCTTAAAAAGTTGGAAATAGAAATACCATTTGATCCAGCAATCCCATTACTAGGTATGTGTCCTTAAGAAGTGAGAGCCAGGACACAAATAGATATATGCACACTTATGTTCATCACAGTGTTATTTACAGTAGCAAAGAGATGGAAACAACCTAAGTGGCCATCAACAGATGAATGGATAAGCAAACTATGGTAATACACACAATGGAATACTACACAGCACTAAAGAATAATGTAGAATCCTTGAAACAGCTCATACTGAATGAACTTGGAGGACATGATGCTGAGTAAAATAAGTTAATCACAAAAGGACAAATGTTGTATGAGTCCACAATTGCAAAGTGTTGAGGAAAGGTTTACATATAGAAGGAATCTTTCTTTGTTGGTTACCAGGGATGGGAGGGGAAAGGAGGGAAAACTGCTAGATAGGTAAGAGAGAAGTATTGATTTGGGTGAAGGGAAAGGCAGGGTACTAAAAGTGAGTGACCAGCACAATAAACAAAAGGAAGACATGGAGAGGTGCTCAAGAGGTACCGACAACAAAGGTAAACACTTCTACATACACAATACTGTATTATCAGTAATAAAAAACATTAATCTATAGGTGGATATGTGAGTAAACAGCCTAAATGACCAGGTTTGTCTAGTTAAAAGGGAGTTGTACCTGTGACCATATATAAGTTTGGCAGATGATGTTTCTACATATGTATTTGTATGTGCTATGAGAATGTCCATATTTATAATAGAGCCAACAGGGCAAAATTATGTTAACTTCTTAGCTACAGCCAAACACTCTGAGGGAATGAGTCATTGGCCCCATGGGCTCAGGACCAAGGTCACGGGGGACATCAAATTCAATTGGTATAACATACCACACAAAAACATTGTTCTACATCCTACTTTGGTGAGTAATGACTCGGATCTTAAAAGTTTGCAAGCGGCAATCTTCAATGCTGCAATTGGTCTCTCCTCTTCCAAGTCAAAGAAGAATGAAAAAAAGCAAAAACACATGGAACCAATTAGTCCAAGGGACTAGTGGACCATGCGAACCTCAGCCTGCATGACCCTGAGACCAGAACTAGATGGTGCCTGGCTACCACTGTCAACTACTTGGAGAGTGATCAAAATAGGGAATTGTGGATAGAGTGGGAGAAAAATGTGACACAAAACTCAAACTCATAAAAAGGACCAGGCTTACTGGTCTGATAGAGACTGGTGAAACCCTCGAGATTATGGCCACTAGTCACCCTTCTGGCCTGGAATTGAGCTCACTCTTGTGGCTTCCAGCCAGTGGACAGGCCTATAATGTGAACATTTATACCAGGTAGGTACTCTTAAAAAAATGAACCATGAGTGATTATAAGGGTAGCATTTGCACAGGGAGATAAGTCAGAGGTCAGGAATGCATAGGAAAGGAGACAGGGAAAAAGTAACCAAAGGGAGGAACTAAGAACAGAGCTGTTACATTATGGGGGTTTGCAATCAATGTTATGAAAAAGTGTGTATAAACTTGAATGGAAAATGAATTTGCTCTGTAAACTTTCACCCAAATCACAATTTAAAAAAAAAAAAAAAAAAAAGTCCTCAAGGCCAAAATAGGACCTTGAGTTTATTCCACCCGAATTTAGAGATCATCTCAAGAATATATTTGATGCATTAAAAACTCATGACCAAAGATCAATGAGTTGTGGGATGATATCCAGGACATTATTCGTGAAGAAAGCAAAAGGTCAGTAGAAATACAAGAAAGAAAAGACCAAAATGGACATCAGAAAAAAAACACTGAAACTTGCTCTTGAACTTAGAGTAGCTAAAGCAAATGAAAGAAATGATGAAGTAAAAGAGCTGAACAGAAGATTCCAAAGGGTGGCTTGGGGAAGACAAAGTAAAAGTATTAAAATGAAATGTGCAAAGACCTGGAGTTAGAAAACCAAAAGGGAGGAACACACTTTGTAAAGATTACAGCCAAGAAAGCAACAACGTAGACAGAGATGCATGTAAACACATAATCTCTGAAGATGATGGAGGCAGATGAGTCTACAAATCAGGAGCTCCAAAGATTGTAAGCTACTAGAAGCTGAAATAAATAAGAAAGGACCTCTCCATATAGTCAGTGCCTTGAATTCGTACTTTTAGCCTCCTGAACTGTGAGAAAATAAAATTCTACCCTTCAAAAAAAGACCGGGCTTACTCGTGTTGATAGAAACTGGTGGAACCCCAAGACTCTGGCCCTTAGACATCCTTCAAGCCTGGTACTGAACTTAACCCCTTGGGTTAACTTTCAGCCAAACAGTTGACAGCCCTCTAAGGTGAACCAAAACACCAGGGAGATCGCACTCCTTAGAGCAAGCAACCATAGGAGACCAAAAGAGTAGCATTTGCCTGGGGACAAAGCTCAGAGGCCAGGAAGGGACAGGAAGGAAGGACAAATGGAAATGGGAAACACAGGGAGGAAGTAAGCAGAGTACTGTTTACATTCTGGGGATTGTAATCAGTGTCATGAAACAGTGTGTTTAAATTGTTCAACAGAAAACTAATTTGCTCTGTAAACTTTCACCCAAATCACAATAGAAAGATAAAAAATATATGTATAGTAGATTAAATTCTAAAAAATGAAAATGTCATCCTACTTAATTGGCATAATAACATGTTTGGTGCTTCTGTTCCACCTCCTAGTTCATTGTGTAGTGCCTGGGGTAAAAGCTTGCAAGCAGCCATCCAAAACACAGCAACTCGTCTCTGTTTGCCTGGAGCAACAGAGAAGGATGGAGAGTCAAGGATAAGAGGAGGATATGAAATGTGTTGCTAATTATTTCCATGAACAACTGTGACCTTTGCTGTGAGACCAGAACTGGATGGTCACTGGTTACCATTACTGAACATTTTGATCAAGGATTCAGTAGAGGAATTCTGATCAAAAAGGGGAAATGCAGAACAAAATTTCAAATTCTCATGGAATCCACTTTCTGGAGCCATGGAGGCTAGATGAAATCTTGAAGCTATTTCCTTGAGATAATCTTTACACCTTAAACCAAAAATACTTCCTAAAGTCTTCTTAAAACTAAAGAGTAGTTAACTAGTAAACATTGTCTGACTTGCGCATTATGTTCTCTTAAGAACTAACTACGTGGGTCCTTAGTATTGCTTCATTTATTCAGTCCATGTTGTTGTTGTTATGTGCCATCGAGTTGGACCCAACTCATAGTGACCCCTCCTTGGGTTTCCGAGGCAGTATCACTATGGATAGTAGATTGCCCAACCTTCCTTCCAAAGAGTGGCTGGTGAGTTTGAACCATCAGCCAGTCCATTCAGTGGTCTTATTTCTCCCTTAACTACACTTAAGTCTGCATATAATTTTCTGCCCTTTCCACTTCAGGAAAAGACTTTCTAATAGGGTAACTTTTTGTTGGAGTCATTCTTACTGTCAGAGTATATACTAAAAGTGAAGACTCTACTAGCTTCATGTAAATAAATGAAGGCATTTTTCTAGTTCATTTTAACACCAGTCCCTATCCCACTGATCTCTTAGAATTGAAATGAATTTAAACAATTATTCTGCCTGTTTGTTTTGAATAATACTCATGTCTTATCCTTCCTTCCTTCGTTTCAGGACTCAAAGTGAATCGTCTGGATATGTATGGAGAAAAGTACAAACCCTTCAAGGGCATAAAATACATGACCAAAGCTGGAAAATTCCAAGTTCGAACCTGAAGGGAGAGCTTTCCAGAGGAACAGTCACAAACACTTTCTCATTTCTTACTTGTCTAAAAGTGAAAATGTCAGCCTGTCTCCTAGGTCAGTCCCCTCCTGGATCCACCTGCTCCCTATTTTCCTTAGCCTTCAGTGCCATGGAACCAATCAAGGGGAAAAAGAGTCACCAGGGAGAACTAGACAGAACTGAAATACGATCAACACCAACTCGGTTTTCAAAGAAGAGATGTACGACAGAGGACAGAGATACTTGACGCCATATTGAACTGTTTTTTGACACGGTAACCATAGAGAATGACTAGCATTTGTTGCTTGCTTGGCTTTAATTATCTAAAGCCAATGAAAGACTTCTTAGTTCTTTTATTTTTTAAAGGTGGAAAGAAAGATTACTTGGAAGAAAGATGAATGTTAGTCAAAAGAGGACCAATTAAAGATATGAGGGAGAAGAAGGAGGAAAACAGTATTAAAGAAATAGAGAGAAATTACAGTGAAAGATTGGCAAGAAGAGTGATGAAGCTCCACATTTTAGGAGGATTGGAAGGAAAAGAGTTGAGTGGGTTTCTTTCTGATCCCTCTACTCTCATCTATAAAAAACATTTGTACTTCGAGAAGTGAACTGGAGACCTCTTAAATTCAAATCCACTATTGACATGGAAAAGCCTAGTAGAATCAAATTTAGCCTTGAAGACAGTGTCTGACAGGCTTTCAGATACTATATATTGCTTCCTTTGGTAGTCTGTAAGGAGCTCTGGTGGCACAGTGGTTAAAGCATTAGGCTGTTAACCAAAAGGTCTGTGGTTTTAACCCACTAGCCACTCTCTATAAGAGAGAGATGAGGCAATCTGCTTTTGTAAAGATCTACAGCCCTGGAAACCCCATAGGGCAGTTCTACTCTGTCCTAAAGGGTTGTTATGAGTCAGAATCAACTCAGTGGCAGTGGGTGAGTTTTAGCACTCTGTCATCTTCAGTGGTTGCCTGGAATGCCTCTTTCCCTAACCCCAAGTAATTTTACTCATTTTATTTCCAGAATCCACCAGCCTTTTTCCTGTTACCTTCTGCAGAATTTTCTTTAACAAAAAAGAAAAAAAAAAAAAAAGGAAGGTTTCATAAAGACCAATTCCATAACCCCTAGTGCAGCCAGATTTTGTGTGTCATGGTATTGGAGTATAGATGGCCAACTTACTCCCCAGTGATGTGGATCACAGCTGTAATTGAGTACTTCCTTGTTTATGCTTGTGAGTGCTGACTAGTACTGGGTCCTAAGTCTTCCTGTATGAAACTTTTCCATCAGTAGCCCTAGGTAGAGAGAATGCTTACCATCAAGGGCATGATTGAGCCTTGCAAGTGGTTAGAAAATTATTTCTTCATAGTGGTTGGTTTTATAGAAATAGATTGCCCAACCTTCCTTCTGAAATATATCCCTTAGCAATAGATAACTGCCAGTCTGTTTTTGTTTTAAGGAAAAAAAAAAAAAAAAACCCTTCCAAATCTTTAAATAAAATTAATGCAATAGGAAATTAGGCCATGTTGATCATGTGTAAACAAGAAACATGGCAACTGAAGGAATACCTCAGACTTCCCCAACAGGTCATTTCTAATCTAGTTCAATGTATCTATTACCCATTTAAATATTTATATAAAAGATGAGTTAGTTTGTTTTTTATCATGTTGTTGTTGTTGTTGTTTGCCGTCGAGTCGGCCCCGACTCATAGCGACCCCTCCTTGGGTTTCCGAGGCAGTATCACTACGGAAGTAGGATTGCCCAACCTTCCTTCCGAGGAGTGGGTTGTACTCTGTTTTGTGCATGGAGAAAAATGAAGACATATGCTCTCTGAACCTCAGATTTTTTCTCGAAAGCCCTGTTCTCAAACACTTGTACAAATTTGCTTCTAGTCTTATTTTCCTATGTCCTGGACTTGTTTCTGCTGTAAAGTAATGTTGGTTTTCCTATGAGATAAACTTGTGTAAAACTAGATGTTTCATATTCCCTCACTCCAGAATTTGTCCTGGATAATTATTACCTATGTATACACACCTACTGTGGGAGGGACCACTCGTGCTTGGTAAAGGACATGATACTTGGTAAAGTAGAGAGCGAAATGAGGAAAACCCTCAGTGAAATAGATTGCAACAATGGCTCAAACATAGCAACAATTGTGAGGATGACAAAAGGAATGGGAACTGTTGGACTTTGTTATACACAGGGCTGCTATGAGTCAGAACCAACTTGACCAACACCACCTAACAACAACACCACGATGGTAGGGGAAGCATCTCTGCCTATGAATTCTACAGTACTTGGAGTCACTTCTGAGGGCTCCAAGAATTTAAGTTTCCTAGCTCACAGGAAACAATGAATTTTGGTCCATGAATAGTTTTAAGTTTGTAAGTCTAGCTGTTTAATTTCTTACAGGGTAGCTCATCCTAAGTACTTGAGTCTAAATAAAGTGTCTTGAGTATGGGTCCTGATGTGAAACAACTATCACATCACCTGCATAGCAGAGCTCTGGGGCACAAGGAAGCATCATTGCTGCCACTCGGTGGTGTGTCCATTTGCATAAGTTTGTCTCAACAGAGCTATTCAGCTTCATGTGTGTAACATGTGATGAAGTAGCTGTTTAATTCTTAATAAAGTTGAGTTTTACCAGTCCTCTATGTCCTAAGTGTTTTTGTTATTAGGGACCAACAATAATACTATGCCATGTATGTCTCAGAAGAAGCAATTAATTTATTAGCTCAAGAGGATCTTACTACATTTGTACTCTTCAACCGGAGTCTTCAAGTCATGTGTATTTTGCCTGATCGTGTAGTCATCTGTGGAAGATGGGTGGTGGTGGTATTAATTCCATTTTAAGGTTGTGAAAAGTAAGGTCCAGATAAATTTTTTTTTTCTGGACTGTAAAAGACATCAAAGCTGCTCGTGTCTGTTCTAGTGTTTTCCCCATTCCTTTATCCTCTTTCTCAGACTGATTGATGCAGGTGTGAAATGGCTTCAAGGTAACAGACCTTCATGAAAGTAGAGCTTTCTTAGGACATAAGTCATTGGGAGTCTGGGTAAAGTGTACACACTGATAATTGTTGTTGTTTGTTGTTATGTGCCATCGAGTCGAACCCGTCTCATAGCAACCCTTCCTTGGGTTTCCGAGGCGATATCACTATGGAAGTAGATTGCCCAACCTTCCTCCGGAGGAGTGGCTGGTGGGTTTGAACTGGTTAGCAGTCAAGTGCCTTAGGCACTATGCTACCAGAGCTCCCTCACTGATAATTAGTACAGGTATAAAATACTATTCTTCAATAAACCACTCATGGCCATGAAAAAACTTTAGGACTTCTGGCTACTAACCACAAGTGTACCTTATTAGGAGTCCATTTAGCTTTCTTAGCTTGTTCTCTTTTTTTTTTCCCCAGTTGCCGTCCAGCAGTTCTATCAAATACAACTATGCTCCATAGGGCTTTCCAAGTGCCTCTACATAGACTTGAACCATCAACTTTTTGGTTAGCAGCTAAGTGAGTTCATTGTACCACCCAAAACACTCTCTGTCGGAGTCTTTATTAATATGTTTTTTCTCTTGGTCTGGATATTGTTGTGGCATGACCAGGAAAATTTGGTATAATATTTGTACTTTCCTCTATGACCAGTAGGTGGTGACTCAGTGCCAACAATAAGACTAATTTTTATTTTGTAAGCGTTTAGAATTGTTTAAAGGACACTTAGCTTGAAACTTATAAACCTCCTTCAAGATTCTAAGTACTGGAATTAGATTCTTTCACTTTCAAAAGTTAAATGTGGAGCCAAAGTTCATGATACTTTTTTGGTAAACAGACTTAAATGATTGGAGTTCTAGGAAGATAGTAGTTTCAATCAGTGAGTCTTTTCTAGATCTTTACCCATTAAAACTAACTGTCCAGTCACCTAGAAATCTTTCCTGTTCTTTGGATCTATTTAGCATCTATTTTATTAACTTGTTGTTGTTGTTATATGCCGTCGAGTCGGCCCCGACTCATAGCGACCCCTCCTTGGGTTTCCGAGGCAGTATCACTACGGAAGTAGGATTGCCCAACCTTCCTTCCGAGGAGTGGCTGGTGGGTTTGAACCGCCAGCCTTCTGGTTAGCAGTCAAGTGCTTTAGCCACTATGCTACCAGAGCTCCTATTTTATTAACTAGCTGGGGATAATGAGGAAATAATATTTAACTTCCCCTTATATCCATTGCTTTCCCGTGACAAGTTCTGGATATTGTATCCTGAATTCTCTAGCCCACTCTGGATAATAATGTATTGCTCTTTGACCATATTTCAGTATAATTGAATTCTAGGGCTGGGACTCTGCCCTGCAACTCAATCAGTGACCTCCTCTGAGTGATTGTCTTTACCCAGTGTGTGGTTTCCAAGACTGCACTCAGAGGAATGCTGGGGTCTTTTCATTTTGTGTTTCCATCCCAGGAGGCCTTGCTGCTTCATTTCATTTCCTTAATTCCACTGAAGAAAAGCTTGTCATGCAAGTGGGAGGAGATGAAACTGACTGAATTCCTGCCATAAATGTAGTTGCCAGGGATTCTTGCCTATTGCTATTCTTGAGCAGTGTTTTTCTGAAATGGCTGAGGTGCACATCTGTTTAAAATGAAAGCTGCCACTCATATGGGGGAATCTCACAAATTAGTAATCTGAAGTCAACAAATCTGTAACTTAAGTTTCTGTCGTGTGCATATATTGTAGTTCATTGGCCTAGAGACCTGACAGCTTCAGCTTTTCAGGAGAGTATTTATTAATTGATGAATCAAGCTCTTGGGCTTTAGAACATCTCTTTGTGAGTTTGAACTACTTTTCTTCCAGGAATCTCTAAACTGAGCAATTCTGACAATACCTCAAGAGATAGGGACAACAACTATGATAACCTTTTCTTCTCTCTAAGAAACTCAGCATATACCCAACAGCAAGTGTTGCATTGTCCAATTTATTCTTGGATCTTGGATGTCAATGATGTCAAACATGGTCAGGCAGCAGCCAGGAGGTTGGGTTGCATCTGAGAGTAGTAAGAAAATAATCCAAGAGAAGCAGACAGTGACACTATTTAACTAACATACTTGTGTGGACTGCTCTGGGAGTTAATTATTTCTGATATACAAAAAAGCAAAATAGAATAGGAAAAATTGGGATGCTGCTGTTAACAAGGTCATTCTTAGGTTTTTCCTTGCCCCCTCATTTCCCCTTTATACTACTGCACTTGCTGCCTAAAGAATCTTCCTATCTAGGCTAGTCTCTCTCCCATCTGTTTTGTTGCTGTTGTTGTTGTTAGGTGCCATTGAGTTGTCTCCGACTCGTAGCAACCCTATGTACAGCAGAACGAAACACTGTCTGGTCCTGTGCCAACTCCATCCTCCCTGCTATACCTGAGCCCATCATTGTAGCCACTGTGTCAATCCATCTTGTTGACAGCCTTCCTCTCTTTCACTGACCCTCCACCTAACCAAGCATAATATCTTCTCCAGGGAATGGTCCCTTCTGACAACATGACCAAAGTATGTAAGACCAAGTCTGGCCATTCTCACTTCCAAGGAGTATTCTGGCCGCACTTCATCCAGGACAGATTTGTTAGTTCTTTTAGCAGTCCACAGTACTTTCAGCATTCTTCGCCAACACCACAACTCAAAAGCATCAACTCTTTTTTGGGCTTCCTTATTCATTGTCCAGCTCTCACATGCATATGAGGTGATTGGAAATATCATGGCTTGTGTTACGCACACCTTAGTCCTCAAGGAGACATCTTTGTTCTTCAGCACTTGAAAGAGGTCTTTTACAGCTGATCTGCCCAGTGGTGTACATCGTTTGATATTTTGACTGCTCCTTCCCCATCTGTTTTATAGGTCACCATGTGGTTAATTTTCCAGTGTTCTGCTCAGTGGGTCCAGTTGCCTACAGAGTTAAGTCCAAACTAAATTTGGCATTCTAAATTGTAACCTAGATCCTCCCAATGAATTTAAGACAAATTATACTACTCAATTCTCCCCATACTTTTGTTATCTTTTCTGTCTCCAGATATTTATGTTTTCATGCACTCAAATTCCTTGCTTTAAGAATGCCTTTCTTCTACCCCTCCACCAGTTCAAATCTCAACCAGTTTTTTTAAAACCCTGTTTAAATTTGTCACCACTTGTCTGTCATTTCTCATACTATAGTGCCTTGTGTGTTGCTGTGATGCTAGAAGTTATGCTACCAGTACTTCAAATACCAGCAGGGTCATCCATGGTGGACAGGTTTCAGTGGAGTTTCCAGACTAAGACCAGAAAGATGTGGTGGTCCACTTCCAAAAAAATTGGCCACTGAAAAGCTTAAGAATAGGACTGAATGACTGATATAGTGGCAGAAAACCTTGTGGATAGCAATGAAACATTGTCTGATTCAGTACTGGAAGATAAACCCCTTAGGTGGAAAGGCATTCAAAGTATGACTAGGGAAGAGCTGCCTCCTCAAAGTAGAGTTGACCTTAATGACGTGGAGGGAGTAAAGCATTTAGGACTTTCATTTGCTGATGTGGCATAACTCAAAATGAGAAGAAACAGCTGCAAACATCTATTAATAATTGGAATGTGAAATATACAAAGTATGAATCTAGAAAAATTGTTAAGTTGTAAAAAATGAAATGCATAAATATCAGTATCTTAGGATTTAGATGAAATGGACTGGTATTGCTCATTTTGAATCTAACAATCATATGGTGTACTATGGTGGGAATGAAAAATTGAAGAAGAAGAATTCATACTCAAAAAGAACATTTCAAGATCTGTCCTGAAGTACAATGCTGTCAGTGATAGGATAATGTCTATATGCCTACAAGGAAGACCGATTAATACCACTACTATTCAAATTTACACACCAGCCACTGAACCCAAAGATGACAAAATGGAAGATTTTTAGCAGCTTCCACAATCTGAAATAGACCAAACATGCCTTCAAAATACAATAATTACTGGTGATTGGGATGCAAAAGTTGGAAATGAAGAAGTCATCGGTAATTGGAAAATACGGCCTTAGTAATAGAAATGATGCCAGAAATCTCATGATAGAATTTTGCAAATACCTTTTTTCAACAAAATAAATGGTGACTACACATGTGGACCTCACCAGATGGAATACACAGGAATCAGATTAACTACATCTGTGTAAAGAGGTGATGGAGAAGCTCAATTTAATCAGAACAAGGCAGGGGCTGTCTGTGGAACAGACTGTCAATAGCTCATATGCCAGTTTAAATTGAAGCCAAACTTGGGACCATAGTCGCAGGGGACATCAAGCTCAATTGGCATAACATACTATACAAAACATTGTTCCACCTCCTACTTTGGCAAGTAGCGACTGG
>NW_006921611.1:13368321-13402340 GCF_000298275.1 Orycteropus afer afer
AAACAAACAAATAAATAGAAGCCAAAGAAAATTAGAACAAGTCCACAAGAGCCAAAATATGACCTTGAGTTTATTCCACCTGAATTGAGAGACCCTCTGAAAAGTGGATTTGACAAATTGAACACCAGTGACCGAAGACCAGATGAGTTGTGGGATGACACCAAGGACATCATACATGAAGACAGTAAATTGTTGTTGTTAGGTGCTGTCGAGTCATCTCCAACTCATAGCGACCCTATGTACAACAAAACAAAACACTGCCCGGTCTTGTGCCAGCCTCACAATGCTTGCTATACCTAAACCCATCATTGCAGCCACTGTGTCAACCCATCTCATTGAAGGCCTTCCCCTCTTTCATTGACCCTCCACCTAACCAAGCATAATATCCTTCTCCAGGGAATGGTCCCTTCTGACAACATGACCAAAGTATGTAAGACCAAGTCTGGCCATTCTCGTTTCCAAGGAGCATTCCGGCTGTACTTTATCCAAGACCAATTTGTTTGTTGTTTTGGCTGTCCATGGTACTTTCAGTATTCTTTGCCAACACCACAATTCAAAAGTACCAACTCTTCTTTGGTCTTCCTTATTCACTGTTCAGCTCTCACATGCATATGAGGCAATTGAAAATACCATGGCTTGAGTTAAGCACACCTACGCCTTCAAGGAGACATTTTTGCTCTTCAGCCCTTAAAAGGTCATTAAAAATACAAGAAAGGAAGAAAAGACCAAAATGGAAGTCAGAAGAGACTCTGAAATTTGCTGTGGGACAGAAACTAGCTAAAGTGAAAGGAAGAAATGATAAAGTAAAAGAGCTGAATAGAAGATTTCAAAGGGCAGCTTGAGAAGACAAATTAAAGTTCTATAATGAAATGTGCAAAGACCTGGAGTTAGAAAGCCAAAGGGGAAGAACACACTTGGCACTTCTCAAGCTGAAAGAACTGAAGAAAAATTTCAAGACTTGCGTTGCACTATTGAAGGATTCTATGGGCAAAATGTTGAATGATGCAGGAAGCATCAGAAGAAAATGGAAAAAATACACAGGGTCACTGTGTGTCCAACCATTTCAGGAGGGAGCATATGATCAAGAACTGATGGTATTGAAGGAAGAAGTCCAAACTGCACTGAAGGAACTGGTGAAAAACAAGGCTTCAGGAATTGACAAACTACTAAGTGAGAGAGAGACTTCAACAAGCTGATGCAGTGCTGGAGGCATTCACTTGTTTATGCCAACAAATTTGGAAGACGGCTTCCTGGTCAATCAACTAGAAGAGATCCATATGTGTGCCCATTCCAAAGAAAGGTAATGCAACAGAATGTGGAAATTATCTAACAATATCATTAATATCACATATAAGTATATTTTTGCTGAGGATAATTTAAAAATGGTTGCAGCAGTATATTGACAAGGAACTGCCAGAAATTCAAGCTGGACTCAGAAGAGGGCATGAAACAAAGGATATCCATGCTGATGTCAGATGGCTCTTGTCTCGAAGCAAAGAATACCAGAAAAATGGGTACGATGACAGACACATAGACCAGTGGGATAGAATTGAGAACCCAGAAATAGATCCATGGACCTGTGGTCAGCTGATCTTTGACAAAAGGCCCAAATCCATTAAATGGGGGAAGAGAGAGTCTCTTTAATAAATGGTGCTGGCAAAACTGGTTATCCATTTGCAGAAAAAGGAAACAAGATCCATACCTCACACCATACCCAAAAACTAACTCCAGATGGATCAAAGACTAATGTGAAACCTAAAAGTATAAAGTTCCTCAAAGAAAAAATAGGGGCAAGTTAAGGGGCCCTAATTTATGGCATAAATAGATCAAGCATAACCCAACATGCACAAACAGCAGAAGATAAACTAGATAATTAGGACCTTCTAAAAATTTGTATGTGCTTCAAAAGACTTCTTCAAAAGAGTGAAAAGAGAACCTACAGATTGGGAAAAAATATTTGATAACAACATACCTGACAAGAGATTTACTTCTAAAATGTGTAGAAAACTCCAACACCTTGACAACAAAAATAAAATCCAATTAAAAAGTGGGCAGAAGACATGAATAGACACTCCACCAAAGAAGATACTCAGGTGGCCAACAAACACATGAAGAAAAATATTCACAAATGTTCACAACCATTGTTGTTATTTGCCGTCGAGTCAGACCCAACTTATAGCAATCTTGGGTTTCCGAGGCAGTATCACTATGGAAGTAGATTGCCCAACCTTCACAACCATTAGCCACTGGAAAAAACAAAAACAAAAACAAAAACAACTCACTGCCATTGAGTCACCCCAGCACTAATAGCAAAGATCAACAAGACAAAAAATAACAAATGCTGGTGGGAATATGGAGAGATTGAGATGCTCATACACTGCTGGTGGGACTGTAAAATGGTACAACCACTGTGGAAAGCAGTATGGCGATGAAGAGTCTGTGAATCACCTCATAATGTGGATGAACTTGAGATAGGAAGAGACAAGTATTGATTTAGGTGAAGGGAAGGGCAAAGTACCAAAAGTGAGTTATCAACATGTTGACACTGAGAAAAATGTTTCTGTCTAGTATGAAAAATGTTTCTGTCTAGTATAGAAAAATGTTTCTGTCTAGTATGTTATGCCAAGTGAGCTTGAACGTCCCCTGTGCCCATGGTCCCAAGCCCACAGGTCCAACTACTCACTCCCTCAGAGTAGCTTGCTGTGGCCAAGAAGCCACCACAACCTTGCCCCTTGTCAGTTCTATACACTGCTAGAGATAGGAAGAGACAAGTATTGATTTGGGTGAAGGGAAGGGCAAAGTACCAAAAGTGAGTTATCAACATGTTGACGCTGAGGAAGAGGAAGATAGAGATACAGAGCAGTTAAGACAACAAAGACAAACCCTTTTGCATGTATAGTACTGCATTGTCAGTGATGGCAAGCATTGATCTATGGGTGGATAGATGGGTGGACAGGCTGAATGATCAGGTATGTCTGGACAGGGAGGAGTGTGCCCATGACCATGTATAGGGTTGGTAGATGTTTCTACAAGTGCATTTGTGTGTGCTGTAAGAATGTCTGGGTGTGTGGTAGAACTGACAAGGGGCAAGGTTGTGGTGGCTTCTTGGCCACAGCAAGCTACTCTGAGGGAGTGAGTAGTTGGACCTGTGGGCTTGGGACCATGGGCACAGGGGACGGTTCAAGCTCACTTGGCATAACATACTAGACAGAAACATTTTTCTATATCCTACTTTGGTGAGTAGCCACTGGGGTCTTAAAAGTTCACAAGTGGTCATTTAGATGCAACAATGGATGAGTCTCTCCTCATCCAGAGCAAAGAAGAATGAAGAAACCCAAGAACGCATAGAAACAATTAGTCCCAAGGACTAGTAGACCATGCAATCCTCAGCTATATGACTATGAGACCAGAACTAGATGGTGCCTGGCTACCACTGTCAACCACTCAGAGGGGAATCAGTGTAGGAGATCCTGGATATAGTGGGAGAAAAATGTGGAATAAAACTCAAAATCATAAAAAAAAAAAAAGGGTTTGCTGGTATGATAGTGCCTGGTGAGGCCCCTGAGGCTATGGCTCCTAGTTACCCTTCAGGTTTGGAAGTAAATTCACTCCTGAGGCTTCCAGCCAAACAATAGACGGGCATATGAGGTGAACATTTATATCAGACAGATACACTCCTTGGAGCAATCAACTGTGGGAGAACAGAAGGGCACTGTTTGCACCAGCTGTGGGTGGAGTAGTGCATGGTGGGGAAGGACACAAGGAAGAGGTAACTATGAGGAGAAAGTGGGAAGAGAGCTGTTACATTGTGGGGAATTGCAGTCAATGTCATGAAACAAAATGTGTATAAACTGCTGTATGGAATGCATTTGCTCTGTTAACTTCCGCCCGCATCACAATTAAAATACCAGAAAGATGTTTACCTGTTTTATTGACTATGCAAACACGTTCTACTGTGTGGATTATAACAAATTAGGGATAACATTGTGGAATGGGAATTCCAGAACACTTAATTGTGCTCATGAGGAACTTGTACATAGACCTAGAGCCTGTCGTTCAAACAGGAGAAGGGCATACTGAATGGTTTAAAATCAGGAAAGGTGTATGTCTGTGTTGTGTCCTTTCACCATAATTAATCTGTATGCTAAGTAAATAATCTGAGAAGCTGAACTATATGAAGAACGCAGCATGAGGATTAGAGGAAGACTCATTAACAACCTGTGATATGCAGAAGACAACCTACCTTGCTTATTGAAGGCAGAGAACTTGAACCACATACTGATGAAGAACAAAGATTTCAGTATGGATTATACCTCAACATGAAACAAAAATCCTCACAACTGACTAATAAGCAACATCATGATAAATAGAGAAAAGGTAGAAGTTTTCAAGGATTTCATTTTACTTGGATCCACATTCAACATCCATGGAAGCAGCAGTCAGGAGATCAAATGACATATTGCACTGAGCAAATGGGCTCTTTAAAATACTGAAAAACAAAGATGTCTGAACACTAAGATGCCTCTGATCCAAGTCATGGTTTTTTCAATAGTCTCATATTCATGTGAAATCTGGACAATGAATAAGGAAGATCAAAGAAAAATTGTGGCATTTGAGTGTTGGCAAAGAACATTGAAAATAGTGTGTGCTGCCAGAAAAATGAAGAAATCTGTCTTGGAAGAGGTATAGCCGGAATGCTCCTTAGAGGCAAGAATGGCCAGACTTCATCTCACCTACTTTGGTCATGTTGTCAGAAGGGACCAGTCCTGAAGAAGGATATCATGCTTGGTAGAAGGTCAGCAAAACAGGAGAAGACCCTCAATGAGATGGACACAGTAGCTGTAATGATTGGCTCAGTGATTGTGAGGACGGCACAGGAGCGGGCAGTGTTTCATTTTGTTGTGCATAGTGTCACTACAAGTTGGAACCAACTTGACTGCACCTAACAAGAACGTTTAAATTCTGTTGACTCCATAAGATTCCCTATTCCCTTTGCAACTGAATTCCAGTAAAATTTTCTCTGCCGTGTTATGACCCATCTCACTTTCTACCTGCTGTTTCTCTAAATAGGAGCTCTGGTAGCATAGTGTCTAAGGCACTTGAATGCTAACCAGAAGGCTGGCGGTTCAAACCCACCAGCCACTCCTTGGAAGGAAGATAGAGCAATCTACTTCCATAGTGATACTGCCTTGGAAACCCAAGGAGGGGTCACTATGAGTCAGGTCCAACTCGAGGGCATATGACAACAGCAACAACATTTCTCTAAATACCTTATTTTCCCTGTCAGACCAAGAACTCCTTGCTTCTCCCTTTCTACTATCCACAGCAGTAGCCCATTATCTTGGATGTAACAGGTATTCAGTTTATGTTGGAAAGGAAATATTTCAGATAATTCAAAACATAAGCATGACTGACATCAGTAAACAAGCTGTAGGAGTACTACATGCATAACAAAACCATCCCACTCTGATTTGGAAAAATGTGAAAAATATATTTATTAAAAAAAATTTATTATTTTACTACAGTATAATACAAGTTTTTGGCAACAGAAAATAAAACCTAAAATGGATTGATAGTTTTAAATATCTAAAGCCTCATTTATTGATTATTAAAATGATACAACTTTCTTCTTCTATTGTAAAGTTTATAAAGGAAAAAGATTTACACTGTACACAAACATAAGGAATACCTTTCAAGAGTTGTGGAATAGAGATATGGGGAAGAATATGTGATTCAAAGGATAGCTGAGACCCTGGAGTTTCTGGGAGAAATACCCCAGTCTGGCCGGCCAGCCTGTCCCTTATTTGTAGGCTCTGTTAGGCTTTCTTGTGACTGTATATATACATTCTGTTTCTAATGCAGTTCTTATTTCTTGAAGGATCTAGCTATTCTTCATTATTGAGACATGCTTTATCTTGGTGGTCCCATTTACAGAGATGCTCATGTTGATAGGTTAAAGTTGGGTCTTTGTTTTTCTTCTTTTCTACTCTTGATGGTGGTTTTCCTGGAGGAGTTGGTATTCATTTATCTGTCTTTTCCATCTGACAGAATACAGTCTGAATCAGACCTTAACTCCTGAAAACTTCTATAATGGGAAGTCCCAGTGAAAATATATACCTTCCTCTCCTCCCAGTTCTTCTTCCATTTCTGTATGATGGTTTATGGAGAAATCTGTGTAAAGATCACTCCATCTTCTGAAGAAGGTGGCAGGATAACAGTTGATTTCAGAGAGCTGGGTTTCCTTGGTCATGGTCGCATATTGTCTTGAATCCAGTCTAGGTAATTGGTAACCTTGGTATATATACCTGGAATGTCTTTCTGACCACAGCCAACGCCCCAACTGATGATGCCAACCAAAATCATGCGCTTGTCCTTCATACACACCAAAGGGCCACCTGAGTCACCCTGCAAAGGAAAGAACAGGTTTGTCGTGTGCAAAAAGTGCAGGGTATTTAGAGAAAGTTAGGTTAGTGTTAAGGAGTTCTGGTGCCCAGTGCCTAGGATATTTGACTGCAAATCAGAAGGTTGGCAGTTCAAACTCATCAGCTGCCCCATGGAAAGAAGTTGAGGCAATCTACTACCGTAAAGATTTACTGCCTTGGAAACCCAATGGAGGGTCGCTGTGAGTCAGAATCTACTGGATGACAATGGGTTTGTTTTTTTGGTTAAGGTTCGTGTTAATATTCTTCAAAGTACTTAGTTCAGAGATGGAAATTCTTACATCAATTATCTTGATCCTTTAGAAGTTAGGTTGTATCTACATATATAAAGTGTAGTAGATTGATATAACTCCTCAGATATTTCAGGCCTCAAAGATCTTTGGTTTAAACTTCACCACTTACTAGTGATGTGGCCTTAAGCTAACAGTGCTTCAGTTAAAAGCATTTGTTATGTGAATTATGTGAGTTAGGTTGTCAATGAATTAATTGGGAGAATGCATGAAAAGCACTGAGAATAATGGAAGACTAGTAAGACTTACAGTAATTGTCAGGTTTTTTTGGTTTATTATTATATTGAATCCAAATGACTTTTTGTTTTTAACTGAAGTTTGCAGATAATGGTTTCACTTTGCATACAACTTTTTTATGCCTGCTGAGTTCAGGTGGTAGACTCGAGGTTTGTAAAGAAACTGTTCAAAAAGAGACCAAATGCTGTCTGTCAAGGAGCCAAGAAAAAAAAGAAATGCCAACATGATTATCTCATGAGAATACAGCCCACAAAGCTTTCAGCACAGGAGCCCTGCAGTACTTCTCTCTGTATGTACTCTCCTTAACCCCAGTCCCTAAAGGAGAGCCTGCCAGGCTGTAGGCAGCAAAATGTCTGCTCAGTAACAGTTCCTGGGCTATATTTAGGTCCTAGTCCCAGCAGGTTGGTCTCTCCCTAGTACACCAACCAGTATCTTGTTATCATGAAATATAAGTACTATGATGAGAATGACAGCACAAAAACCCAAAAGAATTTGCTTTCCCAGGGCCGAATATGAATTTAAAAAATGATTTATCTCAAATCATCTATATCCTACTTCCCAAGAAGCTCCTTTTTCTCCTTCCCCCTTCTACAAAGCTGACTCCAATCTTCTAGCATCTACAGAAGTCAAGAATTTCTTAATTTATGTTGCTGTATCCATCACTTCAATAGTCAATTAATTGCCTGGGTTGACAGGAAGTTCTATGCAGGTGGAGTTTCCTGTGTAGGCACTGGGGAAATTTCCTACCAGTTTAGATTTCTTAAGTTTTGGTAACTTTGATCTTTCTCCAATTGCTTTATTCTCTGAGGCCCTCTATTCTTTAGAATCCCCAGGGCCTCACCAAGATGAAACCACTCCATTCTAATGATATTTTTTTTTCATCTTGTTTAAAAACCTGTTGACCAAGGAACTTTTTACCCCTGGGTGGCCAGAGTACAGGGAGACACTCATGTTTACCTGGCAGGCGTCATGCAGGTTTACTTGGCTCCCTCCACTGCGAGTATCTCCAGCACACAACATATTGTTGGTGACAGTTTTATTGAACAAATGCTGTGACGTGCAGCGGCTGGATGGGTACAGTCTGACATGAGCCTCCTTCAGGCGTTCAGAAAAGAAAGGAGAAGCTGAAAGACAGGAGAAAAAAGTCTTCAGGTTCTAGAGCAAGGAAGGAGGAAACTAAATTTTCCAATAATGCCTAACATTTACCAACCATTTTATACATATTATGTTCAATGCCATGGTATTGGCAAAATTAGACTGTTTTGACTTACAAAAATAGCAGTTTTATAGTATTAAACCCAGGGTTTCTCAACAGCTGCACTACTGATACTTTGGACTAGAAAATTCTTGGTTTTGGGAGTTGCGTTGGAGTTGGTCTGTGTGTTGTAGGATTTTTAGTGGTATCCCTGGACTGTATCAGATGCCAGTATCAACCCCCACTCTGAGTTGTGACAACCAAAACTACCTCCAGACATTGCCAAATGCCCCCTAGAAGGCAAAGCTGCCCTTGCTTGAGAACCTCTGGTTTAACCTAATATTATTTAATCTTCATAATCTAATTAAATAAGTAGTTTTATCCCCAATTCACCAAAGAGAAAGGCAATTTAAAAGAAAAACACCATGCCCAGGACCACATAACTAACAAGGTGCAGATCTGGGATCTGACTATAGGTCTGCACAACTTCAGAGTCCAAGAACCCATAACCTTACCCACTTAAAACCAGTGGCTATCGAGTTGACTCTGACTCATGGTGACCCCGTGTAAGCAGAGCAGAGCTGTTCCATAGGGTTTTCAAGGCTGTGACCTTTTGGAAGCAGATAACCAGGGCTTCCAAGCCACTTCTGGCTGGGTTCAAACCATCGACCTTTTGGTAATTAGCCAAGCACTTAACTACACCAGCTAAGGGACTCCTTTAATTACTATACTACACTTCTATAGAACCTTCTTTAAATCTTAAGCACTTCAAAGCACTAGTAATATTCAGACCTCACTTGACCTGCATAAATGACCTTGTCAGGCACTTGATATGGTCTCAAGATACAAGGAGGCAGAGAACTTGCCTACATTTATGTAGAGCTAGTACCTGAATTGAGGTGTTTTAACTCAGCTCTTTTAACCACTTTTTCTACTGTCTGGTCAACGACTGCACCTCTGTGTCTTGCAGATGACAGGATGGAGTCGAGACTTCCTTTCACTTACTTGCTTCATGCTTGCCGTAGCCAGAAAGCTCACATTCGGTCCAGTCAGGCAGCTGCAGGCCAGCCTCAGGAAGGCAGATGGGGCGCACACTCTGGCTCTCCTGGGCACAGTGTGATGAATCAGATTTCAGCCGCAGCAATGCTGGGAGGGAGAGTGAGGAAGAGAATAAGTCCTGTGTGAAGAGCTTCTAGTTTTGGGAGAGGAAGATGAGAGAGAGAGGGCTTGGAATGAAGGGGTGCATGTGTGTTTTTGTGGGCATGTGAGTGGACATGTATGGGTGTAGGTTGATTTAGAGAGGTCTGAACTGGAGCAGAGAGAATCATGACATCTTACCAATGTCATTGTTGTAAGTGTCATCATCAAATTCCTTATGGACGATGTATTTTTCTACTTCAAACTTCTGCTCCTCCTCTCCGGAGACCAACCGGTATGTTCTGCCCAAGATCACCTTCAGGTTGTTGGAAGGAATCCTAGTGGAGAGACAGACTTAAAATGTCAGATTTCCTCTAATGAACACAGCTAGTTTCAAAAGGCCTTAGAGGGCAGAAAGACCTATTGAGTTTCTCCAAGTCCCTACCTCTCCTGGAAGCAGTGGGCAGCAGACAGGACCCAACAGGAATTGATCAGTATTCCCCCACACAGAAACCTTTCTCCTGGTGACTTCCTGTTCTTGGCAAAGATTGCAGCCTGCCAGGGATGAGAGGTGATGTCTGCGTAGAGTCCTCCTTTAATGCGAAACTGGGCCTGTTTGTACTGTCTCAGGCCACAGGTGGCTGCAAGAGGTAAGCACAGAGAAGGAATATCAGACCTTTGCTCCCTGAGATAAGGACCTTGAATATCCATCTTGGTTTCTTCTCCTGGGAATCCTAAGTTTCTACAGGCTCACTACAATCTGCAGAGTGCTGTAACAGTCTACAAGGTAAAAGACCCACAACTCACTTGTTGAGTATAAACTACATGTCAAGTACTATATATATATATATATATTAGGAGCTCTGGTAGCATAGTGTTTAAGGCACTTGACTGTTAACCAGAAGGCTGGTGGTTCAAACACACCAGCTACTTCTCGGAAGGAAGACTGAGCAATCTACTTCTGCAGTGATACCACCTTGGAAACCCAAGGGGTTGCTGTGAGTTGGGTCCGACTTGACGGCACATGACAACAACAACAACAACAAATATATATATATGTTTAACTCTCATAACACTGAGCTTCTGAAAGGCTGGGAAATTTTGACCAGGGTCACAATGGTACCTGCATTTGAACCCAGTTCTGTCCGACTCCAAAGCTGCTGGAGATCTTTCTGCTGTTTCACTGCCTCTAGTCTTTCCTGCTGTCACTTCCTAGCTTAAAAAATCGTAAAGCACCCTACCAAAGCCCCTTGCAGCTTCCTCCTGGGGAATGACTCCATTTATTTTCCATCTACTCTACCTTCTCCCATCCTTTAAAGCCCAGGTCAAATCTTAACTCCTCATGAATCTTCCTTTTAACACTCCAGCCCAGGAGGCTCTCAGCTTCTCATTGAGGACATACCATATGTGCCTTTGGTTGTGGGTTAATTGGCAGTTTCTCTCTCACCTTTGCAGTCAAACTGTATATTCCTTGAGGAACATTTTGGCTAATCTGTGTGTTCACAGAATTGAACTTAATCCTTTCTCAGACAATTCAGTCTATTCTCAGACAATTTGCAAACTAAAGATTTATAATTTAGTAACACTGGAATCTTCTCTGTCTCTTGTCCTCTATCACTAACCAGTTCCCTCATGTTAAATGAGCTCAGTGAGAAAAGTGGGAGAGTTCCCATTAAAAGCACAAGCCTTGCAGACAGAGGATATAGGATCAGACCCCAGCTCTACCACTTAGAAGCCAAGGGAATTTGTGCAGGTCACATAACATCTGAGAGAGAGATTCCTAATTGATAAAATGGAGATAAGAAGACCACCTCTCACCAGATTGTTGGGAGAATGCTAAGAAAGCACTTGGTTATCTAAGGAATGAATATGAGCGAGATCTTCCTCATATTCACCCCCACTAGCATCATTAATAAAGCTATCTAGAGAGAAAAGTTGGAAATCTACTGAATTCTTTGTGAAGACTATCAATAGAAATTGATATAGACTCTTTTCTTTCCTTTGCCCCTTCTTCTTCATCCTAAGTTGTGGAAAGTGGACATTTGCCCGAGAGTGTTGCTGTCCCACCATTGCTTGAGTCATGGAATTCCTCCCCCACCCCCAAGACCTAGCCTTCTTTGGAGACTGGCAGCTATACAGTCTGAATTAGACAGCTGTGCAAGTACAGAAAGTGGTAGAGGAAATGGTCAAGTGAGACTGGACAAAGGAAAGTAGCCAAGGCCAGCCCTTACAGCACTGGGGCATGTCACAGTATTCCCACGTCAGCTTGTGGTCCTTCAGCACATGGCACCAGGGCTTGGCATCCCCATCTGGATTCCTAGATGATAAGAGATTTAAGAGTTTCATAAGCTTACATTTTTCCAGACACAACCTGTGTGAGAGGGGAAGGAGGCTCAGTAAACCAATGGCAAAAACAATGACTTGGGAGGAGGGGCCCTAAGCTCTGGACTTGGCCTCATTTTAGACTCCCACCATAAGAAAAATAACTTCCTTTTAACTTCAATTTTCTATCAGTCCTATAGCAGTCTAATCTCACAGGGATGTTGAGAGGACCTGTGAGCTTTCTGTGAGGAAACTCTTGCAATTCATTAAAAGAAAGGTGCTACATTAGAATGGAGCAGATGAGAACTAAATGGCTATGGGACCAGACCCCTAACTGGGCATTCTTACTGAGAAACAGGTATGCCAGACTTTTCATAATAGTTGTTCATTTGACTAAATGAAGGTTAAGCACCGCATATCCCAACACATGCCCCCATCCTACCCCCATCACATGCCCATGGGTCCCTCAGACCCTGCATCACGCACCGGCAGTAATTGTGTTTGCCCAGGCCCAGTGCCTGGGCATTGCTCTTCCATGCTGTGTAAACCTTGCCTATCAGGATCAAAGAATTCCACTGGAGGCAGGTGGCACCCGATGTGGTGAGGCTGTGGGTACCACGGTAATCTAGCCCTTTTCCAAAGTAGCAATCCTCATTTTTTCCTAGAACAAAAGAAATCTCAGACTGAAACAAAACCAATCAAGCAGATCAGTCATGGCTTTCAGCAGGGCCTGACCTGGAGATACTGGACAGGGAAGGTGAAGGCCAGCCTAGCACTGAAAAGTGTGTGATCTCACCCCCTCCCCCTTTTTCCTTCTTCAAGTCCTTTACATAGGGGTGGTAAATGGAATTCATCTTATATGCCAACTTCCATCAATTGGTTGTGGCTTCCCAGATCACTGTGTTGAGACTCTGAATTGTATTCAGATTCCCAGAAGGCTGTGCTCAATTAGCAGTGAGTGCCATGGGCTTGGGAAGCAGTGAGGGGGTAAGTCTGAGTGTCTGGCTTATTTTTACCTATTTGCCTCACTTTGCCCTCTTCCTATTTGAAACTGACAAAGTATACCACTGGTGGCATAGTGCCTAAGGCATTTGACTGCTAACCAGAAGGCTGGTGGTTCAAACCCACCAGCCACTCCTTGGAAGGAAGACTGGGCAGTCTACTTCTATAGAGATACCACCTCAGAAACCCAAGGAAGGGTTGCTATGAGTTGAATCGATGGCAGTGAGTTTGGTTTTTTTTTTTTTTTTGGTATGCATAAATAATCTAAACCACTGAGTCCCAATTTAGATCAGATCCTGGTAGGTGGAGAGGATACTTTGGAATTATTGTAAAGAGTCCTCAAATTCACAGGTACACCAGCATTATCTGTAGAGTTAATGCATATCTGTGCATCAAGTCTACAGGTGAGAGAGATATATAGACTTGTATGTATGTATATACACACACATATATATAGATATAAATCTTTTAAAAATATATGCATGAAGTCTACGGGCAATGACGATTGTTGTTGTTGTGTATCATTGAGTTGATTCTGACTCACAGTGACCCTAAATGACATAGCAGAACTGTTCCATAGGGTTTCTTTACGGAAGCATATCATCAGGTATTTTCTCTCGCAGAGCAGCTGGTGGGTTCAAACTACTGACCTTTCAATTAGTAGCCATACACTTAACTACTGTGGCACCAGGATTCATACATATGTATATCTTTTAAATATATGTATATGTATTCAGCATTATTTAATTAATTAAATAAATAATATTGAATATATATCTATATAAGATATAGATATATATGTTTAAAAATATTCTTTATACCATTGTGATAAATGGCATACAACTATTTGTAAAAGCACTGCTAACTAGAGGCTGGTGGTTAAAACTCATCAGCCAATTCCTCAGAAGGAAGATTATACAATCTACTTCTGTAGAGATACCATATCGGAAACCCAAGGAGGGGTTGCTATGAGTCAGATATGACTCTACGGCAGTGAGTTTAGTGAGTTTTTTTTTTTTTTTGTAACTTAGTATTTTTTCAATCTGGGAATTTTTTTCACATAATAAATATTTAAAGAAAGAGAGAAAAAAACAATGCCCCCCCACCACCACAAAAAAGAGACTTCATTCATTCTCAAAAGGATTGGAAACCACTGAGCAATCCCATCCTCTCTGTAGAAGACGAAACTGAGGTCAGCATGATGAAGAATCAGCTCAAGGTCAAATACCTAGTTAAAGGACAAGCTTGAGCAAGGACCTAAGTCTTGATTTTATTGCCCTTCTTACAACCAACATGACTGACCACTCCTCTTTCTCCTCAGCTCCAGAGGGACAGTCAGGCTTATCCTCCCAGAGGCTTCTTCCCCAGGACACTACAGGAGGAGCTGGAGGTGGTGTCCTTACCCTTGGTACAGGCTGGTGTGCTGCAGAACTCTGGGCTATATGTCCCCGCCTTAAAGATGTAGCACCAGGGCTTTGAGTCTTGGTCTGGGTTTCTGAAAAATCAGCCAGCGAGGGCCAGGAGAGGTTAGAAGTGAGGCCTCCCCTCTTGAACCCACAGATCATATGCCTTTTCCCCAACTGTAGCGTCTTCTCATCTGAGAAAAACCCATTCAGTAAGAAGAAGGGCCCTCTCACCTGCAGTAGTTATGGTTCCCAAGGCCCAGCTTGAGAGCATTGGGCCTCCGCCCATTGTACGGCTTCAGGGCCAGTGCACTGCTGTTCCAATTGACACACTCAGCCCCACTTTCCGCTGTGCTCCACGTGCCCCTGTAGGTGACTCCCTGGTCCTCATAGCACATGGCCTTGGCATCTGGGTTAAAGCAGGACAAATGCACCCTGCATGTGAATCCTCCTCATTTAGCTTTTCATAGGGCTTTCACAACTACTCTATTATGGCTGTAAACTGATGAGGCAGGCTGGCTGCTGACACAACTGGAGCCCATGAGGCAAATCAGATGCCTGGGTTTAGCAGCCTTGGGTAGAGTCAGATTCTAGATTCACACTCAAGGCTCTGCCCTTTGGGCCCAGCATTTTGGTTTCCTAACCCACCATTGGATGATCCTTTCCTGTTCCCGCTGCCACCAATGCCATTGCCACTACACGCTTTTCCTTTCTGGATAAATTCAGGAGTTGGGATTGCAGTCCTCTCTCATACCCACCCATGTACCTAACCACTTACCTGTTTCACATCGTTTCCCCACAAATCCTTCATGGCACTGGCAGACAAAATCTGAGAAATATAGAGCCTGCCAACATATCCCGCCATTGAAGCACCTTGGTTCACTGCAATCTGTCAAACACAAATAAGGAAAGTCCTAAGTACTTTTAGGGGGCAGTGGTGGTTCAGTCGTAAAATTCTCACCTTCCGCGCAGGAGACCTGGGTTCAGTTCCCAGCTGATGCACCTTACATGCGGCCACCATCCATCTGTCAGTAGTGATTTGTGTGTTTTTGTGGTGGACCTGTCATCAAGAGGGACTAGTCCCTGGACAAAGACATTGGTGCTTGGTAAAGTACCCAAGCCTACTGCCACTGAGTCTATTCTGATTCATAGCGGCCCCCACTGGGTTTCCAAGGTTATAAATTGTTACAGAAGTAGATTGCCTCATCTTTCTCCCACGGAGCAGCTGGTGGGTTTGAACCACTGAACTTCGGGTTAGCAGCCAAATGCCTTACCCACTATACCACCAAAGCTCCTTTGGTAAAATACAGGGTAAGCAGAAAAGAGGAAGACCTTCAACAAGATGGATTGACACAGTGGCTGCATCAATGGGCTCAAACACAGCAATGACAGTGACGATACTACAGGACTGTTTCATTCTTTTGTACATGGGGTTGCTATGACTTGGAACGAATTTGATGACACCTAACAACAACAACAATGATGCCCTGGTGGCACAGTGGTTAAGCGCTCAGCTGCTAACCAAAAGCTCGATGGTTTAAATCCAACAACTCTGTGGGAGAAAGATATGGCAGTCTGCTTCTGTAAAGATTTACAGCCTTGGAAATCCTTTGGAGCAGTTCTACTCTGTCCTCTAGGGTCTCTATGAGTCAGAATCAACTCAATGGCAATAGGATGATGCTGAACAAGGAAGGCTCAGTATTTTATTCCATGATGTTGCCTCAAGTTAGGGGCTAACCGGACGGTGGCTAGCAACAAGAAGTACTTTGAAAGCACCTTCAAGAATTGTTAAGGTTTTTAGAGTGCTTTCTCTGTGTCACGCACTATTCTCCTTTGTAAAGTGGTTTACAAGAACTAACTCATTTATTCCTCACAGCATTTAACATTTAACAGTGTTAAATTTTTATAAGTTGTTATAATATATTTTAAAGAGTGCTTTCTGTATGCCAGGCACTATTCTACGGAGTTTTTAAAAATCAACTCATGTAATCTTTGCAGCAATCCATGAAGTATGTTTATTATTCTCCCCATGGTACAAATGAGGAAACTGAGGCTCAGCAAGGGAAGACATTTGCTTACTAACGTCACACAGTCTCACTCTGTTTTGCTCTGTCATCTTCACCTTTGCCTAAGGCAGAACAAGATGGTAGGGATCGTGAAAGACAGGGTTAGAGGCCATGAGACTGGACCCCTGAGTGCAAAGCCTCAGCACAAAGTCCGATACGTACGTTTCACGGGCACAGAGTGGCACTGCGGCCTGCCACTGTTGCACCAGCAGTATTCCACCCGGTTGCTTCTGAGCATGGGGCGCAGCCATGACTCATGTTGCAGGTATGTCATCTGTGTTTTTTCATCTCTGCAGGTCACTATAATGAAAGATAAGCTGGCCTCATTAGAGCACACTTCACAAAATGACATACAACTGCCTGGCCTTACTGAGAAGAATCCCTCTCTGGCTTTCAGTGTATTTCACCCTTTATCCCTTTTTTGCTCTCTGCTCGTAGACAAGAAATACCTAATATTTTGCCAGCTAAGACCCTTTTTATTATTTTTCCTCTGATGGGCCCATGTCTTGAAATACTTTATCAAAGTACATTTATTAAATAATGCTCTGATTTCCCATTTTTAATTCATGAATATATATATATATATATATGAGACTGCCTACCAGAGTTTGTGATCCACATGCATATTACCACATTGAAATAATTTATTCCTCGCCCAGAAAAAATTTTAATTTTAGTCTGTGCAGAAAATATGCTACTTCCACTAGTATTTTTGAGGTAATGAAAATAGTTGAAGTATTCCTGTTACTTCTCCCCCTTTCTCTCTTTCTGCAAACCAGAATGCCAACTTTTAAAAAATCTTTCATTTTAAATTAATTAAGGAAGTAATATATGTTCATTGCAAATAATTCTCTTGCTTCTTTTGAGGGTCTTTTGGGACCAGGATACCCTTATAGGAAATGCTGTGCTTCAACAAATAAGATAGTAAATTAAGGAATGACTCTGGGGAAACTTCTACTTTAAAAGGGTGTTGAAAGTCTTCCATTCTCAAAGGAAGCAAGTCATGATGGAGGGAACATGAGAGCCCTAAGTTGATAGTTTGGGATCTGAAGATAGGCCCAAATTAGAGTTCTCCAAATCAGAGTCAGGAACTTCATATTAGCCAATTTTTGTTTGTTGCTTAGTTGGTTTTGTTTTTTTGTTTCCAGAGTTTTTTGTTTGTTTCTTTTTTCCTTGGAAACCTAATGGTTTCTAGACAGCTAGACAGCTTTCTAGGCACTGTACACATGGACTCAAAGAAATTCCCTCTTTCTTTCCACACTATTTCTGTAAGTGTACCCAGGTTAAAACAAACAAACAAAAGAAACCCATGCCATTGAGTCAATTCTGACTCATAGCGACCCTATATGACAGAGTAGAACTGTCCCATCATGTTTCCAAGGCTGTAAATCTTTACAGAAGCAGATTCCCGTATCTTTCTCCCATGGAGTGGCTGGTGGGTTTGAACTGCTGACCTTTTGGTTAGCAGCCAAGCACTTAACTACTGTGCCACCAGAGCTCCTTAACCCGGGTTATCCCTGTTTACCAACAGAAAAATATAGAGACGCAGAGATGTAAATTAATGTATTTAAGGACACTGAGTGGGTTCCAGTGGAACTGGGATTACAACCTAGAAAAAGACTAAATAGAATTCGAGAGAGGCTGTCCTGAGTCTGCTGTCTGGTAACCATATGACCTTGAGCAACTCTGTGATTCCAAGACAGCCTGACTCCTTGCAAGGGCATATGTTCCTTTTCCTCTCAGAATCTGGCTAGCTGGCATCAGCTAACTGAGTGAAGAGAAATAAATGATGCAGGGATGAGACAGGCATCTTTGCAGAACTATCCTACGTAATTTCACGGTCACATAGCTTAAGTAAACAGGTCTTAGGTAGAAGATAAATCCCCTGACAGAATGTAAAGCACCCTCCACCCATCCTAAGTCCCAACCCTACCTCATGCCTCACCCAACCCTCTTCTACCTCAGCCTCATCTTACCTTTGTAAGATCTGGCTCCTCTTCTGAATCGGACATGACTTTCCTGCAAAGCAACCAAGGTGAAGGGAGGGTCAGCAAATGCTGAGTATCTCAGGATTAAAGGCAACCATACCAGAAGACCACCCATGAACCTGCCAATCAGACATCATCACCTGTCCTAAGATCACCCTACAGTAACTACTGGCCCCACATGGAATGTCTTTTTTTTTTTTTTGCCTCTTGTCTAATTTTTCCTCTCCTTCTAGACTCGTGCTTTCCAAAAGAACTTTCTGCATGATGGCAATGGTCTATATCTGTGCTGTCCAATGAGGTTGCTACTTACTAGTCTTATGTGGCTATTGAATCTTGAAAAGTGCTAGTGTGACTGAAGAAATTAATTTTTAATTTTATTGAATTATAATTCATTTCAAAGTTAAACAGCCACATGCAGTTTGTCGCTAAGGATCTCCAGTTGTACAGTACTTAAGGTATTTGGCTGCTAACCAAAAGGTTGGCAGTTCGAACCCATCAGCTGCTCCATGGAAGAAAGATGAGGCAGTCTGCTTCCATGAAGATTTATAGCCTTGGAAACCCAATGGAGGTCACTGAGTCAGAATCGATTCGATGGCAGTGAGAGTTTTGAGTTAGTAGCTACCATACTGACCAGAGTTCTAGACCCCCATCTCCTCCATGTAGCCACTCTAGATTCTCCCCTCTCTAAATTCCTTCAGCTCAAGTATTACTCATGTGGCCTTATATGATGCCCTGCATTGCTGGGCATTTTCAAAGAGTTCATGTAGCTTCCTTCAGCTAGATAATAAGAAGCAAGAGGGCAGTTTACATCTGTTTACATCTGGTCACAGTGCTTAAATTATGTTTTGTAAATATTTCATGGATTAACTCAAACACATTCTTTAAAACCATCTCCAAACAAGAACTGGAACTGTGTACTCAAGTCAGTGGCCTGGTGTTGTGATGCTGAGATCCTGATTCCTGAGAAGCCTACACACAGGGCAGCAGCAGCTGTGTACGTGCGTGTCCTGCAGGTGACTGATCCTCTCTCCCTTTGCCTTTCTCCTCTTTAACACCACTTCCACAGACTCCCGATTATCCTGAGGAACTTCTGGTATTACAGCCTCAAGGGGCAGGGCAAACAGACAGCCTGGACATCTTACCTGGCTGGACAAAGTGAAGACTACTCCACAAAGCAGCAGTAGGCAAATAAGTTCTCTCTTCATTTTATTCATTGTTTCTTTAGAATGTCCCTTAAATTCTGGAAGAAGAACGGGGGTGGGGGGTGTGTGAACAAGCTCAATCATATGATGTAAGAACTCAAAGTATATGACAAAGTTGAAGAACACGAGACTTTACTATGGCCGGGTTCCACCAGCATCAGCTCCCAGGACAGGAAATACCAGGACAAGTGTCTGGAAGATGCTTTTGCCTAGAGATTTCTGTATGCTGAAGGGCAGGACCAACTCGGGCACTTCTTGGCAGCCCAGCTACCACAGTGCCCTGGCTTGCTTTCCCTGGAAGTGAATTCCTACTCTGGATTGACTATCAAGCCACAGTAATGCCCTCTCTCTGACTTTTTCAGAGGAATCTGTAGGGATTTTATTGCCAGCACATTACAGGGCCAGCTTACCTCAGATGTCTCCACTCTCCCACTTAGAACCCACTTCCATGTCTGAGCCCTCCTCTTATTCCAACCAACAAAGGCAAGGCTCTCTCCATGCCAGTCCTCCCCCACCACCACACTCCTCCATTGGAATGTCTTCTTCTTTTTTTTTTTTTTTTTAAGAGACTGTGACAGGCCCGACAAAGTGCAGATTTGCAGAAAGGAGACGAGGCATCTGGTTTTGGGTCATTAGACTCAGATCTTCCTGGATCCAGAGTTCCCAGTTTCCATTTGCCTTTCCCCAGTGATCTTGCTCTCAGCGGCTTAAAGTAGGTTAGTTGGTTGGGGTGTTATTTTGTGGTCTGGCAGGCCCTCTCACTCCTACATCCACAAGAATTAAATCAGGGCATTTCTTCCCTTGACTCATTTCCCTTCAGTCACAACAACTTTTGGATCCCACCCCTCCCCCCTTATACGATCCACGGGCGCTCCGCCCCTCTGTTGGTTCAGGACCTTGCAGGGCTTTCATCCTTGACTTGCTCTGGCCCCTTCTTTGTTTCTTGCAAAAGTCTGCTGGAAGTCCCGTCCTCCTCCCATCCCCACAAGCTCTCTTCAGAGCTAAGATAAAAAAGAGAGAAAGAGAAAGAGAGAGAGAGAGAGAGAGAGAGAGAGAGAGAGAGAGGGAGGAGGGGGCTCTTCATGCCTGACTGAATCTTCCTGGGCAGCTGATGACCGGCAGCGGAGGGAAAACGGAGCTGGGGGTGGAGGGTGAGAGGCCATGCAGGAGGATCTGATCAACAGTGAGTCCGATAACAAAATACAGCGCGAGGACTCAGGCAAAGGCTTGCCTCCCCTCCCGGTGTTGAAGGCCTTTGTTCTAATTTAGCGTGGCTTCCTAGGCAGGGTGTGCTGTATGAGAGGGCCTTTTTCTCACCAGAGGAGGTAGCTGTGCTACAGATCTACTCACAGGTTCCAGGCAGTTACCAAAAAAAGAAGTACGGAGTAGAGAGTTGAGGCCATCCAAAAGAGGAACACAACGTGGAATCTTCTTATCATAGGGACTTTCTCATTCTCTGTTTTCCCCAAATTTCTCTTTTCAAAATCGTCCCAAATTCCTCTCAAAGTTCTCCTTCTTAATTGTATCCCATTACTTACAACCCTTAAAAATACATCTTCTTGATATTAACTTCCTTGAGGTGCCCTAGAAATGTATGTAAAATAATGAAAGAAAAAAAGAAAGAGATACAGAGAGAGAGAGAAAGGAAGGAAAACCTATTTCCTAGTAGGAATTCAATATATGTTACTTATCTTTTTCATGGATTTTCTCAAGAACAAAAATATTTATTCAAAAACTAAAAAAAAAAAAAAAAACTTCTTAAATTTATTCTCCTTCTTTCTTCCCAATGGTAGTCCTTTTTCACATATTTACAGATGCTCCCACCTTTTATTACCTAGATCAAGCCTTTAGGATAGAAAGTATATCTTAACTCTAAAGCCTCAGGACTTTTTGAAGAAATTCTGAATAAAGCCATGGATGAAGGATCTCTGGTAGCATAGTGGCTAAGACACTTGACTGCTAACCAGAAGGCTGGTGGTTCAAACCCACCAGCCACTCCTTGGAAGGAAGATGGGGCAATCTACTTCCGTAGTGATACTGCCTCAGAAACCCAAGGAGGGGTCACTATGAGTCCGACTCCACAGCACATAACAACAACAACAACCAAAACAAAGAACTTAACTCTTCTCTTGCATTCCAGACCGACTAGTCCTTTCAATATACTTATTCACGACCTGGGGATGGTTTAGTCTCTTCTCTGGATGTCCTTAAAGCTATGGTTTTATTTTAAGAACTCAAAGTCTTCTTAATGGAACACAATTCTAGATGTTGGAAAACTGCAAACTGAGTGATCAAGTATTAAATACCTTTGTATTCCCTGCCTCTCCAAAAAGCTATGACTGCCTCCCCTAGCAAAGTGGGAGGGGGTAGGAGGGATTAAGTGGTGAGGAGGAGTATGACTTAGGGCTGGGTGTAAAAACTCCAACAGCTGCATCATTTTAAATTCTTTTGCAACTTAATAATTAGCATAAGAAGGAACCCACTGCCACTGAGTCAATTCCAACTCGTAGTGACCCATATCTCTACAGAAGTAGATTGCCCAGTCTGCCTTCTGAGGAATGGCTGGTGGGTTTGAACTGCCAGCCTTCTGGTTAGCAGTCAAATGCCTTAGGCACTATGCTACCAGTGTCCCTATAAGACAGAGTAGAACTGCCCCTTAAAGCTTCCAAGGCTGTAGATCTTTACAGAAGCAGACTGAGTTATCTGTCTCCTACAGAGTTGCTGGTAGGTTCAAATCGCTGACCTTTTAGTTAGCAGCTGAATGCCTTAACTCCTGTGCCACCAGAGCTCCTTAAAAGAGAGAAAGAAGTCTGTTTTATTTTCTGCTCCTGGGAGAGTTAGGAATTCAATATATGTTATTTTCTTATCTTTTTCATGAATTTTCTCAAGAACGCTCTTGTACCAGTCATTTCTCTTCCTAGGCCTCTTTCTCTTGGTCTTCAGGGAATCTGGTGCAAACTAGTCTCATACAAACAAAGCAAAAGCTCCATTCATGCTGCACAAACAGAGGCAATTAGAGCAGCTGGACAGGCTGTTCGGGGCAGGAGGATGACAAAGAAATTAGTCATCCCGCCAGCAGGAAAGCAGTGCAGTCCATAGACAACGGAGAAAGAAGAGAGGCAAAATGAGAAGTGTCCTTGTTTTGCCTTTGTTAAAGAGTTGGGCATAGAAGTCTGGGGGCAGTGCCTGGACAAAGAACAAAGTGAATACCAGAAACATGGACTCAGACTTGGGGCCTGGGGAGGCCAGGCCAGGGTAGACATTTACTCCTTAGACCACAGCCTCCCACCAATGGGAGAAGTGCCAAGTCCTCATGTTGAGGCCAGAGTGGGAAATGAGATTTTAGGAATAAATATAAGGAAAGAAAGTCCTTTGGAGGCTCACTTTATAAGGACTAAGACTTGAATTTTTTTTCTGTGCCCTCTTCCTTTTGTGCTACTCAACAGCTTCCCAGAATCATCAAGGAACTGGGGAAAGAAAAAAGAAAAGAAAACACTAGGGTTTCTGACCTTTTTGTTGGACTGGAACCCATGAATCATGGAAAGCATCACTGTACTGAGAGGGGCAACAGCATGGCTGTAAGGCCTGCAGTCCCCAAGGCCTCAGCCCAGGTAGGCCCACGCTAGCACACACAGTTGCTTTTTGCAGATTTGCAAAAGGCACCCTCTCTGGTGCATAGAGCTCTGCAGGCACAGGGTTTGGCAAGTTGACAAAGAAGTTGTGCAAATTAGAAAACAAAACAAAACTGTCCTTTCTTCCATGTGAACACAGCCCCATGCCAGGACACATGTCTTGTCAAATAAAGTTTGGGTTAGATTTCAAAGATGTGCTGACAGGGCATCCTTATGTGGGACACAACCTGCACATCTGTCCTCAGCAGCCTTGCCTGCCTGCTTCCAACATGCATGTGCATCCTGTAGAGTATGTTATGGGTTGAATTATGTCCCCCCAAAATAATGTGTTATAAATCCTAGCCTCTAAACCTATGGTTATAATCCCATTTGGGAATGAGTTGTCTTTGTTACGTTAATGATGCAGGATTAATTAAGGGTGTACCCTGAGTCAATCTCTTTTGAGATATAAAGAGATTAAACAAGCAAGCTGTAGAGAGAGAGGAGGTAAGGGAGATGCCAAGACAAATGGAGCTCGCCAAGGAACCAAGAAACAGAAGTTGAAGAGATAAGGACCTTTCACCAGAGCTGACAGAGAGTGAAAGTCTTCCCCTAGAGCCAGCATTCTGAATTCAGTCTTTTAGCCTCCTCGGGAGGAAGGTTGGGCAATCTACTTCTGTAGTGATACCGCCTTGGAAACCCAAGGAGGGGTCGCTATGAGTCGGGTCTGACTCAAAGGCAAATAACAACAACAACAAACTGAGAGAGAACAAATTCCTGTTTGTTAAAGCCATCCACTTGTGTTTCTGTTATAGCAGCACTGGATAACTAAGACAGCATCTCTGACCCTCTTGCCTTGAACCTGTATTTGGCCTTATGAGGCATTAGCAACCGACAGACTCTGCTCACTGGCACCTCTAAACACTGCAAAAATAAGTGTTGTAGGGGAAAATGGGAACAATGGTCTTGTAACTAGGGAGGGTTCCATCTCATTGAGGGTTTCCCTCATTTCATTGGCCCTCTACCAACCATTGTTTCCTTTTCTAGCAATTGATCTTTCCTGGTGACTTGTCCAAAGAAAGTAAGTGAAAGTCCAGCATTGCAGAGACAATAAAGAGCAGTGGGAAGAGCATGAGACTTTAAGTAGAAGTACTGGGTATCCCGGGTTGAGTTCTGATGTGACCTCTTAGATGTAGGGCAAGTCCCTTATACTTTTTTTGAAGTCCAGTTCTACCATCTGTAAAAATGAGGATTTGTTTAGAGTCAGATTTTGGGGTTAACATTTTATTACACTGACTAATTGAATTAGTGTTTGCCAGCTGAGTCTTATTTTCACTTCAGAAGGATCTAAGTTTATTAGGAAAAGTTTGCTTTTGTTTATATTTTGTAGAAGCTAGGAATCTTCTATTTACCAACCAGTTAACCAGTTGCTATGGAGTACAGTTCTACTCTGACACATGGGGTCACTGTGAGTTCAATCAACTCTAAACAAACCCTGAAATCTAAGGTTAATCTAAAAAGTATCTTGTTAAGCAGTAATGATAGTTCTTCATGTTCGTTCCACTCCCTAAAGCAAATATCACATTACATCAGGTAATTAAATGCACAACACTTTGATAATTCTTTAACTTACCTTCAGATTTCAATACACTTGCATCAGGAAATAATGATCAGAAGCTTTCATTGTTTCATTACATGAACACATCCACATTTTACATTTTATGTAAAATCATCACCTCATAGCATATTTTTGAGAAACGTGCATGGATTATGTGCTACTTACTCAACATGTACTTGAGCACTTACCACTTGCCAGACATAGAGTTTACAAAACCCATTGTTGTTGTTGTTGTTATGTGCCGTCGAGTTGGCCCCGACTCATAGCGACCCCTCCTTGGGTTTTTGAGGCAGTATCACTACGGAAGTAGGATTGCCCAACCTTCCTTCCGAGGAGTGGCTGGTGGACAAAACCCTTACCTACGTTAAATCCTTTAAAGCAATATTATTTTCTGGCTTTCCACAGATGGGAGAACTAAACTTCAAAAAAGTATAAGGGACATGCCCTGCAGTGACACACCTTGTAAGAGGTCACATCAGGACTCAACCCAGGACACCTAGTATTTTAGCCAAAACTCCACACTCATTCCACTGCTCCTTATTGTCTCCGCAGTACTGGACTTTCACTCATTTACTCTTTATATGTCATCAGGAAATATTAAGTGCTAGGAGAGGACATCATACTTTCTAGAGGGTCAACCAAATGAGAGAAACCCTCAGTGAAATGGATTGACAAAATGCCAGAGCAATAGACTCAAATGTACCATTGATCATGAAGATGGTGCAGGACAAGGCAACTTTTCATTCTTTTATACATAAGGTTGCCATGAGAAGACTGACAGTAACTAACAACAATGCTGGATTTAAACGCTTGTAATGCTATCAGGAGGGACCATTTCCTGGAGGACATTGTGCTTGGTAAAGTAGAGGGTCAGTGAAAAAGAAGAAGACCCTCAATAAGATGGATTGACAGGGGCTGCAACAATGGGCTCAAACATCACAACGTTGTGAAGATGGCTCGGGACTGGGTAATGTTTCATTGTACTGTACATAGGGTCGCTATGAATTGAAACTGAATCAAAGGCAGCTAACAATAACAATGTGTTCATGGAGCACTGGTGGCACAATGGTTAAGCACTAGGCAGCTAACCTCATGGTTTCAACCCATCAGCCACAGTACTAGAGAAAGACGTGGCAGTCTACTTCTGAAAAGATTATAGCCTTGGAAACCAGATGGGGCTTTTCTCTGTCCTGTAGGGTCCCTATGACTCAGAATCAACTCCAAGGCAACAGGTTAATGTGTTTAAAGTTAACATTTGACAGGCATAGCGGTATCTGGATTCTCAACTTCCAACTCCAACTGCCACTTATAGGATGTGTGTAGGCAACTTTGCCACTCTGAGCCTCAGTTTCCTTGTTTTTCTAATGGACTCATGGTTTTCTAATAAGCTTATCATTTCCACCTTGCTGAATTATTATGGTGATAGGAGGGAAAAAACAAACAGGTAAAGCCCTACTTAATGTCTGGCACACAGTAAGCGTTAACTACAGTTATTATCATAAATATCCTTCAGCAATTAGAGGGCAAAAGTTTACTACCTAGGCAGAAGAAATGCCAATATCTGTGGGATCCTCATCAGACTGGAATATTAATACCAAATATTGTTTCCTAGGTCCTCTCAACATCTTGTGATAACTTGGAGCTGTTCCACTGTTTGCTTAATTGCAATTGATATAAAATTTCATGCCTTCTTCATATATGTGCATAGAACACTATTAACAGTGGCCATTATTTCCTGAATATCGGTAGTATCTTTTATTTTTAATCCTTTTATTTATTTATTTTTTATTTGCCTTTCCCAGGCCTGTTTACACCCCATGCCAAGGCCGCTCTGGGCTCTCTGAGGAAGCCAGATTAGCAGCTGAGAGATCAGGCCCTCACTAACTGATAAGGCCTGCAGATGCAGACTATATGGGTGTTTGAAAACTGAAGTATTATGTGGGCAAATAAGGAAACTGGAGCTTCCCAGAAAGCAATCCTTTCCCTTTGTCTCCACAGCCCAGGTGGCAGACACTGAGTCTGGCTACATTGGCTCTCGTCAGCTGCTATTGAGTTGGTCCCTGACTCATGGTGATCCTGTACATATCGTTGATCAGTCAGACTGTTGCTATCCATCGGGTTTTCATTGCCTGATTTTTTGTAATTATATTACCAGGCCTTTCCTCTTAGTCTGGAAGCTCCTCTGAAACCTGTTTAAAATTATAGCAACTTGCAAGCCTCTACTGACAGATGGGTGGTGGCTGAGCATGAGGTTGATTGGCTGGAAATCAAGCCTTGCCTTGAAGGGGTCACTAGGGATGCTGTAGATAAAATCAAATCAACTAGGTCAGTCCCTATGCTAACCTCTCCAGGCCACCGGTGCATGCGTCAAGAGCATCACATAGTCATCCTGTGCAACTTAGCTAGGCCTGTTGGACGACAGTCACCGTCTGGATCATGGCCACTGGCATGTGTATTTGGCAGCCAGGCAGCTGCTAAAGATACCAAGTTGCATTAGTTCTGTAGGGAGAACAACAGGTTAGCATTTCCTGGGCAATCATGATCAGCCCCAGAAGATGCCTGAGTCATCCTTTCAAAAAATATTTATGAAATATCTGCCGATACTTAGCATCTGGTTCATTTTTTTTTCTGTTTTTCAAGTGATCAACAATTGGACTTCTCGGCCTCTGTACCACATTCTATAGAGGTATTTCTCAGGCAAGATAATGGAATATAAAATATACAAAATATCATCTAGAGTATGGGCTGTCCTTTATATGTAAATAGACAAGTGAGCTGATGTCGGAAGACTGCATAACTTGGTTTGGGGTTTGGCCCACAATGGATGCTCTGTAAGATTGCTTGTAGTTCTAACATTCTGTCATCCTCAGTCTTTTACCTGGTCTAAACCATCCTCACTCTTTTACTTGATCTGATTTAAGACCTACAGTTTGGTTTTGTGAATTAGTTAACTAGGATGGCCAGTTCTTCTTGATGCACAGTAGTAAGTGGCCCAAAGAAAGAATGAATGAAATACTCTGCTCACTCATTGTTCATCCTAACCATCCTTTCAGAACAGAGTGAAAATCATTCACAAAATGTAGAAATTTTATTCTGAGACTGCAAATGTATAGTGCTAAACAACCAAATGAAAATCAGGTATTTCAATTAAAAATTCAAATTTTCCTCACCTCCAGAGACTCAGTTTCTCAGGGAAGAGGTATATGGATTTTTGAATTTTGAATGGAGCTAAGTCCACTACCAGTGCCTATAAACAATGATGCCACCTTAGCTGTCTGAAGTTTTGGAAGTCCTAAAGCTAGCATCTACTAAATTAACTGTAGACTCTGATTCATGGTTACTCCATGTATTTCAGAGTAGAACTGTGCCCTCCAGGGTTTTCAGTGGCTATGATCTTTCAGAAGTAGATCATCAGCCATTTCTTGATGCCCCTGTGTGAACTCGAACCACCAACCTGAATGCTTAACATTTTGCACCATATTGTTGTTGTTGTTGCTGGCCGTCAAGTTGGCCCCGACTCATAGCGACCCCTCCTTGGGTTTCCGAGGCAGTATCACTACGGAAGTAGGATTGCCCAACCATATTAGCATTCACTATTCCTTCCTTTAGGAGCTCTGGTAACATAATGCCTAAGGCACTTGACTGCTAACCAGAAGGCTGGCGGTTCAAATCTACCAGCCACTCCTCAGAAGGAAGGTTGGCCAATCCTACTTCTGTAGTGATACCTCGGAAACCCAAGGAGGGGTCGCTATGAGTTGGGGCCTACTCGACGGCAAATAACAACAACAACAAATTCCTTCCAAATGGATATTTCTAGCTAACCTCCCTTAAGTTGCTATAAAACCTGTGGATGGGGAGAAAAAAAAAAAAAACTCCTGTTGGCAAGTTAGTAACAAAGACTGCATGTGCAGAATGAGTTTTCGCAAATGCTTTATCGGTGAAAAAGAGGAAGACACTCAACAAGATGGACTGACACTGTGGCTGCAACAATGGGCTTGAGCATAGCAATGATTGTGTGGATGTCACAGGACTGGGAAGGGTTTCATTCTGTTGTACATAAAGTTGCTGTGAGTCAGAACCGACTCGATTATACCTAACAACAACAACAATATATGGTCCAGGTGACTTATTTATAAAAGCCTTAGATGATTACACTCTTTTCAAATAACATCGCCAAAGGAATACCTGGGCTGTTTGTTACAATAGTTTAAAATTTACTGATTACTAGCTCTACTCACGGGAGCTCTGGTAGCATAGTGCCTAAGGCACTTGACTGCTAACCAGAAGGTTGGCAGTTCAAATCCACCAGCCACTTCTTGGAAGGAGGGTTGGGCAATCTACTTCTGTAGTGATACCGCCTCGGAAACCCAAGGAGGGATCGTTATGAGTCAGGTCCAGCTCGACAGTACATAACAACAACAACAGCTCTGCTCATAAACATGCTTAAAAAAAAACACCACCAGTTGCCATTGAGTGGATTCTGGTTCACGCTAACTCCATGCCTGTCAGAGTAGAACTGTGGTCTTTAGGGTTTTCAGTGGCTGACTTTTCAGAAGTAGATCACCAGGCCTTTCCTCCAACGTGCCTCTGGTTGGTCTTTGTATCAGCAGCTAAACTTGTTAACTGTACCACCAGGGTCTCTTATCAACATACTAAGCTCTGGGGAATTAGAAGCCAGAGTCCCAACTCCTGTCTCAATGAATTTATAAGCTGTAAACTTAGAGGCTTATAAACTTACAGACTATTCCTGTTCCTCAGCTACTCTCTGGTTGCATGAACTGTTCCAAGGCTGTGATGAAGTAACTGAGAATAGCACAGACACTGGGACAATCTGACATGAGGCATCACAAAATAAACCAAGATGGTCTAGAACATCTGGACAGAGACCAAGTAAGCCATTTGGGCAGCAGGGCGGCAATCATTTGAGGGTGGCGTCTCTGGGAAGTTTTTGCTAGAATAAATCGATGGGGAGGGTGCTACTTCTCTTTCTTTCAGTACCCATGGCATCTCTGTTGGCGCCCCATGTCTGGCTCAGTCTCACAGGAAATCCTCACTCAGCAGCTCATGCTGACCATCATCTATTGATTCTGGAGCAAGCCCGTGTCTAAATCCCAGGATGAGTCTTTCTACTTACAGGCAGAAATTGCTAAGAAATCACCTTTGTGGGAAATCTGTTTAACAGTTCTGTTTGGAAGATTTCTTCATGGGATTGCAAATACACACACACACACACACACACACACACACGTAGTTTTTCTTTTTTTTTTTTTTCTATCAATCACCTGCACAAGACCCCCAACTTAGCTACCACATAAATCATTGTAACCACACTTTTCTGTGTTTTCATTTGTCATTAGTTACCTGCGAGCTCAGCATGTTTCCCTCCTTCCTCCCTCCCTCCCTCCCTGTGAGGTTAAGAAAATAAAGATAATAACAGTGAAAATCTAGAGTCTGGATACGCTTCCTGCAGAGTGCTTTCAGAAATAAGAGACACTGATTTTTTTTTTTTTTTTTTTCCCCTGTAATTGAAAAGTCCTTGAAGAGGACTGCAGCCTGGATCAACGCACACTGGACAAAATGCCACAGAGCAAAACCAGCAATGGATATGACAGGCGGGCGGCCATGGGGAGAGCAGAGGCATTCCTCTACACTGACCCCCACAAAAAAGTCCTTAAAGGTCACCTCCTCCTGTTTCCCAGCACTTTCCACTTGATTAATCATGCTCTGCAGGTTAAGTCGTTCTCTGGCCTATCCCCAGCCTCAGTTTCTTCCTGGGTTCCTTGGAGGAGGGAGGCGGCCAGACCACCTCCAGCTCTGACAGCCACACATCCATGCCTGATGTGACATTTATTGCCTTAAGTCATGAAGTTCTCCCACTGTGTATTCAGAACATTTCTGTGTAATTCTTATTCATAGTCCTCTTTACTCAGCTAGTAGAGACTTCGCCAAGAAACGCAGCCCTTCTAGTCTCTCTCCTCCTCCTCTCTCCTTTCCTTTTCAAACACTTCAGCCTAGCCCTATTAAATGCAGATACAAAATAAACCTCCCTTTTGGAATGGATTCTAGCTGATCCTCTTTTTGGCTGAGTGATAAAGCCAAGCTCTTCTTTGGCATTCTTTCATTGTTCAGTTGGCTTGAGAGACTTTTAAGAGCGAAGAGGCAGACAGAACAGAGTAGAATTCCACCTACCTGCAATTGCCTCTTTCCCTCTGAGAGGCTTTCTCCTCAACCCTGGGCTCTCGCAGGATCTCAGCTTCAATCTCCTGGTGCAGCTCCGGCCTCCTTTAAATTTCAAGGCAGGGGGTGGGGTCGGTGGCCACGGATGGGCGGGTTTCTCTGCAGCGGGAGGATGCCCAGTGGATAGGCTATAGTGAGGGAGTCAAACAGGGGCGGGACTGTTTTTATAAAAAAGGGGGAGGAAGTTCACATGGAAGCAGCAAAGCCAAACCTGGCTTTGGGCCAACCTGATTATTCATGGTCCTGATGTCATCGAATCACAGGAATTTGAGAGTTGGACAGAACCGTAAGAATCACCCTCCTTTAGCGTCCTCATGTCAAAAGCCTGATAAAAGACCCTCAGGATCAGCTGGCCCCAGGCCCCTATCATGAAGTGCTTACAATTCTAAACAAAGGAGTCTGGGGGCTTTCTTCTGGAATCATTACCTGTTGCTTCTTCCCCTTTGGTCACAAGATGTTGAAAGGGTTGCACAGGTGGGCCGATCCAGCTTCCGGCAGAGGCAACTCCATGTTGGGGCACTTGGTGGTTGGAGGGGAGAGGGCAGGGCTAGTTTTCTGCTCACCTACAGTGGAAAATGGCCCAGACTGGAATCTGCTTTATCTGCATCTTGGGCTTGAATTTCCACTCTGCCACTCCCTAGCTCTTAGGGAAAATCATTTCACTGCTCTGTAGAAGAAAGAAGGACCTCTGGTGGTGTAGTGGTTAAGGCATTTGGCTGCTCACCAAAAGGTCGGTGGTTCGAACCCCCCAGTGTTCTGCGGAAGAAAGATGAGGTCATCTGCTTCCATATTTATAGCCTTGGAAACTCACTGGGGATTACGATGAGTCGGAATCAACTCGTTGGCGATGAGTTTGGGTTTGGTTTGGTTTGGTACATACGTGAAAGGCTAGACTAGCTGGTCTTTGAGGTCACTTCATATTGCTCTAGCATTCTGTGAGTGGGACTGTGTAGAAGAGAGGTGGGGTCCTGGGCCAGTGCTCAGCCCATAATTTTCTTCTTCATGATATTGCCTGAAATTCTATCACTGGACTGCCTTCCCTAAAACTATTGATAGCTTTTCAGCGTTCTGTAGGTTACTCTTAAATGTAAATACTCCTGGCAATAGACAATCTGTCTGGCTTGTTAACCAACTGTTTAACATCTTTTCAGATGACTGGTAAAGAGAAGCAGCCTATGGTAAGGCAAAGTCTTAGGTTTGAATACAGCTGTACCAGTAATTAAGGACATGACCTCAGTTCAGTCTGCAACCGTACTGAGCCTCAAGCGTCTTCACTTGCAGGTCGTTGTGAGGATACAAACCAAAAAACCAAACCCACTCACATCCAGTCGACTCCCAGCGATCCTATAGAACAGAGTAGATCTGCCCTATAGGGTTTCCAAGGCTTTAAATCTTTTTAGAGGCAGACTGCCACATCTTTCTTCCACCAAATGGCTGGCAGCTGTTGGGTTTGAAACCTGACCTTTCGGTTAGCAGCTGAGCTCTTGAACACTGTACCACCACAACTCCTTAGAAAGAGACAATGTATATAAGGTCCTTGGCACATCATAAACCAAAACCAAGCCCAATGTTGCCCAGTTTATGGCAACCCCATGTGTTACAGAGTAGAACTATGCTCCATTGGGTTTTCTTTAGGTGTGATCTTTACAGAAAGAGATTTCCAGGCCTATCTTCTGTGTTGCTGCTGGGTAAATTCGAACTGCCAACCTTTCAGTTAGTAGTTGAGCACAAGCCATTTGCACCACCTAAACTTGGTATCTATTTACCAGTGGTTGATTTTTAGCTGAGGCAAGGCCTTGTGAAAATGAGAGAGAAATGAGAGAGAGAGAGAAAGGGGGAGTCCCTTGGGTGGTAAAAATAGTTAATCTGCTTAGCTGCTTACCAAAAGCTTGGAGGTTCGAATCTACCCAAAGGTGCACTGGAAGAAAGTCCTGTCAATCTACTTCTGAAAAAATCAGCCATGGAAAACCCTATGGAGCACACGTCTACTCTGACACTCATGGGCTCGCCGTTAGTCAGCATCCATTCAACAGTAACTAATAAAAAAAAAAAAAAAAAAAAAAAAAAAAAAAAAAAAAAAAAACGAAAGAAAGAAAGAAAGGAGAAAAGGTACCAGGAGAGGGAAGAAGAGGTTAGCAGAGGGATAGTAATTGTGGGACAATTCCAGCAGAAGTCAGATTTTATCAATTGATTTATATATTCTGATTCTAAGTATACTCATATTAACCAAGCCACCAGAGCTGATTTAAAGGTTGGAAAATAAGGCCAAATCAAACTATTTTTCCACATTGTTATCAAGTAGCCCTGCCAATGGCTGTTATAGAAAAAGGCATTCTTCAGGCAATGGGATCTCAGTTAGCTATAGAGCAGTGGAGATGGAACATCGGATGAACTGCAGCAGGAGTGGCCTGTGCCTGCTACATGATAACTATTGACCTGTTGATGAGGGTCAGAGGCTTTCTTTCTTTCTTTCTTTCTTTCTTTTTTTAAATCATTTTGGTTTAGCAGGGGTGGAGAGTTGGGGTCATGAAGAGACTTTAACTTGAACTGCTGTAGAGGATGGTTCTCTACTGAAGATTCCTCTACAGCAATCATCTACTGACTCCTTAAGTCCTGTCTAATGAATACCCAGAACAGGGCCAGGTTAGAAAACCAAAAGGGAAGAACATGCTTAGCATTTCTCAAGCTGAAAGAACTGAAGAAAATATCTAAGCCTCGAGTTGCAATATTGAAAGACTCTATGAGCAAAATATTGAATGATGCAGGAAACATCAAAAGAAGGTGGAAGGAATATACAGAGTCATTGTACCAAAAAGAATTGATAGATCTTCATCCATTTCAGGAGGTGGCATATGATCAAGAACCAATGGTATTGAAGGAAGAAGTAAAGCTGCACTGGAGGAAGTGGCAAAAACAAGGCTCTAGGAGTTGATGGAATACCCATTGAGATGTTTCAACAAATGGATGCCGTGCTGGAGTCACTGACTGGCCTATGCCAGGAGATTTGGCAGAGAGCTACCTGGCCAACTGACTAGAACAGATCCATATTTGTACCCATTCCAAAGAAAGGTGATTCCACAGAATGTGGAAATTATCGAACAATATTAATATCGCATGGAAGTAAAATCTTACTGAAGATAATTAAAGAATGGCTGCAGCAGTGTATTGTCAGGGAACTTCCAGAAATGCAAGCTGGATTCAGAAGAGGATGTGGAACAAGGAATATCATTGCTGATGTCAGATGGATCTTGGCTCAAAGCAAAGAATACCA
>NW_006921611.1:13403520-13418707 GCF_000298275.1 Orycteropus afer afer
AATATAAACACAAAAACATCACAATGCCTCAGAGACAACAGAGCATCACAGTCCACACAAAGAAGCAAGATACAGCAGGAGAAACAAGGGACCAGGATGCAGACCCAGAACACATCCCTGAGGAAGAAACAGCATTGGAACTTCCTGATAAGGAATGCAAAAGAATTCTATTTAGGTATCTTCAGTGAATTGAGAGATAGATCAAGGAAAACACAGAGAAAACCCTAGAACAATTTTGAAAGATAATACAAGAACAAAATGACAAAATAAATGAAAAATTAGAAAGGATACAAAACCTACACACAGAAATCCAGAAGATTAATACTAAATTTTCAGAAATAGCTAAGATATTGAATGCGCAAAGGAGCAGAATTGAATCAATGGAAGACAGAATTAGGGAGATTGAAGGCAAATACCTGAATACTTCTTTGGAAAGGGTTAAATCAGAAAAAAGATCAAAACAAAATGAAGAAAACCTAAGGTCCATGTGGGATCCCATCAAAAGGAATAACCTATGTCTAATCAGAATTCCAGAATGGGAAGAGACAAATAAAACCACAGAGAAAATTGTTGAAGATTTGTTGGAAGATAATTTTCCTGGCATGATGAAAGATGAGAATATATCCATTCAAGAAGTCCAAAGAACCCCAAACAGGATAGACCCCAAAAGAAAATCACCTGGACATATCATCATTAAACTTACCAAAACCAAAGACAAAGAAAGAATCATGAGAGTAACATGGGAAAAATGAAAAGTTACCTACAAGAGGCAACCAATAAAACTAAGCTCGGATTTCTCAACAGAAACCATGCAGGCAAGAAGACAATGGGATGGTATATATAAAACACTGAAAGAGAAAAATTTCCAACTAAGAATTATGTACCCAGCAAAATTGTCCCTCAAATATGATGTTGACTTTAGGACATTTCCAGATAAGCAGAAATGAAGAGAATTTGTTGAAACCTTATAAGACCAACCTTATAAGAGATACTAAAGGGAACCCTTTGGACAGAGAAGCAACCACAGCCAACAACTGACCATTAACACACATGATGATATAACCCAGAAACCAATCCAGCTATGGAAGTATCTAAAGTAAATAAGCCTACAAGATTGTAAACAGGAAACCAGAGACATCAATTGACAAATAAGGACAACTACAGACTAAAAAGAGGGAAAAAATTGTGTCATTACAGAATTTCTAGATAGTAGGGAAGTGAAGACAACTATAAGATAGAACAGACTGTTCTAAACTTGAGAAGAAAACTATAAATTACAGGGTAACCTCAAAGGAAAATGATAAACCTTCACATCAAAAAACAGGACCAGCATAAATATTCAGCAAATACTAAAACAATAGCAATGAAGGAAGTGATAACACGATTCATAAACAAAACGAGCTCAGCACAGAAAATTATATAGAACAAAGAAATTGACACCACAAAAAAGCACATAACAAAAATGACAGCAACTAATTCATATTTGATGATAATTACATATCTGGCAAGGAACTTATCTCTAAGATTTATAGTGGAAGAGTGAACAACCAAACTATGGTACATACACATAATGGAATGCTATGCAGCACTAAAGAATAATGTAGAGTCTGCAAAACACCGCACAGTATGGATGAACTTGGAGGACGTTATGCTGAGTGACATAAGTCAATCACAGAAAGACAAATATAGTATTAGTTCGTTGTTGTGGAGGGCCAAGGAAAGGTTTGTATATGGAGGGAAAATTTCTTTGTTAGTTGCGAGGGATGGAATGGGAAGGGAGGGAACACTGCAAAAATAGATAAATAAATAAATAATAATGCATTGACCCATGTCATTTTAGTTTTGCGTATTTCACCATATATAAATTATATTTCAATAAAATACATTAAAAAATAGATATCAGATGACGTTTAGCACTGGGCAAATTGTCTGCAAAAAACCTCTTTCAAGTGCTGAGGAGCATAGATGTCTCCTTGAGGACTAAGGTGAACCTGACACAAGCCATGGTATTTTCAATTGCCTCATACACATATGAGAGCTGGACAATGAATGAGGAAGACCGAAGAAGAGTTGATGCTTTTGAGTTGTGGTGCTGGTGAAGAATACTAAAAGTACCATGGACTGGTAAAAGAACTAACAGATCTGTCCTGGAGGAAGGGCAGCCAGAATGCTCCTTGGAAGTGAGAACAGCCATACTATGTCTCACCTACTTTGGTCAAATTGTCAGTAGGAACCATTCCCTGGAGAAGGATGTCATGCTTGGTAAAGTGGAGGGTCAACGATAGATGGAAGATGGATTGACACAGTGGCTACAATGATGGGCTCAGGTATAGCAGGGATCATGGAGCTGGCACAGGACAGGCAGTGTTTTATTCAGCTGTACATAGGGTCACTATGAGTCAGAGATGACTCAATGGCACCTAACAACAAGACCAGGTTTACAAACAAGATGTTTAGGTGACTAGTGATTGAAGAGAGTGGGAAGAGAGTCCTTCCCTACCACCTGCTGGGATATCCACAATCCCACCATTAGAAATGTGTTCCCTTAATTCTTTAGCCTCCAATTAAAATGCAAGCCTTATCAGTTAACAGTCAAAATAGTCTATAAACATGGTGAACATATTTAATGTCAGTTAATTATACATGTGAATAGATTGTTGAAAAGGCAAACGTTTTGTTATCTATATATTTACCACAGTAAAAAAATCTTGAAAAACAAAAATAGAGTCTACAGTGGGGAGGGGCTGTCTGCTGGGAGATTAGGGTTTTGAGGGAGGGATAGACAATTCATAGGAGATATAGAGGGAAGCGTTTGTGGATCACCAATAGGTGTCTCTGATCTTTGCTGAAATATACGCAAAATGACACAGATTAGTCAGTACACCGGAGTCCTAGAAACCGGGGCTATGGTGTTCCTACTAAATATGAGATTGTTTTCCCTCCAGGGAAACTGTAGGATGAGAAAGTAGGTTTAAGGACACTGATAACAGTGACAGTTGGCACCCTGGTTTTAGTCTGGGGATCACTACTGAAAAAAAACATAAATAAACCTTGATGAAATGAAATCACATTCTGGGAAAAGTATACCAATGCCTTTTGCTTTCAAGAAAGATAAATTAAGGCCCAGATATCACAAAGTGGGCACAGGAAAACTGGAAGTATTCCTACAGGGTTTGCTTTTCAGAATGCATGAGTCACTGCGGAGGTGGAGAACAGGGCCTCCGTCAGGCTCCTGATCACCCGAGTGGACTAGCAGGAATGGGCTGAGAACAAGGACCACACTCAGACCATTGTCAACTGAGTAAAAAGTGATGTGATTTCTGTGGAAACTCAAAGAAAAGGAGTCAAGAGGCACGTGACAAGGTTCAATTTGGTAGCCACTGAGATTTTCAGAGAATGGGGTAAATACCACTATGGATTGTACATCAGTGTTATTGTGGTATGCCTTGTCTAGGGTTTCATGCTATCTAGTGACCCACACAGTGGTGAGCTGTACAAGCAATCTATGCTTCCTGGGTGGCACAAATGGTTAAGAGCTCAGCTTCTAGGTGAAAGGTTGGGAGTTCAAACCCACCTGAGGTGCCTAGGAGGACAGGTGTGGCTATCAGCTTCTGAAAGATCACAATCTTGAAAACCCTATGGAGCAATTCTTCTCTGCACACATGGGGTCATCATGAGTCAGATTCAACCTGACAGCATCTACCCATAATAACAAGTGACCTGAATTCCACAAAAACACTGAGAACTGACAACTAGAATAGGCTGAACACATGGGAAACCAACACCAACAACATCAAACAAATCCATTGTTGTGAAGTTGATGATGACCTATGTGCTTCAGAGTAGAATTTACTCCACAGGGGTTTCTCAGCTGTAATCTTATACAAGCAGGTGACCAAGCCTTTCTTCATGGTAGAAGAAAGGGTAGGTTTGAACCATCAGTCTTTAGGTTAGCAACCTGTCACAAACCATTTTTATCACCCAGCCTCCAAAAATGGTAATCTTAAGAACTGGTGAATCTGAGTGAAGGATGTATGGGATTTCTTCGTACTATTCTTAGAACTCTTCTGTAAGTTTTAAATTATTTAAAAAGTTTTTTAAAAAATAGTTATTCTCTTGGAGCAGTTATTCTATTCCTGAATAATTCTCCAAACCAAACTCACCGCCAGCGAGTTGATTTTGACTCATAGCAACCACCAGTGGGTTTCCAAGGCTGTAAATCATTACAGAAGCAGATTGTCCTGTCTTTCTTCTACAGAGTGACAGGTGGGTTTGAACCACCAACCTTTTGGCTAGCAGCTAAATGCCTTAACCACTACACCACCAGAGTGCCTCCTGAATAATTAAAAACCAAAAACCAAACTCACTGCCATCAAGTCTGTTCCAACTCATGGCAACCCCCATTGGGTTTCCAAGGCAGTATATCTTTATAGAAGTAGATTGCCCAGTCTTCCTTCCACAGAGTGGCTGGTGGGTTTGAACTACCAACCTTCTGGTTAGCAGTCAAATGCCTTAGGCACTATACCACCAGAGTTCAATGAGGTATATTTTTTTAAATTCCTATGCATGATAGGGATATACAAAGCATTATTTTGATCCTCTAAAAACTGAAAATAACTTACATGTCCAAAAATAGGGAAACAGTCAATATAGTACAACACTATATAGTCATCATGATGATTAATAATATAATTAGATACAAATGCCAGAATCAATCATAAAATTACCTTACCCAAAAGAAGTAGAAAATAAACTTGAGTATGAACTGTGAAATAAACTTGTGTATGAACTATGTAAATATCATATGCATAGATGAATAAAGTTTGGAAGAGAAAATCAAGTGTTGGAGTAATTATTGGTGATTTTTTTTTTTTGCAGTGTTTCAGCAACTTATCATTTCTTATAAAAATATCCCAGTAGTTAGTTATAACAATAAGAACATTTTTCATAAGCCCAGTTGACCTGTATCATTATATCTACAAGGCTAAAACTCTGTGCTAATTTACTTTTTGAACCATCTAATGCACTCCAGGCACAGCTGTCATTATTACCTAATTACAATGACACTTCAAATCACATGCTCTCGTCTGCATGTGCTACAAGTTGTTTCCATTGGTGCCAGTGTTTTTCTGTTTTTATTTTTGGCTTTAAAAAACATAAATTTATTTTCTCATGGTTTAGGGGGCTAAAACTCACTGCCATAGAGTTGGATCCAACTCATAGCAACCCCTTCTTGGGTTCCCAAGGCAGCATCACTACGGAAGTAAATTGCCCCAACCTTCTTTCCGAGGAGTGGCTGGTGGGTTTGAACCATCAGCCTTCTGGTTAGCAGTCAAGTGCCTTAGGCTAGAAGTCCAAATTTAGGGATTGGTGAAATCTTTACCAATTTATTTCACAATGCTTTTAAATTGCTTTAATAAAAATAGAGTTTCACACTCAATCCATGGTAATCAGGGACTTTCTCTGGCACAGACACTGGAAAGGCATGGTTGTCTGTGAGAGCATATCAGAAGCCTTAGAATTTTCCTTAATAATTTATTATGCAGTTAACCATGAATTTATCCACACTCTTCTTGAACATATCTCATTTTCTATCACTGCCTTCGTGGAAGGAATTGAGTTTCTTAGGTTGGCTTCCCATTTATCTGAAAGTGAACTTCGTTTCCTTGGTTTGAAACGTAACAAGGATAATATGGGAAAGAAGGTGTAACAAGACAAAAGACAGACTACTGGTGATTTTAGAAATTGTGATTGTATTGTTTGCAGCTTGGATACATCATCAGGAAAGCTCAATTGCTAGAAAAGGGTATCATGGTTAGTAAAGTAGAAAGCCAGTGAAAACAAGGGAGACCCTCTATGAGATGGACTGATATAACAGCTGCAACAATGGGCTCAAACGTATCAATGATCATGGAGATGGCGCAGAACCCAGTAATGTTTGGGTCACCTTGAGTCAGAGTCTATGACAACTAACAATTCTCAGATAGAAGCCCTGCGTAAGGAAAGCCTCTGATTCTTTTTCAGAGATGCTGAAAGGGACCTTAAAGAGCACCTGTCTCTAATTTTCACAAGCTGTCTTCTAAGCAACGTTAGTCACGCACATGAAAAATCAATGCTAGTAATATATTTTTTTAAAGTTGTTGTTAGTTGCAAAATACAACATTTCTGGTGGTGTAAAATATTTACTGCATATTATACATACAAATTTAATTTTTATGTGTTCTTGAAGAGATTAATTGTCCTAGGAGACCACTCACTGCCATCTACTTAGATCTAAGCATATTATATGAAAGAATATCTATAGGTATTCTGCCCACATCTTATAATTTTAAGACTCTTCTGTGGTCAATTAAGTCAAGGAAAATCAAACTATTCTAATCCCTTTGATTAAGAATTGAAGACACTGAGAAGAAGTGACTGCCCTGAGTGACATGTCTAGGTATCTCCAGGCCAGTGCTGGAACGCTGGTCTCCTCTGCTCAAATAACCCTTAGTGCCACTCTGTAGCCTCATATAAAGTACTTTATTTGTTTCCCTTTTGCCTTTCTGGTCATTTCTTTTTGGTTTTAAAATAATGACAACAAAAATAACCAAAACCAAATGGACATAGGTAAGTCAGATCCGACTCATGGTGACCCCAAAGTGTTAGGCCATGGCTCTGTCTGGAACATGCTCCATGGAGAGGGTTGCCAAAGCCCTCCTCATCCCAGCAATGAGATCATCCCTGATACAGGGGTGTACACCCAGCATGGTGACTTAGGCAGGGAAGCTCTCACATCACTTCTGGTCACCACCTTGGATGATTCCATGGGCTTGGGGTGATAGAAACACTCTTGTTTATTCTGGACCCACCTCCCCATTCCAGCATCACAGGATTCCCGGTTCCTGACTTCTTCCTCAGCCAAGAATTTTTGCCCAATGAATATAGTTTTGGTGTAGCTTTCCATAGCTTCCCTCTCTTCCACTCAAGGGAGGTGATGCATACTTTATAGAAATGTTCCTTTTGCCTCACCCTAAGTGAATTTTACACTTTTTTCCCCTGTGAGGGGTTTACACCAATCCAAATGAACCTGAGATGATTTTTTTTGGGTTTTCAGACTTTTTTTTATCTATGGGACTCAGGGCTTCCTGTTTGATTTTAGTTACAGATTAATGGACTTAATCACATTCCAAATGTCATTTGTTTTATCTCACAGTGTCCAGGAGAAACTCAATCCACAGCTTTTATTAGAAATTAAGGCATCTATCAGAATGTAGAACACTGAATAGGCTGTTGTCGATTTGAATCATCTGACCTAAACATCAATTTAGGGGCAGTGGTGCTCAGTGGCAGAATTCTCACCTTCCATGCAGGAGACCCAGGTTCAATTCGTAGCCAATGTACCATATGCTCAGCCACTACCCATCTGTCAGTGATAGCTTGCGTATTGCTGTGATGGTGAACAGGTTTCAGAGGAGCCTCTAGACTAAAACTAGGAAGAAAGGCCTGCTGATCCACATCTGACACTTAGCTGATGAAAACTCTGTGGATCACAATGGCCCAATCTTGTTATCGTGAGTCTGGGGCTGACTCAACAGCAGCTGACAAGAACAACATACACTAATTTAAAATTAAGACCCCTTGTGAGCACCTACCTACCTGCCTGTCATGACCAACACAACTGTAACAAATGGCACAGGCTCACTCATTCTGAAGTTATCATTTGATGTATTTTAGCTAATATGAAAATAATTTTGTAATGAACCAAACCAAAGTCACTGCCATTGAGTCAATTCCAACCCAAGAGACCCCCTTCTGGTTAGCAGTCAAATGCCTTAACCACGTCACCACCAGAACTCTCTCTCTCTCTCTCTCTCTCTCTCTCTCTATATATATATATATACACCTTACCACAATAAAATTAAAAGCAAAATATAAACGCATGATGATGCCAACTTCTTAAAAACATGCATGCTACCCGAAGGAGCTCTGGTAGCATAGTGCCTAAGGCACTTGACTGCTAACCAGGAGGCTGGTGGTTCAAACCCACCAGCCACTCCTCGGAAGGAAGATTGGGCAATCCTACTTCCGTAGTGATAACTGCCTTGGAAACCCAAGGAGGGGTCGCTAGGAGTTGGGGCCGACTCAATGGCAAATAACAACAACAACAACAACCCAAAGAGTTAACAACATAAGAGAAGTTGTAGCTGAAGACATAGACGTATCAGGCTGCTGTGAAATAATGCTTGAAACCAAGGGAGTAGGTGAGCCCTCTCAGCCAAGAGTTGTGAGAAGGCCAAGGTCTGAACTTTGGACTTAGAATTCCACTTGTCATCAAGTCAGCTCCCACTGATAGTGACCCCATGTGTGTCAGAGAAGAACTATGCTCTATAGGAGTTTCTATGGCTCAATTTTTGGAAGTAGACTCCAGGTCTTTCTTCTAAGGCACCTCGGAGTAGACTCAAACCACCAACCTTTTTTTTTTGGTTACCAGCTGAGCATTTTAACGGTTTGCACCACCTAGGGACTCTAGATTTGAAATAAATCTACTGTGTTAGTAGGCACTGAGGAAATGAATCATTGAGTCCAGACTGTCAGGAAGTAAAGGTATGGCGAGGGGTGGTGCTAAAGAGAAGTAGAGACTGAGAACCTGGAGGAGGGGAAGTGGGAAGGTTATCAGGTAACATGACTGCAAAGGAAGGCAGCATGGGGCAGGGGGCAGTGCTAGGTAAGCAAAACACAATCTGAGTCATCACGTAAGGTAGTAATTACTCTTAAAGTGCAATCATTAATAATGTGACTGTCTAAGTCACCATACCACAGATTCCTAGGATATGATACTTAGAGAATTGTAATGATTTGGAGAGGAGATAGAGGAAGGATACTTCAAACAAGAAGCTTCCTGTGATAAGTCATTTTGCAGATTCCATATGGTTGTCATTAATGATTAAATTTATACAGTGCTTTGTCCTGTACAAAGGATCTCTGGTGGTGCGGTAGTTAAGGCATTTGGCTGCTAACCAGAAGGTCAGTGGTTCAAAGGAGGAAGATGAGGCAATCTACTTCCGTAAAGATTTACAGCCTTAGAAACCCAATGGGGGTCACTATGAGTCGGAATCAACTCGGTGGAAGTGGTTTTTGTTTTTTTTTTTTTTTTGCTGGGGCTGTCCTTTACAGAGCTCTTTCATATATATTATCTATGTGTTTTCATACATACTATCCATGTGTTTTTCTCAAATATGATATCCCATGAGAGGGATAGATCAGGAGTTATACCCACTTCATAGAACAAGAAACAGAGGCTTGCCTGTGGCCATGGAATGCTCAGTAGCAGACAAGGAAGGCCAACAAACTCATGTGAAATAAAATCTGGGGCTTTGCTAGCACACCACCCAGCAGAGGGCTCCCTTTATTTCTGCTTCCTGTCAGAGGGCAGATAAAGAAACCACCATCAACCTTGTACAAGAGGCAACTCAAATGAGGATTAAGTTTGTTGATGTTTTTGTCTGTCCTGCTAGTAGCAGCACCCATATCAGAAACAGACTCTCATGGCATGTTGACCAAAAAGGATCCTGTTGTGGTAGGTTCGCACGCTAAGTGGCTTCCTGTAGCACATACCACTCCTGTGTTCTTCATGGCTTAAGGAGCCAGGTCCTCAGGAAAGGCAGTCTAGCCTGGGGCTCTTGTCTCTGCAGAATGTTGTGAGCCCTTGTGCTGTATTTCCTCCTGCTTGGCTCACTCTCCCACCTGGGCCACACGAGAATTAATTTTTAAGGAGCTCTGGTGGTATAGTGGGTCAAGTATTTGGCTGCTAACCAGAAGGTTAGTGGTTTGAACCTACCACCCACTCCCCAGAAGGAAGATGGGGCAATCTACTTCCATTAAGATTTACAGCCTCAGAAACCCAATTGGAGGTCGCTATGAGTCGGAATCTACTCAAAGGCAGTGAGTTTGTTTGTGGATTTTTTTTGTTTTTGGCTCGCTCTCTAATGGAAATAGAAGACTTCTTCCCTGAGTCCCACCACTACCTCCACTCCTGTTCCTAGGCTGCTGAGCTCCCACACACCAGTCATGGAACCCCAGGTGTGGCAAAGGAGGTGTTGGTCTGAAGTGGCCACAGGAGCTTTGTCAGGGGGAGGGGCTGATGCTGGGAGGCCACTGCTGTCACAGAGCTTTGCCCTCACTATTTGCCTCCACCCTTTGGGGACTGGGACAGAGCACTCTTTTTTCCATCCCCAGAGATGCCAAAGGCATCCACTTGCCAGAGTCATTAAAGTTATCCCTGCAGTTGTGATTTCCTACTGAGCCCCACAGTGAGGCCCTCCTGGCCTACACTCCAAGGCTTGGCTGAGGTGGTTGTGCTCACTTGGTGGACCAGCCCTGCCTGCTGCCACAGGACAGGGCTTGGGAGGCTGCTGGGAGAGGGAGTGGGAGCCAGGTGGGATAAATGGGCTCACACCTGATGCACATCTGCCTAAGGGCTCTAACATCCTGTATTAGCATTGACACAGTCTAAGGTTAAACTATCCCTGAGGCTGTTTACCATGTGTTACTGAGCAAACCATTTAATTTCTTGCAACCAGTTTCCTTGTCTATAAAACTGATATGAAATCGTCCCTATCTATTTAAGCTGAGTTTGAAGGATCAAATGATAACTTACTGTGACATTGCTATGCAAATAAATTATTCTCCCTACAAAGTAACTTCATAAAGAGTACAGACTGAAAAGGAGACTGGGAACAGAGAAGGTGGGGGAAGTACAGCTGTTTGCTGCTGCTGCATACTCTACTTGCAGCCCAGCTTCACTTCAGGCCACCCCATGATCATCCAGCTGAGCTAGTAGGGTTGATGATATGGAGAGCAAAGGGCTAAACTACACGACTTCCCTGAAACATTTCTGTACTCTCCTAAACAGGAAATGGGTGCCTGGGTGCCGAATTCCTATAAATGATTCAAGGTAAAGCAATAAACAAAAATGCATCTGAAGTGGTTATTATTCAGCTGGGAGTTGAATGAAAAGTCAAACATAATTATTTATTAACATATTCAGTCATTGCTTTCCCATGCTACAAGTAGAGTTGTGTTTCAGTCAAAGGTTCAAACTTCCTCGATTGCGACAGCTTACGTCAAAGGATTGTGCCTCTCATATCAGCACCACCTCACTGGAGAGAACATTTCAGGAATACGGAAGTCTGCACTTTATTTCCCAGCTTAAATTTAAGGTCCCAGAAATCACTCTGCCATCCCCAAACACATTTCTGTGATTCTGCAAAGCTCACAGAGTTGGGCCCCACATGACGATACAGTAAGGAATGGCTGCCTCTGGTGTCTCTGGCTCACTAGATCCAACAGAGAGGTCACTGGCACTCCTACTGTCAAGGTTTCAATTGTTCACCACTTTTGACTCCCCTGAGCAGGCCTAGCTGACCTAATTATATCACTGGAAACAGACAGAAATCCTTTTATTAAGAGGAGAATCAAGTTATAGAGAATAATGAGAACTACCTCTTACAGAGCACTTATCTTGTGCAGGCACATACATTCAATCCTGTGAGGCCAGTACTGTTGTTGACTCTATTATGCACATGAGGAAACTGAGGCACTGAGAAGTGTAGACATTTAGCCAATGTCATACAGCTAGTCAGGATCCAATCTGATCTGGCTTCTGTCATCATAATGCAACACTACCTAGTAAAGAGCATGGACTTCCAGACAAGATTCTCTCCCAGAGAGAATGGAAAAGGCATGGAAGTGGATAACACTTTGAGTAGAAGGTGGGCAGTTGCCCAAGTACTGTGAAGGGGCCAGGAGTCTTTCGTGCACTGAGGACAGAAGGCCCATGTGAGCTAGCTTGAGCAGAGAAGGGTGCTTATTGGCAGAGCCACCAGGTAGGTTTGAACTGCCAGCCTTTCAGTTAGTAGCTGAGCCTTTAGCTGCTGCATCATCACCAGGGCTTCTATTTATTGGCCTAGGTAAATAACCAGTAAGTTGGCCTGATGAGGGAGCGGACTCTGAATCTCTGCTCTCCATCTCTTCTTGCTGCATCATGTCTCTTCTCTCTCAAACTGGCACTCTGTGCCATGGGGACACAGACGTTATAGCTCAGGCTCAAATTCTTACAGCTCATGACCAAATAAATTGCCTGGGGAAGGATTCAGGTCAGCCCTGCCTGGATCATGTGGCTGCCCCAATGGCCTGAGAGTAGGGTCTGTTAGCAGAAGAAGCAGGAAAGGGGTGCCAGAAAGACAAAACAGTGGGGATATGATGCTACAGTTTGAGGAGCACCTAACATGTCTCTCCACTGAGATCCTTGTACCTTATTCCTATTGATGGGAAGGGAATCTTGTACTCCCAAAGACAAGGATAGAGCAAATCAGGTTTATGGAATTATAGAACTAAAAGAAGCCGTAGACATCAATCAGTCTGGTCTATTATTTAATGTTTCCACTTCTCTAGGCACTCTGGGGGAGCTCTGGTAGCATAGTGGCTAAGACACTTGCCTGCTAACCAGACGGCTGGCGGTTCAAACCCACCAGCCAATCCTTGGAAGGAAGGTTGGGCAATCCTACTTCCGTAGTGATACTGCCTCGGAAACCCAAGGAGGGGTCGCAATGAGTCGGGGCCGACTCGACGGCACATAACAACAACAACAACAGGCACTCTGGTGGTATAGTAGTTAAGGCACTTGACTGCTAACCAGAAGGCTGGCGGGTCAAACCCACCAGCCACTCCTTGGAAGGAAGATGGGGCAATCTACTTCCGTAGTGATACTGCCTTGGAAACCCAAGGAGGGGTCGCTATGAGTCGGGTCCGACTCGACGGCAAATAACAACAACAAGTGCAGAAGTTGAAAGACATTTCTGTAAAGGGTAATATAATCGCAAAAAGGGCAAGAAGGCCACATGTTCTGACCTCCTGTAATCCCACAAAAGGAAGACAGAATCACCATCAATAGCCCAAGGCCTATTCCTGCCAGGCCAGACATGCTGCCTCCCTCCAGCCCTTTCTCCAACTGTTCCTCCCAAAGCACCCACCACCTCTCTCCTGGGTTCGATAATTTGCTGCAGTGGCCACACAGAGCTCACAGATTATGGGGTTTATTAGGGAAGCACCACAGACTACAATTCAAGTTCAGGAAAAATGCTCAGTCTCTCTCCCAGCCCACCATCTCTCAACCAACAGTCTCTTACAGTCTCTTTCCCAGCAGTGCATGTCCCTCGGTGTCTCAGCAATGCATGTCTCTTGCATCTCTTTCCCAGCAGCACGTGTCCCTTTCAGCAGCACGTCTTCCTCAACCAGCAGTCAGAGAAAGTTTTGCCTCTAGGAGGCCTCCTTTTGAGCCCGGCAGGGTGGTCAAACTAGTCAATCATAGCATCAGAACTCTAAGCACCTGAGAGAGAGTGGGCACCTCCCAGAACATTGTTTTGCACCACTCCCAACAGAAATACTCCAGGTGGACAACTTCAGCAATCAGCAGCTTTTCAGTTGCTCATAGAAAATCCCACCTTGGAGTTTACAAAGACTTATGGATAGAAAAGCCACACTAAGTAATTTACTACACCACAATAATAAATATTTTAGGCTTTATGGATCATACAATCTCTACCATAATTATGTAATTCTATCATTACAATGTGAAAGCAGTCATAGACAATGTGTAAACAATTGAGTTTCACTGTATTCCAATAAAACTTTATTTATGAAATCAGGTGGTGGGCCAGATTTGGCTGACGGGCTATTATTGGTTGACCTCTGTACTAGAAGGTAGGTGTGTAGGACAGAAGTAAGGGCTTGGTACATTATGGCCCTGAGGAGACACTAGTTAGTTTACCAAGGGGTGAGAGTTAGGATAGAACGGGTTTTGTGGAAGAGATATTACTGAGCTGAATTGAAGAGAAATATGAATTTCTCTGGTAGCGTAATGCCTAAGGCATTTGACTGCTAACCAGAAAGCTGGCAGTTCAAACCCACCAGCCACTCCTCGAAAAGAAGGTTGGGTAATCTACTTCCATAGTGATAGCACCTCAGAAACCCAAGGAGGGGTCGCTATGAGTTGGATATGACTTGACAACAGTGGGTTTCTATTTATTTATTTATTTATTGAATGAATTTGCCATGTAGGCTGGGGTGAGGGACAGCATTGCTAGAAAGGAGGCACATGTTGGAACAAAGGCCCTGCAGTGTAACACTGCACGGGAGTTTAGGCAGCCACAACCAATTTGGTGTCATTAGAGATTAAGGGGAAATAGGGAGCCAGAAAGTAGCTGGTAGCCCACTGGTAGCCCTGCTAACTAAAAGGTTGGCGGTTCAAACCTACCAGCCACACCATGGGAAAAAGATGTGGCAATCTGCTTCTGTAAACATTTACAACCGTGGTAACCCTATGGGGCATGTCTACTCTGTCCTATAAGGTCACTATAAGTAAGAATCAACAGAAAATGGTGGGGGCTCAGATCAGAGAGGATCTTTGAATCTTACTAAGGACTTTGGTCTTTAGCCTTTCCTTTCCTCATCTTGGTAATGCTGAGGGCAGAGAGTAGGTAAGGGAACAAATATGAATTGAGCTGCTGCTTCTGTGTTCCTGGCCCTATTCTAGGTGGTAGTGGTTATTCTTTGCAATCCAGTTTGTCTCCAACTCATGGTAACCCCATGCACAATGGAACAAAATGCTGTCTGTCACCAAAGAGAATATTCAAGCAGCCAACAAACACATGATGCTTGCGATCATTAGCCATTAACCCCTCAGCTGTTGAGTCAAGTACAACTCATAGTGACCCTATGGGACCAAGTAGAATGGCTCCACAGAGTTTCCAAGACTATAAATCTTTATGGAAGCAGGCTGCCACATCTTTCTCCTGCAGAGTGGCTGGTGGGTTCAAAATGCTGACCTTAGGGTTAGCAGCCAAGCACTTTAACCATTGTGTCACCAGCACTCCTCATCAGCCACTAAAAACTCACTGCCATAGAGTTGAATCCGACTCATAGCAATCCCTCCTTAGGTTTCTGAGGCAGAATCTCTACAGAAGTAGATTGCCCAGTCTTTTTTCCAAGAGTGGCTGGTGAGTTTGAACCACTAGCCTTCTGGTTAGCAGTCAGATGCCTTAGGCACTATGCCACCAGAACTCCCACTTGTTGTTCTTGTTATGTGCCATTGAGTCAGACCCAACTCATAGTGACCCCTCCTTGGGTTTCCAAGGCAATATCACTA
>NW_006921611.1:13418917-13435370 GCF_000298275.1 Orycteropus afer afer
TATATATATATATATATATATATATATAGCAAAAAATGCTGAAGAGGTTGTGGCAAGAGTGGAACTCTTATCCACTGCTGGTGGGATTATAAAACTGTACAGCCACTGTGGAAAATGGTATGGATCTTATTCAAAGAGCTAGAAATAGAAATATTTTATGATCCAGCAATCCTACTCCTAGGTATATACTCTAGAGATCTAACAGCAGTGACATAAATAGACATCTCAAAAAAAAAAAAAAAAAAAAAAACTTCACAGCCATCAAGCAATTCCAACTCATAACAACCCCTATTGGCTTTCCAAGGCTGTAAATCTTTAAGTAGACCACCTCTCCTTTCTTCTGTGGAGCAGCTGATGGTTTCAAACCACCAATTTTTGGTTAGCTGCCAAATGCTTAATGACTACACCACCAGACCTCTTTATGAATAGACATATGTACACCTATATTCATTGCAGTACTATTCACAGTAGCAAAAAGATGGAAACAACCTAAGTGCCCAACAACAGATGAATGGATAAACAGAATGTGGTATGTATACACACAATGGAATACTATGCAGCTATAAAGAATAATGATGCATCTGCAAAACATCTTATAACATGGATGAACCTGGAGGACATTATGCTGAGTGAAATAAGTCAAGCACAAAAGGACTAATATATTGTATGATTCCACTTTTATAAAAAGACAAAAATAGATATACATACAGAAATCAATGTTCTTTTGTAGCTACCAAGGATGAGACAGGGAGGGAGAGGGAATCACTCTGTAGACAGTAGACACTGTTATTTTTGGTGATGGGAAAGGCAATACTGAACACAGGTGAAGAACGCACAGCTTAACCATGGTAAATTATAATAATCAGAAATACACAAGATTAAAGGATGTTATTGATAAGTGTTATAATGTAAACAATTTGGCAACAGTAGCAGAAACAACCAAAAGATACATGAGTGATTATATATGAGTGTATGTGTACACCACAGTATACATCCATGTGCATATATAGGAGTATCTGTAGATATAGATAGATAGATATTTGTGTGTTCTGCACATAGATTCATATACATAATAAAGCACATAGGGGACACAGTTACCATATCTTCCAGACATAACCAAACACCTTAGAGTATTTATTTACTGCATTTGAAGACTTAGAACCATAATCTCATGGGACAACTCAGTCAATTGGCACAACACAGTCTATAAAGTTAATATTCTACATCCTATTTTGGTAAGTAGCATTTAGGGTCTTAAAAGCTTGCAACAGGACATTTAAGATACAGCTATTGGTCTCTACTTATATGGAGTAAAAGAGAAAGAAGGAAACCAAAGATTCAAAGAAGAAACGAGTCTACAGGACAACTTGCCCACATGAATAACAGTCTCATCTATCAAAAGACCAGCAAAACTAGATAGAGTCCATCTACTACTACTAACAGTTCTTACTGGGGACATAATAGATGATCCTTGATAGAATGGGAGAAAACTATAGAACATAACTCTAATTCCTTAAAAAAACCATAGCAAAAGCACCAGACTTATTGGACCAGTAGAGACTAGAGGAACCTCCAAGACTATTGCCCAGAAATACCCTTTACACTTGGAACTGAAACTACTCCTAGAGGTCACCTTTCAGCTACAAAACAGATCAGTTCATAAAATAAACAATACCACCTATGAACACTGTACTCCTTTAAAAAAAAATTTTTTTAATTATCTATAAGAGACAAATGGTTACCATTTACCCTAAAGCAAAAATGAGGTCAGGAGGTACAGAGAAGCTAGATTAATAGAAGCAGAACAACCAGAATGGAAGTAATGAGAATGTTGACACAATGTGGAAAACATAATCAATGTCACTAAACAATATGTACAGAAATTGTTAACTGGCAATAATTTTCTATGTCAACTTTCACCAAAAACTCAATAAAATATTAAGAACCAAAAAAGAAAAGGCTACTTTGTCCTGTGCCATCCCCATGATCAGCTGCAGAGCAGCCTGTCATGATACATTGGCTGCTTTTTGGAACTAGAGTTCCAGTCCTTTATTCTAAGTCCATCTTGGTCTGGAAGCTCCACTGGAATCTGTTCAACATCACAGCAACACACAAGCCTTCACCAACATTTTTCATGTGGCTGTGCATGAGATGCACAGGCTGAAAATCTAACCCGGCCTCCAGCATGGAAGATGAGACTACTACCAAGGTAGTTTACATAAACGATTTCATTTTCACCCTCACAAACTACAATGAAGTCAGTGTTACCAATCCCATTTTGTGATGGGGTCACTTGCCTAAAGTTTCCTGCTTCCACCGAGTGACAGAGGCAGAATTCCAATCCAGATCTTTTCCGTGACAGACACCCACTTTCTCTACATGCACTGCCTCTTGTTGTGCAGAGGAAACTGTCCCCATGAGCACTGAGGAGCCTCCCTCCCTTGCTCCATTACCAGTGGCCTCCCTCTGCTAGTGAGAAGGGTTTAGAGAATGCTATGGTTTGTCAGAGTTGCCTAGGACTTCAGAGATTATGAGGAAGAAGGTAGATCGTTGGTGATAGTGGTGGAAAGGGGATTTCTTTGAGGAGAAGCAGAAAGGACCCACCTTCTCAGGGTTGAGCCTGGCTCACTCCATTTGTTGGGTGGGGAGAAGAGCAGGCATGGAAGGCAGCTGGTCCCTCTGGGCACTGGAGTATTTCTACATGGGTGCTTGGGAGCCAGGAAAAGCCTGGCTCCCTTGGGAAAGAAGGGAGTGCCTTTGTGGTAGAGTGTTTTTCTGTTTTGTTTCATTCTATCCTGGCTGACGCCCACCTGGAGCCTATTAGAAGGGCAGCAACTCCACTACAATATCTTGACATCATAAATTGAGGGGGATTTCAGAGATTCCTACTAAGGACTCCTCCTTGGCTCATCTCCTTCCTGTGTTAGTTTACTTGGTTGCTTAGTTGCTTAACATTTTGGTTCTGTAATTCCACCCTTTGAAAGTTTGAGTAACTCACAAGAACAGGTTCCATTTTCCTCTGTCTTACAGGCTAGGCATTAGGTTGGTGCTCAGTAAGTATTTGTGGGGTTAAACAATTAGTATTTAAATATATCTTCTATATGAATGGTTTTTATTTATTTCTTCACATTTGCTCCACACTAAGACCTTATGGAGGAAAACAAGTATCCAGAAATTGATAGAATACACAACTGAGATGTTCCAACTAATGGATACAATGTTGGAAACACTAACTCATCTATGCCAAGAAATTTGGAAGACAGCTACTTGGCCAACTGACTAGAAGAAATCCGTATTTGTGTCCGCTCCAAAGAAAGGTGATCCAACACGATATGGAAGTTATCAAACAATATCATTAATATATGCAAGTAAAGTTTTGGTGAAGATAATTCAAAAACAGTTGCACCAGTACATTGACAGGGAACTGCCAGAAATTCAAGCCAGATTCAGAAAGTATGTGGAAATAGGGATATTATTGCTGATGTCAGATGGATCATGGCTGAAAGCAGAGAACACTGGAAAATTGTTTACCTGTGTTTTATTGACTACACAAAGGCATTCAACTGGATCATAACAAATTATGGATAACATTGAGAAGAATAGGAATTCCAGAACACTTAAATGTGCTCATGAGGAAAGTGTTTTTTTTTGCCATTGAGTCAGGCTCGACTCATAGCGACCCCTTCTTGGGTTTCCGAGGCGATGTCACTGTGGAAGTAGATTGTCCAACCTTCCTTCTAAGGAGTGGCTGGGGGGTTTGAACCACCAGCCTTCTGGTTAGCAGTCAAATGTCTTAGGCACTGTGCTACGTGTACATAGACCAAAAGACAGTCATTTGAACAGAGCAAAGGGATGTTGCATGGCTTAAAATCAGGAAAGGTGTGGTCAGGGTTGTATCTTTTCACTATACTTATTTAATCTGTATGCTGAGCAAATAGTCAGAAGAAGAATGCAGCATCAGGATTGGAGGAAGACTCATTAACAACCTGTGATACACAGAAAAAGCAACCTTGCTTGCTGAAAGTGAAGATGACTTAATGTACTTACTCATGAATATCAAAGACTACAGCCTTCAGTATGGATTACACCTCAACATAAAGAAAACAAAAATCCTCACAACATGACAATAAGCAACATCAGGATAAACGGAGAAAAGATTGAGGTTGTCAAGGATTTCAGTTTACTTGGATCCACAATCAACACCCATGAAAACAGCAGTCAAAAAATCAAATGACGTATTGCATTGAGAAAATCAGCTGCAAAAGACCTCTTTAAAATGTTAAGAAGAAAAGATTCCTCTTTGAGAACTAAGGTGTGCCTGCCCCAAGCCATGATGTTTTCAATTGTCTCATATGCATGCGAAAGCTGGACATTGAATAAGGAAGATCAGAGAACAATTGATGCCCTTGAGTTATATATAGTGAATTATGAATAGTGAATATATCATGGACTGCCAGAAGAACAAATAAATCTGTCTTGGAATAAGTACAGCCAGAATACTCTTTAGAAGTGAGGACTTTGTCTCATGTATTTTGGACATGTTATCAGGAGGGACAAGTCCCTGGGGAATGATGTCATGCTTAATAAATTAGAAGGTCAGCAAAAAAGAGGAAGACTCTCATTGAGATGTATTGACACAGTGGCCACAACAATGGGTTCAAACATAACAACAGGTGGGAGGATGGAACAGAATCCGTGTTTCATTCTGTTATATATAGGGTTGCTATGAGTCAGAACTGACTTGAAGGGACATAACAACAATAGGAGCTCTGATGGTGTAGTGCGTAAGGCACTTGACTGCTAACCAAAAGGCTGGTGGTTCAAACCCACTAGCCACTCCTCAGAAGGAAGTTTGGGCAATCTACTTCTGTAGTGCTACCGCCTCAGAAACCCAAGGAAGGGTCGCTATGAGTCGGGGGCCAACTGGACAGCACATAACAACAACAACAGGAACTTATGAAGCCATCATACAAAGGTTTGTCTTTATAGAGTCTGGCTTGTTGTTACTCAAAACATGGGTTTGGACCAGCATTATGAAAACCAACTGGGAGCTTCTTAGAAATGAAGCATCTTAGGTCCCATCCCAAACCTACTCAATCAGAATCTTTATTTTAACAAGTTCCTCAGGTGATTCATATTCACAGTAAAGTTTCAGAGACACTTGAAGACATGACTTTGCAATCGTACCTAGAAATAGTCATTAACCCCAATTTCACTCTTTAAATAACCTCTAAAGTGATATTCTGTATGTATTCTGAACCCAAAAAATATTATCAGCTCCCACACATTCTTCCCCTTCCCAATACTTTCCCTTGAGCATATCTGCCCCATCCTCTTTCTGGTAGCAATGGTAGTTGGATAGGTAAGAAGGAAATGAGAAGAAAAAAATGACACATTTGAGGATCAGATCCAAATATCTCACCTCTAAAATTTACATCTTACGTAATATATTCTATGTCCTATTTCTTATTCTACTGCCAAGCCATTAGAGATTTAGAATGACTTTTCCAAGGACACACAGCTAGTGAAGTGGCAAGCCAAGGGTGGGTAACCAAAAAACCAAACTCACTGCCATGGAGTCGATTCCAACTCATAGCTACCCTCTTTGAGTTTCCGAGGTGGGAAATCTTTACGGAAGTGGATTGCCCAGTCTTCCTTCCATGGTGTGGCTGGAGGGTTTGAACTGCCAGCCTTCTAGTTAGCAGTCAAATGTCTTAGGTACTACTCTACCAGAGCTCCCTAAGGGTTGTTGTTGTTGTTGTTGTTGTTGTTGTTGTTATTTGCCATCGAGTCAGACCCAACTCATAGCGACCCCTCCTTGGGTTTCCGAGGCAGTATCACTACGGAAGTAGATTGTCCCTTCTTCCTTCCGAGGAGTGGCTGGTGGGTTTGAACTGCCAGCCTTCTGGTTAGCCGTCAAATGTCTTAGGCACTATGCTACCAGAGCTCCGTAAGGGTGGTTAGGGGAGTAGTAAACAAATCTTCTGGCTCTGACTACCTGGAGTTAGGTCAGATTTCACAGGTTAAGGGCATAGGCCTCCACAAAACTGTCCTCATTTCAGATACCAACTGCAACTTGGAGCTTCACAGGCCACTTCTAACCAAGAGTCTACTAATTTAGGGGTCAACAGCACATAACAACAACAACTACCTTTCAGGTTTGATAATTTATTAGAATGACTCGTAGAACTCAGGAAAGCACTGCACTTACTATTACAGTTTTATGGTAGCAAAAAAGGATGCAAATTAGAACTAGAAGAAGAAATCCATAAAGTGAGGTCTGGGAGGATCCCAAATATGAAGCTTCCTGATCTTCTCCCCAAGGAGTCAAGATGCCTTACCTCCTGGCACATGAGGGAAGCTCATCTGACCTTTGGTTTCCAGAGTTTATACTGGGGTTTCATTACATACATAGTTGATTGAGTCATTAGCCACATGATTGAATTCAATCCCCAGGCCCTGTCTCTCCTTAGTGGGTCTCTCTGTTGGGACCAGTTCCCATCATGCATCTCCTCATGAGGTTAATCTATCAGGTGTGGTCTGGAGCCCTCCATGAATAATGAAGATGCTTCAGTCATTCAGGAAATTCCAAGGGTTTAGTAGTTACCTTTCCGGAACCAGGAACAAAGGACAAATCTTTCAGTAGAGTTAATTCTTCAACACTAAGGGGAAAGGGACACTTAATCCCCATGGAGCTGGCTCGAAGTCAGTTTTCCTGGAAAGACAGCAGAAACCCTGCCACTGGACTGTCCACCTCTAAGTCTGATGCTCTCCTTTGCCCTGGAAAGCAAGGTATCTAATTTCTAACTATGGCAGGTGCTTTCTCCATGGCCACTGCCTGGGGTAGAGGAGAGAATGCCAGCTTCAACGTTAAACACTCATGTTCTGAATCTTAGCTCCTCAATTTACCAATAATGTGGCATTCAGCCAGATATATGCTCTCTAAGCCTGTTTCTGGATTTGTAAAACAGGGACAATATCCACTTTGAAAAATGATTGTGAGGATTAGAGACAGAATATCTACTGGGACTGCCCAGAATCTAGCACATATTGGATGCCAAAAAGTGAGTAGTTGTCATCATTTTTCAGAAAGTTGCCCCTAATCATCTCCCAATGCCTCCCTTATATTGCTGCCTTGCTCAAAAACATTCATGGGTTGCCTACTACCTTTGGGAGAATGTGCAAGCTCTTTAGAACTCCAGGCCTCCTGTGACTAGTTCCCATCTCACCTTTCTAGCCTTCCATCCTACTTTTCCCATAGATAAAGATGTGCTAAGAAATCTGATTTTCTTATTACTTACTTAATATTATTTCTTCTATAAATACATACATTTGCCCAATCGTTTCCTAAGAGTGCTGGTTGATTATAGAAATTGTGCCACTTAATTGATGGCTTTTTCATACCTAAGGGGCTCTGATGGCTTAGTTCCTAAGGCATTTGACTACTAACCAGAAGGTTAGTAGTTCAAACCTACCAGCCATTCCATGGAAGGACGACTGGGCAATCTACTTCTGCAAAGATTTACGGCCTCAGAAACACAAAGAGGGTTGCTATAAGTTGGAATTGACTTGATGGCAGTGAGTTTGGTTTGACTTTTTCTTTTTTTTATATATACCTACTACGAGCCTTGATATTTTTATTGATTAACAAAAAAAATTTGTTGCTTCAAGAGAGCTATATCTTCATTTGTTGTTAAAATAACCTTAAGGTTATTATTGCTTAACAGTGTATTTAAAGTTTAATTTCAATTTTGTTTTAAACAACTGCTATGTCTAGATGGAGTTGGCCTCTGTCCCAACTAATAAATCCTCTCACTAGATGAACTCCACCCGTTAATTGCTCATGAGTTGTTCATTTAGTTACAGGATTTTAAACTGATAAGATGTTGTGAGTTAATTTTCTAAATGGATACAATTTTGTGTATATTTCTGGTTAATATTTCAAACTGATAAGATTTTAATGTGTAGTTCTGGTTAATTTTTTTAATGCCAAAGATTTAAGATTTGCTCTTTGCTAACTTTTACTGTTGAGAGCTCTGGTGTTAAAAAATTAGCCAGAACTTTTACAGTTACTTTGACTGTTCTTATAGCAGTTTTTCTAAATAAAGCTCCAGTATGTTTTTTATTTATATGAGTGAACTTGAATGTTTTGGTAATGTTAAATATGGTTTAGATAACTTAGGAAGGGCCTAGGGTGAGTACAGAGTGACCAGACATCCCCAAACCTTCCCAAAGTAAAGTTGGTGCCTGGATTGAACTGAATCTAGTCCACGTGAATCTTTCAGTCTGCTTATCATACTCTGATTCATCTCCTGTAAATTCCAATAATACACATCATATCATGAATTACAGAGTTTTCATTGAGGAATGAGAGAGATGGTACATTAATGCTTCATAGACTGTTCTTAACAATGATTAATTCCTTCTTTGCACTGTTTAACCATGGAGACTTTCATAAACACTGTACTCCACCAAATTTCCCCACATATAATGTGACCACACATATAATGTCAGCACAAACAGGAAACTAACACACAAAGGTTTGTGCAGTTTGCAAAAACATAAAGTTTGCTTTATTTGCATAAAAATATGGTGAACTAGAGAATGTAGTCATTTTTTTCTTAACCTAAACATTGAACTATTTTCTAGTTTTTAAGACTACACTTGTTCTTATTCTTCTACCCAATTAAGACTTTGCTAATATAGTGGTGAAATAAACTGATACTTGTAGGAGAAGATCAATTATAGGGCAGATTCAGGGAGATATAAGTACCACCCATTGTTTTGAGTGTTAAGTCATAACTAGGAAAGTTTGCACTGGATTATTAACCTAAAGGTTGGCAATTTCAGCCCACCCAGTGGTACTGCAGAAGAAAGCTGGAGATTGGCTTCTGGAAAGATTAAAAAAAAAAAAAAAAAAAAATCACTGCCATCGAGTCAGATCCAAATCATAGCGACCCCTCCTTGGGTTTCTGAGACGGTATCACTATGGAAGTAGATTGCCCAATTTTCCTTCCAAGGAGTGAATGGTGGGTTTGAATCTCCAGCCTTCTGGTTATCAGTCAAATGCCTAAGGCACTACAGTACAGCCAGGCATCTTTGGAGTAATTTTACTCTGTAATACATGGGGTCACCGTGAGTCAGGATTGACTTGACAGCAACAAGAGCAATTCTCTGGTGAAAATTGTTTGCATAAGTGTAGGATAAACATGATGAAGTAAATTCTTCTCAGAGTTTTGACTTATGCATTCTGTAATACTGCGGTCATTTTCTTAAAATATCAAATTGTAGCCCCCAAAGTAAGCATTTAATCAGTCAAGGATCATCAATAGATGCTAAACTCTTTAGGTGAAAAGTTGCTGGTGAACAGAGTATTTTCATGGCACCAAAGTATCATCCACAGATTAATTGTGAGTTGCAAAGATAGAACGTACCTTTGTACTGGAGAGATCTAGGAGTCACCAGCTTAACCAATTGATTAAAATTAGCCTCACAAAGAATGCAACCACTCCGTCTTATATGCCTTTTAATATGCCTGTGATATAGTGAGTATACAACATCACCCCATGAAGTATTCGCTACCAAAATGTTTAGTGTGAATCTAATCTAGGCCTGCAGATCTAACATCCTTCCTGTGTACAAGAAGTACAGGATAGAAAAAAATTAAGTGATAGCAAGAAACCAATTAGACAAATCTAGGCAAATCCAGACTGTGGAACATTCCATAAAATAACTGTTCTGAATCCATCAAAAAGTCGAGGTCATTGGAAAAAAAACAAAAAAGAAGTGGGAGTACTGCTAGACTAAAAGACACAGAAGAACACATAACAAGCCATTGTGAGGCAATAAAAGCTATAAAAGACATTCTTGGTAGAACTGAGGAAAGTTAAATACCAATTGTATATTGTGTATAGATGTAATTATGAAATTATTACTACTTTTCTAGGTGTGATAACAGTGTGGTTATGTAGAAGATTGTCCTTATTAGAAGATTCACTGTATCATTTAAAGATGGCCTTTTATGATGTCTACAACTTACTTTCAAATGACATGGCAGAATATCAACATAAATTATATATCTACTATACCTCTATTGATTAATTAATCAAGACAGAGTGAGAGAAAATGATAAAAAAGAAGAGTGCACAAATATGACAAAATGAATCCAGGTGGGGGGTACTTGGATGTTTTCATTCTTTCACCTTTTCTGTACATTTGAAATTTTCCAAAGTAAAAATAAAATAATTAAGTTGTGGTAGTTAAGTTTGTGTGTCAACTTATCTGGGCCTGGCTGAGTGGCTGGGCAGCTGATGTAGTATTCCCCATGATGAGACTGGCAATCAGCTTGATGGTGGAATCTACTGCGAGCAGCTGAGTAGCTGCCCGAGGGATGTGGTCTGCTTCTTGAATATAAGGAGAAGCCTTGGGGAACGGTCTCTAGCTTATGGCATGCTTGGACCCTGCATGTAGCTGTGTCGTTGTTCAGCAGCCTGCCATGCTCTGCCAACCATGGGACTTACAATGGAGTTGAATGAATGACCTGCCATGTGGTTTGGTAACATTGGGACTGTACCTTTTTACTTGTCAACCTTGGGCTTGTCAGCCTCAGCAGCCAGCAGCTGTGTGAGTGAAGAAAAGCCTCTAGCTTCAGTGGGTCGGGAGCAGGAGGCAGAGCTGAAACCAAGGTTGAGGGGCTTTCACCCAGCCCCTGGAGCCTGGAGCTTTGAACTCAGACTTAAAGCCTCCAAACTGTAAGAGAATAAACTCCTGTTTGTTCAAGCATCCCATTTGTGATATATCTTCTGTTAGAGCAGCACTAGGCAACCAGGACATAAGTAGTTTTATTTTTATCTCAACTGGTATTATCCATAATTTAGTTGAATTTTAACTTCACTTTTAAAATCTTGGGCATACTTTATTTACACTGGGAAATATTGGTTTAGTTGATTGTTGCTGTTGTTAATGTGCCCTTGAGTTGGACCCAACTCATAGCGACCCCTCCTTGGGTTTCTGAGGCAGTATCACTACAGAAGTAGATTGCTCCATCTTCCTTCCGAGGAGTGGCTGGTGGGTTTGAACTGCCAGCCTTCTGGTTAGCAGTCAAGTGCCTTAGGCACTATGCTACCAGAGTTCCCAATGCTAGGATGAAATGTTCCATTCTGAGTATAGCTTAGTCAAACCTTCATTTATTACCTTTTTTTTCTGTCACACTGAGTCCATGCGAATATGGTCAAATAAAGTATGGTGAGCTGCCTCACGGTGTTCTTGTACAAGCTGAGCCTTTTTGTCTCCAGTGAACTGGAGGGCTTTCTTGTTGGTGTGCCGATGCTTGCCTGTGTGATTCTGCAGATAATTAACAATACAGCCAGGCCCAAATCTTTATGTATATGAGCCCATAAAAGTCCATCTGGGCATTTCCATTGCCCAGCTTTGATGTAACCTAAATTAACACAAGAAGCTTTTGTGTGCTGTGTCTGTACTAAAGTATAAAATAAGGTAATTTACATAAGCATAAATTCATGCTAGAAAATTTATATGATGTAGTAACTTTAACATTACTTATACTTACAAATTAGTCTTTAAACACAAGATAATGGCTACTGCTTTTGTATATACTAATCTTTGTGTAAAGGTTTAACAAGACATAAAAATGAATAGAACCAGGTAATTCAGGGAGGTAGGAGGGTTTGTAGTAAACTAATTAAATTAATTTTATATTTATTTCTGTTTTACAGTTGACTAATGTGCATTTGTAGGAGTATTCTGGTAGCATAGTGGCTAAGGCATTTGACTGCTAACCAACCAGAAGGCTGGCAGTTCAAACCCAGCAGCCACTCTTCGGAAGGAAGATGGGGCAATCTACTTCCGTAGTGATACTGCCTTGGAAACCCAAGGAGGGTTCGCTATGAGTTGGATCTGACTCGACGGCACATAACAACAACAATGTGCATTTGTGCCTATGTATGTATCTTTATTTTGAGAAAATAAGGATTTATTTTATGAAACATTAAGTAAACAGCCTTTATAGATTACATGCTATAAGTTCTTTGACTTAGGTTTCTATGGCCATATCTGGAATACAGCATCCTTCTCATTTGATAAGATACCATGTGATCTAGGTGATCACATGAGCTCTAGCCTTGTGATTTGTATGCTTTTCTTTATGTATGTTTTGTTGTTGTGTGCCATCAAGGCAATAGCAACCCTATTTGACACAGTAGAACTGCCCCATATGGTTTCTGAGACTATAATCTTTATGGGAGCAGATCATCACGTCTTTTCTACCTCAGAGCCACTAGTGGGTTCAAACCACTGACCTTTTAGCTGCTGAGCACTAAACTGTTGCACCAGCAGGGCACCTTGTATGTATGCTTAACCGAAAACCAAACCAAACTCACTGCCATCAAGTCAGATCCGACTCATAGCGACCCCTCCTTGGGTTTCCGAGGCAGTATCATTATGGAAGTAGATTGCCCAATCTTCCTTCTGAAGAGAGGCTATTGCATTTGAACCACCAGCCTTCTGGTTAGCAGTTAAATCCCTTAGGCACGATGCCACCAGAGCTCCCTATGTATGCTTAGGTTACATTAAAACAATAAAATGAACCCAAAAAGATATTCAACTGGTGAAACCATAGTTACGTGTGACCATGAGCCAATTAGCCATGAGTCCTTTGTCATGTTGTTTTATTTAAGAGGAATCCTCAATGAGATGGATTGATACGAGAGCCAAAACAATGGACTCAAACATACCAATGATTGCAAAGGATGCACAGTACTGGCAACATTTTGCTCTGTTATACAGAAGGTCTCCATGAATTGGAGCCAACTCTGCAGCAACTAACAATACATATGGGTGATTTTAAGTTGCATAGTGCTGGGGAAGTCAAAATCCCCACTTCTCTGTCACCAAATATGTGTTGGTTAATCCAAATCAATTTATTATCCCCCTCTGTTCCACTTCTGGTCTGACACCAACTGCACATGCAACAACTTCCTCCTGTGAGCCTTACCACCTGGAGCTATAGCCAGACCTCACAAATCATACGGCACAGTCTCCTAGACTGCCATGTCTGCCCAAAACTTCAAATGCCAGCTGCAAGGTTGGGAGTTCCCACAACACCTTCACTTCTGACCTGTTGGCTATAAATTCAGGGGTTCTCTGTACCCAGTCAGGATACTGACTATAAGCTTGCCCCCCCCCCCACTTCTGACTTGCTGGTTCCCACTACTCTTTCAGGTTTCACTCACATAGGAAAGCACTATTCTTATGATTACAGTTTTATTATACCAAAAAGGATCCAAATGAAGAGATGCATAGGGCAAAATCTGGGAGGAATCCCAACATGGAGCTTCCATGTCTCAAAAACAAATGTGGTACCCTCCTACATTCATTGATATCTTTTGCCAACCAGGAAGTCCATGGAGCTTCCATGTCCACAGCCTTTATATTTTCAATTGCCTTATATGCATGGATAGTGTTGTTCAATGTTATTCAAAGATGGATAATTAATAAGGAAGTCTGAAGAAGAATTGATATATTTGTATTATGATGTTGGCAAAAAATGTTGACTATACCATTTACTGCCAGAAGAATGAGCATATCTGTCTTGAAAGAAGTACAGTCAGAATGCCCTGTTAAAGTGAGGATGGCGAGACTTTGTCTCACTTACTTGGGACATGTTATCAGGAGGAACCAGTCTCTGGAGAAGGACATCATGCTTCAGAGTACAGGGTCAGTGAAAAAAGAGCTCAATGAGATGGATTGACACAATGGCTGCAACAATGGGGTCAAACAAAGAAATGATTGTGAGAATGGCCCTGAACCAGGCAATGTTTCATTCTGTTGTACATAGGGTCACTATGAGTTGGAACTAACTCAATGACACCAAACAACAACATCATGATGTTGCTTATTGGTCCAGTAGTTGGGATTTTTGTTTTCTTCATGGTGAAGGCTATAGTCTTTTACCTTCATCAATATTAAAAATGAGGAGACTCTTCTGTTTCCTGGAAGTTGGAGTAGATTAGAAACCCTAGATACAATATATAAAACAAGTATAAGCAGACTCTGAAAGGAAGAGAGAAGAGGCAGACAGGCTAGGGACCTCTCAGAACCCACAGAACAACATGGTGGTGAGTGTCCTGGATTGTCTCATACATTTCAGACTTGGAGCTGAAGAAGTGGGCAACCCAGAAATGCCAATGAGCCCCTCAACAGCATCCTGCTCTTTCTAGCCAAAGGACCAGGAAAGAAGTAGCCTAGTGAGACAGGAAACGTGTAGAAATAAACCTCTCTACTCTAGCCAAACACCACAGAAAAAACTATAATCTGACCCCTACCTATGCCAGAAAAGGCCTAGTGGAGAGCCTAGACTTCCACCTTTGCCAGTTGTAGTGAGGCGCCCCAACCTCTCTTTGCTGTGAGGTATCAGAAAAGGCTTAGTGGAGAGTCAGAGCTTTCTCTACCACCAGAGGTAAAGAAGTCATTTCCCCACCACTTCTCAGTGTCAGTGGAGGCCACATGGGAACAGTAACTAGACACTTCTACTCCTTTCATTCAGGGAAATATGGAGGTCTAGTGGGGAGCAAGAACTCCCATCTCACTCATCGATAACAAGGAGCCTCCATCTCAGATCACTGTTGGCCATGTGGGGAACTTCTACCCCCACCTGGTTGCATGATGCGGCACCCCACCTGCTGGAGTAGTGTCAGAGGAAGCCAGCTACAACACAAAGTTTAAATAAGATCTAGAGTCTCATAAAATGATACTCAAAATATTCACAAGAACCAGGAAATTCTCAAACTAAACTAGACAATTTATAGATATCGACACTGAGATGAAAGAAATGTTAGAAGTATATGACAAAGTTTGTTAAAGTAGTCATCATAAAAATGTTTCAAAGAGTAGTTACGAACATGCTCAAAACCAATAAAAATAATTGTAAGTCTCAGTCATTTGTAGTAGAATATGGTACAATTAATGGAAATATAAGCTCATCTGCTTATAAGGTAAAACTAGTTAGACAAGTAGTACTGGTAAAGTCATGTTGCTAATACTGGTAAAAAAAAAAAAAAAAAAACAGAGAGTGGATAGAACCTATCAGTGTGAAACCAAGCTCAGATCACATAACTAGCTGATTTACTGATATCAAACTAAAACCAAACTAAATTCACTGCCATGGAGTCAATTCTGACTCATAGTGACCCCCATCGGGATTTCTGCAGCTATAAATCTTTACAGAAGTAGATTGCCTCATCTTCCTTCTATGGAACAGCTGGTGGCTTTGAATCACTGAACTTCTGGTCAGAGCTTCCTGATATCAAGCTGTTGTTGTTGTTAGGTGCCACTGGGTCATCTCCAACTCATAGCGACCTCATGTACAGCAGAATGAAATACTGCCCAGTCCTATGCCAGTCCCACGATCTTTGCTACACCTAAGCCCATCATTGCAGCCACTGTGTCAATCCATCTTGTTGAGGGCCTTCCCCTTTTTCATTGACCTTCCACTTTACCAAGCATGATATCTTTCTCCAGGGAATGGTCCCTTCTTACAACATGAACAAAGTAGGTGAGATGAAGTCTGGCCATTCTTGCTTCCAAGGAGCGTTCTGGCTGCACTTTCTCCAGGACAGATGTGTTAGTTCTTTTAGCAGTCCATGGTACTTTCAGCATTCTTTGCCAATACCACAACTCAAAAACATCCACTCTTCTTCAGTCTTCCTTTTTCATTGTCCAGCTCTCACATGCATATGAGAAGATTGAAAATACCACGGCTTGTGTCAAGCACACCTTGGTCTTCAAGGAAACATTCTTGCTCCTCAGCATTTGAAAGAGGTCCTTTGCAGCAGATTCGCCTAATGCTGTATGACGTCTGTACGACACCTGATATCTTGACTGCTGCTTCCATTGGTATTAAATATAGAACCAAGTAATATGAAGTCTTTGACAAGTTCAATCTTTTCTCCATTTATCATGATGCTGCTTATTGGTCCAGGTGTGAGGATTTTTGTTTTCTTTTATTGAGGTGTAATCCATACTGCAGACTGTACCCTTCAATCTTCATCAGTAAGTGTTTCAAGTCATCCTCACTTTCAGCAAGCAAGTTGTGTCGTCTGCATAACGTATGTTGTTAATGAGTGTTCCTCCAATCCTGATGCCATGTTCTTCATATAGTCCAGCTTCTCAGATTATTTGTTCAGCATACAGATTGAATAAGTATGGTGAAAGGGTAAAACCCTGACATACACCCTTCTTGATTTTAAACCACACAGTGTCCCCTTGTTCTGTTTGAACGACAGCCTCCTGGTCTATGTGCAAGTTCCTCATGAGCACAGTTAGGTGTTCTGAAATTCCTATTCTTCTCAATGTTATCCACAATTTGTTATGATCCACACAATTAAATGCTTTTGCATAGTCAATAAAACACAAGTAAACATCTTTCTGGTATTCT
>NW_006921611.1:13458874-13473436 GCF_000298275.1 Orycteropus afer afer
TTTGTTGTCTGTACCTCCCATGTACCTCTCTATGTCTTTTGCATCCTCAAAGCCACCATATTGATCACTCACATTTAGTACATTGCTCTTCTCTTCACCCAAATCAATACTTATCTCTACCTATCTAACAGTGTTCCCTCCCCTCGCCTCCCACCCCTGGTAAACAACAAAGAGAATGTCCTTCCATAGATAAAGTTTTCCTTGACTTTTACAATAACAGAGTAACACAATATTTGTCCTTTTGTGATTAACTTATTTCACTCAGCATAATGTCCTCCAAGTTCATCCACATTATGCAGTGTTGTGCAGATTCTACATTATTCTTTAACATTGCATAGTATTCCATTGTGTGTATGTACCATAGTTTGGTTATCCATTGCTCAGTTGATGGACACCTAGGTTATTTCCATCTTTTGGCTATTGTAAACGGTGCTGCAATGAACATGGGTCTGCATATGTCTATTCTTGACATGGCTCTCACTTCTTTAGGATATATACCTAGTAATGGAGTGGCTAGTTGTTGTTGTTAGGTGCCGTCTAGTTGTCTCCAACTCATAGCAACCCCATGCACAGCAGAATGAAACACTACCTGATCCCTCACCAGCTCCACGATTCCTGCTATACTTGAGCCCATCATCACAGCCACCATGCCAATCCATCTTGTTGAAGGCCTCCCCCTCTTTTGTTGACCCTCCACCTTACCAAGCATGACATCCTTCTCCAGGGAATGGACCCTTCTGACAACATGACCAAAATAGATGAGACAAAGTCTGGCCATTCTCACTTCCAAGGAGCACCTCGGGTGCACTTCCTCCAGGACAGATCTGTTAGTTCTTTTACCAGTCCATGGTACTTTCATCATTCTTCACCAGAACCACAACTCAAAAGCATCAACTCTTCTTTGGTCCTCCTTATTCATTGTCAGCTCTCACATGCATACGAGGCAATTGGAAACATCATGGCTTGTGTCAGGCGCACCTTAGTCCCCAAGGAGACATCCTTGCTCCTCAGCACTTGAAACAGTTCCTTCGCGGTTCACTTTCCCAATGCTACACATTGTCTAATGTCCTGACTGCTGCTTCCATTGGCATCGATTCTAGAACCAAGCAACGTGAATTCTTTGACAACCTCAGTCTTCTCTCCATTTATTGTGATGCTGCTCATTGGTCCAGTTGTGAGGATTTTTGTTTTCTTTATATTGAGATGTAATCCATAGTGCATACTGTATTCTTCACCCTTCATCAGTAAGTGCCTCAAAAGCCCAAAGCAGCAGGGTGGAAGAGCGGGAGAAAGGGGATTAAAAGTCAGGAACCCGGGCAGAGGAGCAGTCAGCCGCAGGGATTCAGGCGAGGAGAGGGAACTCAGGCACGCCCAAAGCAGCAGGGCAGGAGAGCAGGAGAAAGGGGATTAAAAGCCAGGAACCCACACAGAGGAGCAATCAGCCAAAGGGTCCAGGTAAGGAGAGAGAACCCAGGCATGGCCAAAGCAGCAGGGTGGGAGAGTGGGAGAAAGGGGATAAAAAGCCAAGAACCCAGGCAGAGGATCAGTCAGCCACTGGGATCCAGGTGAGGAGAGGGAACTCAGGTATGTCCAAAGCAGCAGGGCAGGACAGCAGGAGAAAGGGGATTTAAATGCCCAGGATCTGGACAGAGGAAAAGTCAGCCGCAGGGACCCAGGTAAGGGTGCTATGAGAGGTTTCCAACAGGGAGACAAACTTGTCTGTCAGTTTGTCCTACCATGGTGACGTATTGATGTGAGTTTTCAGGCTGAGCCACTGGTATTTCAAACCCAGCAGGATGCACATGGTGCACAAGTATCAGCCCAGCTTACAGACTGAGACAGACTAGGAAGAAGGAAGAGGCCGTCCACTTCTCAAAGAATTGGCCAGGGAGTGACTAGGTCAAATGGTATTTCTAATTCCAACTTTTGAAGGAGTCGCCATACTGCTTTCCACAGTGGTTGTACCATTTTACAGTCCCACCAGCAGTGTATGAGAGTCCCAATCTCTCCACAATCTCACCAGCATTTGTTATTTTATGTCTTTTTGAACTTTAATGCTGCCCTTTTGATCTCCCAAAGTTGATTGTTCTAAGGAGTGCATCTTCCTGATGTAGCTGTTAGGCTCATAGGCCTGTCTATTATTTGGCTGAGAAATAAGCTACGGGAGTGAGTTCAATTCCAAGCCAAAGGGTGATTCAGGGCCATAGCCTTGGGGGTTTCACCAGTATCTAGCTGACCAGTAAACCTGGGCTTTTTTTATGTTTTTAAAATTTTGTTCCACATTTTTTCTCCCACTCTATCCAGGATCTCCAATTTTATCCCTTTCTGAGTGATTGGCATTGGTAGCCAGGCACCATCTAGTTCTGGTCTCAAGGTCATTTATAGGCTAAGGTTCTCATGGTCCACTAGTCCTTTGGACTATTTCCATGAATCTTTAAATTTTTTCACTCTTCTTGGCTCTGGATGAGGAAAGACCAATAGTTACATCTTAGATGGCCACTTGCAAGCTTTTAAAACCCTAGTCACTACTCACCAAAGTAGGACGTAGAACAATGTTTTTGTGTACTATGTTGTGCCAAATGAGCTTCATGTCTCCTGCATCTGCATTCTTTTTAAAGTAGCAATTTCACTTCTAGGCATTTTTAGGAAATTCTTGATATGTGTGCAAAGATATGCATATAAGGATGTTTATTGCAAAGTTGTCATAATAGCCAAATTTAGAAACATCTATCTAAATTATAATGTTGGTGAAGAATATTGAATACACCATGGACTTCCAGAAAAATGAACATATTGTCTTGGAGGAAGTACCACAAGAATTCTCCTTAGCACAGAGAGGTGTACAAGAAATACAGATAACAAAGATAAACCCTTTACATATACAATACTGCATTAGCAGTGATAACAAATATTACTCTATGTGTAAATAGTTGGATAGACAGGCTGAATGATCAGGTATGTCTAGGCAAAAGGGACTATGCCCATGGCCATATATAAGGTTGGCAGACAATATTTCTATGTATGTATTTGTATGTACTATGACATATATAATAGGCTAAAAAGGAGCAAAGTTATGGTAAGTTCTTAGCCACAGCCAACCACCCTAAGGGAGCAAGTAGTTGGGCCTGTGGGCTGGGACCATGGTCGCAGGGGACATCAAGCTCAACTGGCACAACATACTACACAAAAACATTCCTCTACATCCTACTTTGGTGAGGAGCAATGGGGATCTTAAAAGCTTGCAAGCAGCCATCAAGATACAACAAGGGATCTCTCCTTGTCCAGAGAAAAGAAGAATGAAGAAAACCAAAGACACATGGAAACAATTAGTTCAAGTGACTAGTGGACCATGTGAACCTCAGCTTATATGACCATGAGACCAGAAGAACTAGATGGTGTCCAGCTACCAGTGGCAACCACTGGGAAGGGGATTGGTACAGGAGATCCTGGATAGAGTAGGAGAATGATATGATATAAAAAAGACCAGGCTTACTGGTCTGATGGAGCCTGGTGAAACCCCTGAGACTATGGCATCTAGTTACCCTTCAGGTCTGGAATTGAAGTCACTCCTGTAACTTCCAGCCAAACAATAGACAGACATATAGGGTGAATATTTACATCAGGCAGATACATTCCTTAGAAAGATCGATCATGAGAGAACAGACAGGCATCATTTGCATAGGAAGATAGCTCAGGGGGCAGGAATGCATAGGAAAGAAGCACACAAAGAAGAGGTAACTACAGGGAGGAAGTTGGAAGAGAGCTGTTGAATTGTGGGGGATTGCAATCAGTGTTGTGAAACAAAATGTGTACGAACTGCTGTATGGAAAATGAATTTGCTCTGTAAACTTTGACCCAAATCACAATAAAAAGAAAAGAGTGCTCCTTAGAAGTGAGGATGGTGAGACTTTGTTTCCCTTAGTTTGGATGTGTCATTTGGAGGGACCAGACCTTGGAGGAGGACATCATGCTTGGTAAAGTAGAGGATAAATGCATAATTTTTTATATTAGGATAAGCACAAAGCTGGTTCCTATGAAGTGGGAGCTCAAAATGTCCTAAATGTCTAACTTTTCCAATCTGGTCTACCACTCTATCATCTCTAACATCAACTACTCCTCCCCTCAGTATTCTCCCTCCTGTCTTAAAGTCCTGCAATTCACTACAACGTGTCACAGAACTCACGAACCATACTTACAGTTAAGTGGTTTTTAGGGAAGTAACAGAGTACAATTTGGGATTGAGATCAATTTGGAAGTGACAAGAATTCAGGATACAGCTTCTTCTAACTCTCAGCCACCAGGACCTGCCGAAGACCTCTTGGGCAAGTGTTATAACTCTTAGCTCTGTGGGTCAGTAAACCCCACCACAGCCATCTCATGCCACGATCTCTCACTGTCTTCCAAGTTACAGCTCCTCTCCCTAATTCCTCATGTCTCCCATTCAGCTGAGTGGGATGGTAAAAATTGACCAATCTCCTTGTTAGGTTCCATACACCTTATCTGCATGGTCTCACTCCCACAAGGGTGCCATGTACCTTATTTACATCATTAGCAAGCTAACCAATCCCCTTGATGGGATGCAAGCACCTCATCTGCATAGTTCTACCTAGTCATTTGGTGGGAATTACAAAGACAATGGCTAAAAGAGCCATATTAAGTAATTCACTGCACTGCAGAGGGTCAGCAAAAAGAGGAAAGCCTTCAATAAGATGGACTGACACAGTGGCTGCAACAATGGGCTCAAACATACCTGCTATCGTGAGGATGGTGCATGACTGGGTAATGTTTTGTTCTACTATCTATGGGGTAACTATGAGTAAGAAATAACAAAGGCATCCAACAATAACAACATCCATGGGGAAATAGTTAACTAAGAAGTGGTAGATCTATCGCACGGGATATAATGCTACTGCTAAAATGAATAAGAACTGACATAGATATATTTCTAAGACATAATATTCAGTGAAAAAAAATTGCAGAAGAGTTTACCTTGGGAGCAGGCTTGGAAGGGTTTTCACTTTCTGTATTACGCATTTCTGTATTGTTCTTCCCCACCCCCAAGATGTATTGTTTTACATTCAGAAAAACAAATGTATTTAAATGGGTTAAGTGTGTATCATAATGCTCATATATGAGATTTATAAAGCCCATAGTATAGATCAGTCATGGAGCAAAACCAGTAAATTTTAGGTGCAAGCAGATACCTTCTACTTTTTTATTGAAGAAAACCTAACTTGTCCGTGAGAAGGGCCCATGAAAAACAGCTTCTTAAGCAGATTTTCCACCCTTTATCTGTCTTACCTGGCAATTTCAACTTTCCTATCTAAGGAAGATGGACTGATTTCTAGAGCATTGATACTATCATTGTCTTGCTGGTCATTTTTGCCAGATAACTGTTGAGTGAAAATCAAATGCTGGATAAACAAATTGTGGTATGCACATGCTATGGAATACTTTGCAACCACAAAGAATAACGAGGAGTCCATGAGATATCTTACAACATGGATAAATCAGGAAGACACTATACTGAGCAAAATAAGTCAATCACAAAAAGACAAATATTGTATGGTCCCACTATTATAAAAAGTCAAGAATAGATATATACACAGAAAGCCAAGTTCTTTAATGATTACCAGGGATGGGAGGGAGGCGGACAAATCACTTTCTAAATAGTAGACATTTGTTACCTTTGAAAAGAGCTGGCAGTGCATTGCTTACGGCATTTGGCTGCCAACCAAAAGGTCAGAATTTCGAACCCACTAGCTTCTCTGTGGGAGAAAGATGAGGGAGTCTGCTTCTTTAAAGGCAGAATTGAAACCTATGTTTGGAAACCTATGAGGTGGTTCTACTCTGTCCTATGGGGTTGCTATGAATCAAAATCGACTCTATGGCAGTAGGTGGGTTGTTACTTTTGGTGATGGGAAAGGCAATACCAAATATGAATGAAGTCAGCACAACTTGACAAAGGTAAATAACTAAAAACAGAAAACCCAAACTCACTGATATCGAGTCAATTCTCATAGTGAACCCCATTGGGTTTCCAAGGCAGTAAATCCTTATGGCAGTACATTGCTCCATCATCTTTCCGTAGAGTGGCTGGTGGGTTTGAACTGACAACCTTCTGATTACCAATCAAATGCCTTAGGTACTGCACCACCAAGCTCCTTAAGGTAAATAAAGACACTAAGACATACATGAGAAAAAGAGACAATTTTGGTAAATGTTATAACTTGTGCAATTTTGCAATGACAGTAAAAGCTAAAAAAAACCATGTGCATGGTTATGTAGGTAGATAAGGATGAATATATGTGTATAGTAAGGCATATGCAAGTAAATATATGTGCATGCATAGATGTATCTGTTGGCATATTGTATATACACGTTTGTATGTGCTGCATATATATCTACATATATAAAAAACCATATGAGGAGAACAGATACAGAGGCTTTCTAGACATACGCAAACAATTTGTGGGATTGGTTTAATGGGTTAAAAGGCTTGGGATCATGGTCTCAGGAAACAATTTAGTCAACTGGCATAACAGTTCACAAAGATTGTGTTCTACATCCTAGTTTGGTGAGTAGTGTCTGTGGTCTTAAAAGCTTGTGCGTGGCCATCTAATATACAATTATTAGTCTCTAACCATATGGAGCAAAAGATAATGAAGGAAATCAAAGGCTCAAAGAAGAAACTAATCTATGGGACTAAAAGCCCACGCAAACCACAGCCTCTCCTGACCTGACACCAGGGGAACTAGATGGTGCCTGCTACCACTACCAACCATTCTGACCAGAGACTTTCTACTTGCCAGAAGTTCAATGAAAATCAAATGCTGGATAAACAAATCGTGGTCTATTGACCAGGGACTCAACAGAAGGTCCTGGCTAGAATGGATGAAAAAACAGAACTCAACTTCCTTAAAAAAAAAAAGAAAAGCCAGACCTGTTAGACTTGTAGAGACTGGAGGAACCCCCTGCGATTGTTGCCCTAAAATAATCTTTGAACATGGAATTGAAACTATTTCTGTGGCTCACCTTTCAGGCAAATAATAGATTGGCTTATAAAATAAACGGTAACACCCATGAGTAATGTGCTCCCTTACACAGTTACACAGTTAACTATATGTGACCAAGAGGTCAACATTTACCCAAAAGCAAAGGGTGAAAAGGAAAGGAGGGGAAGGGAAGCTAGACCTAAGGAAGCAGAACAGAGTGGAGATAATGAGAATGCTGACACATTGTAAAAATTGTAACCAATGGCAAGGAACAACTTGTATGAAAATTGTTAAAAGGGAACCTAATTTGCTGAGTAAACTTCCACCTAAAACACAATAAAATGTATATATATTAAAAAAAAAAAAAAAAACACTTAACGCAGTGCCTGGCATATGATAACTGTCCAGTAAATGTTAAACACACACAGGCCACACAAAAAAATCAAATGCTGGTGGAGTAGGAAGACAGATGTCCTCCAGGAAGCCCTGATCTTTCCCTTCAAGCCCAATCTTAACTCCTTTCACAGATATCTCTGGTCTTCACACACACCTGCCACGATGCAATCACACTGTAGCAGAGGCAGTTATGCCTCTTTTTAAGAGACCCAGAAATCCTCTTCAAACGTGAGTTATGAAACAGATAAATGAAGGCACAAATTTTACAGTTGCAAAAGGACACTGCATTACTAGAAGTTCTTTGAAGAGTTATTTTAAACTGAAGCCCTGTCTGGTTCATTTGAAAAAAGTTTCACTTTATAAAAACGTAGTTAACACAACTTTTCAGAAACATCTATTACCTACAGCAAGAAATGATGTTATTAACAGAGTCTATCTATGATTGGTATTCCCTGGATGGTGCAAATGGATAATATGTTCAGCTGCAAATCAGTTGTTCCAGGTTCAAGTCCACCTAGAGGTGCCTTGACAAAAAGCCTTGGTGACCTACTTCAGAAAAATCACAGTGTCAAGCCAGTCTCTTGGCTCTGCTGCTGTGGTGTCAGTGCAGGGATCTTGGGTCTAATGATGTACTCCATTCCTGTTTCCACATTTTAGATATCTGTTAGAGCGACATCCCACTCTCAGTATCAAATTCTGTTTTGGCTCTCTAGTGCTGCTATAACAGAAATACCACAAATGAATGGAACTAACAAAGAGGAATTTATCATTTTTCAATATAGGAGGCTGTTGTTGTTGTTGTTGTTTGCTGTCAACTCGGATCCGACTCATAGCAACCCCTCCTTGGGTTCCCAAGGCAGTATCACTATGGAAGTAGATTGCCCAACCTAGAAGTCTAAATTCAGAGTGCTAGCTCTAGGACCCCTCAACCTTGGGCTCCAGCTCTGCCTCTTATTCCAGCCCCACTGGAGCTGGAGTGGTCTCGTAACTCAGGCAGCTACTGGCTACTGAGGATGACAAACCCAAGGTCAGCAAGTAGAATGGCACAATCCCAAGATCAACAGGCACACAACAGACCACTGGTTCAAGTCCAGGAACAATCTCAAGGTCAGCAGGCAACACGGCAAGCCACTGAGATGAAGGCTTGGCCAAATGCAGGATCCGAATGTATCAAAAAGCTAGAGACCTTCCTCGAATCTTCTCTTTATTTACTGGAAGCAAGCCACACCCCAAAGTCTGCTCCTTTTCCACTGATTATCACCTCACAGCACATTCCACCATGGAGGTAACTGTGGCCTTATCATGGGGAGTAACTACATCCCACTGCTTAGCCACTCTGGACCACGGCCCAGCCAAGATGACAAACAACCTTAACTAACTCAAGATGAAACAAAGACTTAAATGTAAAATGTAAAAGTATTAAGTTCATTAAAGAAAAAATAGGGGCAAACTTAGGGGCCTTAATATATGACATAAATAGATTACAAATATAACCAAGAATGCACAAACAGCAGAAAATAAACCAGATGACTGGGACTCTCTAAAAATTAAATTTTTATGTTCATCAAAAAACTTCTCCAAAAGAGTAAAAAGAGATTCTACAAACTGGCAAAAAAATATTTGGGAATGACATATTTGACAAGGAACTTATCTCTAAAGTTTGTAGAAAACTCCAACACCTCAAAATAAAAATCAGCAAGAGATATGAACAGACACTTCACCAAAGAAAATATTCAGGCAGCCAAGAAACACATGAAAAAATGCTTGTGATCATCAGTTATTTTAGAGATGCAAATCAAAACAACAATGAGATATCATCTCACCCCAGCACCAAAAGCAAAATTCAACAAGACAGAAAATAACAAATGCTGACAAGGTTGTGGAGAGATTGGGACTCTTGTACACTGCTGGTGGGACTGTAAAATGGTACAACCACTATGGAAAATAGTATGGCACTTCCTTAAAAAATTGGAAATAGAAATACCGTTTGATCCAGCAACTCCATTACTAGATCCTAAAGAAGTGAGGGCCAGGATATGAATAGATAAATCTATGTTCATCACAGCACAATTCACAATAGCAAAGAGATAGGAACAACCTAAGTACCCATCAATGGATGAATGGACAACTAAACTATGGTATATACATACAATGGAATACTAAGCAATGCAAAAGAATAATGAAGAATCTGTGAAACACCTCATAACAAGTTGACTTGAAGAAAATTGTTGTTAAGTGCTATTAAGTGGGCTCTGAGTCATAGAGACCCTACAGAACAAAACACTGCTCAGTCCTGCACCATCCTTACAATCCTTGTTATACTTGAGCCCATCGTTGCAACCACTGTGTCAATCCATCTCATTGAGGGACGTCCCCTTTATGCTAACCCCTCACTTCACCAAGCATGATATCCTTCTCCAGAGATGATGCCTGTCAACATGACTAAAGTAGGTGAGCCATTCTTGCTTCTAAGGAGCATTCCTGCTGCACTTCTTCCAGAACAGATTTATTCTTTCTTCTGGCCAAACCAAACCAAAGTCACTCCTGTACAGTCAATTTGACTCATAGCGACTCCTCCTTGGGTTTCCACAGTATCTCTACAGAAGTAGATTGCCCCGTCTTCCTTGGTATATTCAGTATTCTTTGTCAATACCACAATTCAAAAACATCAACTCTCCTTAGGTCTTCCTTATTCATTGTCTAGCTTTCCCATGCATATAAGATGATTGAAAATACCTGGCTAAGATCAGGCATGCCTTAGTCTTCAGAGTGACAACTTTGTTCCCTAACACTTTAAGGTGACCTTTTGGAGCAGATTTGCCCAGGGCAATTCATTTGATTTCTTGAATGCTGCTTCCATTGGTGTTAATTGTGGATCCAAGTAAAAGGAAATCCTTGACGACCTCAATCTTTTCTACATTAATTGTGATGTTGCTTATTGGTCCACTTGTGAGGATTTTTGTTTTATTTATGTTGAGGTATAATCCATACTGAAGACTGTAGTCTTTGATCTTCATCAGTAAAGGCTCCAAGTCCTCTTCACTTTCAGCAAGCAAGGCTGTGTCATCTGTATATTGCAGGTTATTGGCGAGTCTTCCTTCTCCTGATGCCACATTCTTTTTCATATAGTCTTGGTTCTTGGATTATTCACTCAGCATACAGATTGAATAAGTATGGTGAAAAGATACAACCCTGACTTACATCCTTCCTGATTTTAAACCATGTGGTATCCCTTTGTTCGGTTTGAACAAAACCTTCTTGCTCTATGTACAAGTTCCTCATGAGCACAATTATGTGTTCTGGAATTCTCATTCTTTGTAATGTTATCCATAATGTGTTATGATCCACAGAGTTGGATTCCTTTGCATAATCAATAAAACACAGGCAAACATCTTTCTGGTATTCTTTGCTTTCAGCCAAGATCCATCTGGCATCAGCAATGATATCACTTGTTCTACATCCTCTTCTGAATCCAGCTTGAATTTCTGGAAGTTCCCTGGCAATATACTGGAGGTCATTATGCTGAGTAAAATAAGTCAATCACAGAAGGACAAATACTATATGAGTCCACTATTATAAAAAGTCAAGGAAAGGTTTACACAGGGAAGGAAATTTTCTTTGTGGTGTTCTGGTTACCTAGTGCCACTCTGATGGGTATATACCACATATAGGATGGCTTGAAGAAACAGGAGTTTATTCTCTTACAGTGTGGAGGCTTAAGTCCAAGTTCAAAGTGCCAGGCTCTAGGGGCTGGGTGAAAGCCCCTTGACCTTGGGCTTCAGCTCTGCCTCCTGCTCCTGGCCCACTAAAGCTAGAGGCACATCTTCACTCGGGCAGCTACTGGCTGCTGAGGCTGACAAGTCCAAGGTTGACAAATAAAATGACACAGTCCTGATGTAAGCAAGCCATGTGACAGGCCATTAATTCAAGTCCATTGAAAGTTCCAAGGTCGGCAGAGCATGGCAGACTGCTGAACAATGACATGGCTAATGCAGGGTCCAAGCATGCCATAAGCTAGAGACCATTCCCAAAACTGTTTCTTATATATGGGAAATAGACCACATTCCCAAAGGCAGCTACTCAGCTGCTCACAGTAGATTGTGCCATGGAGTTGATTACCAGTCTTATCATGGGGAATACTACATCCAGCTGCCCAGCCACTCAACAAGGCCCAGCCAAGTTGACACACAAACTTAACCACTACAGTTGGTTACCAGGGATGGGAAGGGAGGGGAGGGAAAATTGATAGGTAGGTAAAAGACAAGTATTGATTTGGGTGAAGGGAAAGGCAATATATCAAAAGTGAGTGACTAGCACAATATCACTAAGGAAAAAGAAGACATGGAGAGGTCCACAAGAGGTACACAACAAAAGTAAACACTTTTATATACACAATACTACATTTTCAGTAATAACAAATATTAATCTACTGGTGATTATATATGTAGCCTAAATAAGGGTATGGGTAGGCAAAAAAGGGAATATACCTATGACCATATATAAATTAACCAAAAACCAAACCCACTGCCATTAAGTTGATTCTAACTCACAGCAAACCCCCTTGGGTTTCCAAGGCAGTAAATTTTATGGAGTATTTTGGCCCATTTTCCTTTCACAGAGTGGCTGGTAGGTTTGAACTGCTAGCTTTCTGGTTAGCAATCAAATTCCTTAGGCAATATTTCTATATCCGTATTTGTATGTGCTATAAGAATGTCCATCTATATAATATATGTAATGGGTCAAAGTTATGATAACTTCTTAGCTACAGCCAAACACCCTGATGGAGTGAGTCTCTACACCCATGGGTTTGGGACCATGGTCGTGGGGAACATCAAGCTCAATTGGTATAACATACAACACAAAAATATTATTCTACATCCTATTTTAGTGTGTAGCAACTGGATGAGCAGCCATCTAAAATGCAACAATTGGTGTCTCCTTGTCCAGAGTAAAGAATGAAGAAAACCAAAGAGGCATGGAAACAATTAGTCCAAGGGACTAGTGGATCATGCGAACCTCAGCCTATATGACTGAGAAACCAGAAGAACTAGATGGTGCATGGGTTCCACTGTCAACCACTCAGAAAGGGATCAGTATAGGAGATCCTAGATAGAGTAGGAGAAAAATGGGGAACAAATTCAAAATCATAAAAAAGACCAGCTTTACTGGTCTGATAAAGACTGATGAAACCGCCGAGATTATGGCCTTTTAGTCTCCCTTTAGGCCTGGAATTGAGCTCACTGTTCTGGCTTCCAGCCAAACAACAGACAGGCTTACAAGGTGAACAACTACACCAGGTAAGTACGTTCCCTAGAACAATCAACCATGGGAGATCAAACGGGCAGCATTTGCATAGGGATATAGTTCAGAAGGCAGGAATGCACAGGGAAGAAGGACACAGGGAAAAGGTAACCACAGGGAGTAAGTGGGAAAAAAGCTGTTACATTACAGGAAAAGCAATCAAAGTCATGAAACGAAATGCATATGAACTGTGAATGGAAAACAAATTTGCTCTGTAAACTTCCACCCGTATTACAAATAACTGTGCTATGGAACACAGTTTTACTCTGATACACATGGAGGCATCATGAGTTGGTATCTAAGGTTAACAAGACTTACAAACTGTAAGACCATTGATTGTCCCAGGGAAATGTGATAACTCTTTTGAACCCTCTTAAGACATCAGAACCTAAAAAGCTCCGTTGGAAGGCAGTGTGCCTTCAAGAAAGTCCTGAAGAGAAATGGGCAGCCTGGGTGTGTTTCCAACATTGCTGCTAACTTCTCTGCAGTCTGGAACAAGTTACTTCACCTCTCTTCAGTTTCCTCATTTGCAATAATGGGAGAAATACTTTTCTCCCTGGATTATTTTGAGGATTAAGTGAGATCATGTATCATCCTCCACATGTCAAAACATAGATTTTTCATGGAGAAAAACAAACAGAAATATGAATTAAACAATTAGACTCAAAATAAATGAAAATAAAGCTTATGATAAAGGTAATATTTCAACGTAGTGAAAAGATGGATGTTTAAATAAATGATTGGAACAATAGGCCAGCCATTTAGAAAAAGTAATGTTGATTTCTACCTCATTCATCATACAAAAGAATAATTTCCTAATGGATCATTAAACCTGAAAAAAGGAACTACAAAAGTACAAAGAGAAAGTTTGGTTGAAATTTATTTATAGTCTTGTAGGAGGGAGGAATCCTGGTGGTGCAGTGGTTAAGCATTTTTTAGTTGCTAACTGAAAGGTTTGAACCCACCAGACACACCATGGGAGAAAGAGGTGCCAGTCTGCTTCCATAAAGATTTAAGCCTTGGAAACCCTATAAAGGAGTTCTGTTCTGTCATACAGGGTTGCTATGAGTCAGAATCAACTCAATGACAATGGGTTGGTGGGTTTTGCAGTAAGGAAGCCTTGACTAATCAGAATAAAAAACCTAGAAGTTACAAAATATCAATAAATTGGTTATCATAAATGTTTAATTTTTTCTCAGTAAAAAAGGAAAACACAATAAGCAATGTAAAAAACTGATAAACTGGTAAAAGTTTCAGTCAAAAAGCTATTTTCTTAATTTACAAGGAAGCTACATATATAAATAAGAATAAAACAAATAACTATGTAATGTTAGTGATAAAAGAATTTGACCAGGCAGTATAAAATGCAAATGTCCAATAAACAACTGAAAGTTACTCAACATCACTCATAATACAAGAAATTCAATTCAAAATAATAATCAAATTGACAAAAATTAAAAATTTTGATGTTGCTTAGAATTCCTAATTTGCTTTGCCAGACACTCTTACACAGCATTGGTAGAAAAATGTGAATCAGTACCATTTGTTTATCTTTTAAAGGGAAATATGGAAAGATCTATTGTATCATATGAGTACAACTTAATTGTGCTCATGAGGAACCTGTACATAGACCAGGAGGCTGTCATTTGAACAGAACAAAGGGATACTGCATGGTTTAAAATCAGGAAGGGAGTGTGTCAGGGATGTATCCTTTCACCGTACTTATTCAATCTGTATGCTGAGCAAATAATCCGAGAAGCTGGACTATGTGAAGAAGAACATGGCATCAGGTTTGGAGAAAGACTCATTAAAAACCCATGATACACAGACAACACAATTTTGCTTGCTGAAAGTGAGGATGACTTGAAGC
>NW_006921611.1:13474320-13478710 GCF_000298275.1 Orycteropus afer afer
CTTCCGTAGTGATACTGCCTCGGAAACCCAAGGAGGGGTCGCTATGAGTCGGGTTTGACTCGACAGCACATAACAACAACAACAACAAAAGCTGAGGCATGTGTGTGAGAATATTCACAGCAGCACTTCTTTTATAGTAGCAAAAAACTGATAATACTCTAAACATCCATTACCAGGTTATATAATTTATGCTACATACATAAAATAGAATAATGCCCAGGTAATAATGTATGAAGGAGCCCTGATGGCACAGTGGTTAAACCCTCAGCTGCTAACTGAAAGATCAGCAGTTTCAACCCACCAACGGCTCCACAGTAGAAAAAGCCTGGAGATGTGCTCCCATAAAGATTACAGCCTAGGAAACCCTATGAGGCAGACCTAGTCTGTTACACAGGGTCGCTATGAGTCAAAATCGACTCCACAGCAATCAGGAACAAGAACAATACATTGGCTGCTAGCACCCTAATCTAAGTCTTTAAACACCATTCTCCACTAAAAGGATGCAGGACACTCCTTAAAGAAAAGGCTGATTCTAGGCCTGGGGCATGGAAGCACAAGATGAGCCTGGAACATCTTATACTAGAAAGTAAGGCAGTGTTCAGAGAATGCTGGGGACATATCAAAAGGACGCAGGAGCCACCTTAAGTGCCTTTCACTGACCATCTGGGACAATTTAAGCATCAAGACAGGTAAAATAATAATATTAGATTATGACTCACTGAATAAAATAAGGTTCGAAGAGTTCATACTGATACATTTTTTAAAAAAAAAAAAAAACTAAATAAATGGAGAAGGAGAAGCTCTTCTTTACAGTAGAACACCAATTACAGAAGGAATGATGAAGTTAGAAAACCATCAATGGATGCTATAACAAACAGATGAAAGTTTAATGAGGAACATGCTAATTATACAAATTACCTTCATTTTAGAGGATAGTAACATTACAAGTGCAGTTTCCCAGGGAGAAAGTAACTGGTTGCGGTGGGCGGTGGTGGGCTCTGCCCAGATACATTCCCCAGGCCACTTAGAAGGGATGTAGGAGGAAAACCTGCTTGGTGGTTTCCATGCAGCCCTTTGCAGAAAGGAGAAGTGGGGAACTGCATGTAGGGGGCATAGACACCTCTGGCGAGGGGAAGTACTGAGAGCAGCTCAGAATGGATTTGGATCTGGCAGTTGACTTGCTATATAGCTCAGACCTTTAATTAAAGTTCCCATCTTGCCGGCTTTGTGGCCTTTTCTGACTCTTTTCCCTCTATGCTGTGTAAACTGCACATCCTGCTCAGTTCTGGTTTTTTTTTTTTTTTTTTCCCCTATTTCTCTCTGTTCCTCATTCTTGGCATGGGGTCCAAAGGCTCACTGATTAGCAATTCTTCCCTTCCAAGGCTAAATCAGTTCCGCATTATTCTGGATTACCCAGGCCCTTCCCAATTGGGTCAGCCATTTGGTCATCTTCTTGGCCTCTGACGCCTCTGAGTGAGAAATCCAACCCAACCCAACAGTCTGGCTACAGTCCAGCCACACTTAATAAAATGTGTTCAAAGCCCTTCTTCAAGGTTTAACAGTACTCTAGAAATTGTAGGTAAGAAATTAAATTAAAATAGATCTATTATAAAACCTAGTGACTACAAATCCATGGTTGCTGGGGGGTGGTCAGGTGGTTGCTGGGGGGGGTCAGGTGGTTGCTGGGGGTGGGTGGGTCAGGGGTGAGGAAAAGAGATTGGTGTCCAGCAGATGATGAATTTTTCCAACCCCCCCCCCCCCAAAATCCATTGCAACAGTCAACTCCTACTCTTATGACCCCATAGCATAGAGTTGAACTGTGCCATAGGGTTTCTAAGGCTGTAAATCTTTATGGAAGCAGACTGCCACAACTCCCCCCTCCTCCCACCAGAGCTGCTGGTGGGTTTAAACTGTTGACTTTTTGATTGGCAGCCGAGCAACTAAAAATACTATGCCACCAGTGCACCTTTTGGGAGCTATTCAAGTTCATGGAAATTTTCTATAGCATGATTCTGTGATAGTTACAAGGCTATATAAAAAACAAACCAACCAAACTCACTGCTGTGGAGGTGGACCCTATTCATAGTGACCCCTACGCCACCAGAGCTCCCACGCTTGGTAAAGGATCAGTGAAAAAGAAGAACCTTAACACATTGATTGACACAGTGGTTGTAAACATGGGCTCAAACATACCTACTGTTATATAGTTGTAAAAAATTCATTAAATTGTACACTTAAAATAGGTATATTTTATTGAGCTCTGGTAGCGTTGTGCCTAAGGCATTTGGCTGCTAACCAGAAGGCTGGAGGTTCAAACCCACCAGCCACTCCTCAGAAGGAAGGTTGGGCAATCTACTTCTGTAGTGATACCTCCTCAGAAACCCAAGGAGGGGTCGTTATGAGTTGGTCCGACTTGATGGCACATAACAACAACAACAACAATTGCATATAAATTATACCACTTATAAACCTAATTTTCTTTAAATGGCCAAAAGAAGAAGAAAGATTATCTATGATTTAAATTATGTGACATCCTCTGGTAATGAAATGAGTAAGGATTTATTGTATCTTTCCCTAAGAATCATCCTTCTAAACCAAACCCATTGGCATCTAATCAACTCTGACTCATGGTGACCCCATGTGTTACAGAGTAGAACTGCTCTACAGGGTTTTCTTGCCTGTAATCTTTACAGAAGCAGACTGCCAGGCCTTTCTTCTGCAGCATCACTGGGTGAGTTTGAATCACCAACTTTTGAGTTAGCAGCCAATCACAAACTGCTTGTGCTACCTAGAGACCTTTTTATCATCTTCCCAGGTCCTGTCAGTTTTCACCAATGGGAATCGACTCAGTATGGTACTTGATAGTAGCAGTAGTGGCAACAGAGAGAAAGTAAAGTCATTTAAAGTTATCTGTCAGTGTTTCTTCCTTCTAAGGGGGAGGTATAATTCATATCAAATCACGACAGGCCCCTTTTTCTTACCGAGAGGTTGGTGGCTAAGGCAGGGGCAGAGAAAGAAATGAGACTAGAACTTTAATGAGTCTTTCATCATTCAAAGGAAGAAGGGTCCTAAACAGGGTCAGTTCACCTTTTAGAGTAAACTAAAAACCAAACTCACTGTCATGGAGTCGTCCCAACTCATAGTGACCCTTCATTGGGTTTCCAAGGTAGTATCACTGCGGAAGTAGATTGCCCAACCTTCCTTCCAAGATGGCTGTTGGGTTTGAACCGCCAGCCTTCTTATTAGCGTCAAATGCCTTAGGCGCTATGCCACCACAGCTCCCAAATAGGGTACTGAAAAAGTCACCAAGGACATGCTACACATCCTAAAACAGCCTCTAGTCAGATCCTAGAGTTCCTGTTTCTCCAAGCTGGCTGCCCGTGGCTAATTTTGCTAAAGAACGCAATACCCAAGGCAAAACACTCTCTGCTAAGCTATTGTTTGACCTGAACATGACTCCAGGGAACCAATTCCATCAAAGCAGGGCTTAGAAGCCAGTCAAAACAGTTTAGTCACAACTACAGAAACAAGGGCAGTCTAGGCACTGCATAGCAACCAAATCTCTTGGCAGATTTTGACCCAAGTAGGAAACAAGCAGTGTTACCCCACTCAAAGATGGTGACCAACACACAGTCAAAATGGCACTGTAGGCCACCATCTTTGAGCAGGGCACCACTGCTTGTTTCCTACTTGGATCAAAATCCGCCAAGAGATTTGATTGCGATGCAAGGAGTTTGTGCCCTTGTTTCCATCTGTCATGACTAAACCATTTTGTATCTGTTCAAAGCCCTTCTTCAAGGTTCAAAAGGACACCTGAGGATGGATGGTGTGGGTATATCATTCAATTCCATGATCCCAGAAATCTGGATTGCAGAAGAATCAAAATAATTTTGTCAGAGCTGAGGCTGAAGAAAGCTGGCTTCTCTGCATGGGAGATTGGGAGAGATCTGGTTCTTTGTTCAAGAGCAAGAGGCCTGAATTACTGAGCAGGAGATGTGAATGGTGCGGGGAGCAACTGAGACCCAGTGGTAGAGAAGACAACCTTTAGGAGATGTTGTCTGATTTCCACTTGAATTTATTTGTGACCCAATGATGTAAATTCTTCCACCCCTCCAAACTTTTGGTAAAGTCTGTCAAATATCAAGTCATTTAAATGATTATTGGATAAAACCAAAGAAAAGAGCTGACTTCCATGTGTGAGTAAGTAATAAGAACTATAAGCCCAGGATGGCAAAAAAATTCAGAAACTGATCAAATTCTTTCTATAAATATTTATTGAGCACCTATTATGCAGCAAATATAATGTTTACTATTGTTTTTTTTTTTTTTTTTAACTTCTTTCATTTCTTTATTGTGATTTGGGTGAAATTTTACAGAACAAATTCATTTT
>NW_006921611.1:13491400-13492803 GCF_000298275.1 Orycteropus afer afer
CAAACCCACCAGCCACTCCTCGGAAGGAAGGTTGGGCAATCCTACTTCCGTAGTGATACTGCCTCGGAAACCCAAGGAGGGGTCGCTATGAGTTGGAGCCGACTCGACGGCAAACAACAACAACAACAAGATGACAACTAAGGACAACAATAATTGTTTTTATTATTACTTTATACCCAGCACTGGATGATGCTTGAACAGTAGGGAAAGGAATAGGGAGGAGCAGACAGAAACTATTGGGGAGGACAGGCAATGAACAATAGTATCTTAAGAGTAGTGATAAATGCTATGAAGGACTAGAACAGAAAACAATGAAAGAAAATAACTGGTTCTGGTGGGGAGGAGAGAGGAGGAGGACCATCTCAGAAAGGGGTGGTTAGGGATTTAGCAAAATTAGGAGCTCAAGATCAGAGGTGAGTAAGAGGCATATCACCCACTCACTCACCATCACCCACCAGCATCACCACCTCTTACACCAAGTTCCTGGAGAGATGTGAAAGCATACGGAGTTTTTCACCACAAGTGTGATGAGGTTTGAGCCAATTTCACTTGCATCATGAAGGAAAAGAATCTCAATTTATGTCTGAGTTATTTAATTTTTTTAAAAAAAGTACAATTTAACAACAAAAAGACAACCCAATCACAAAATGGGCAAAAGACTTGTGTAGACATTTCACCAGAGAGGACATTCAAATGACTACCAAACACATGAAAAGAAGCTCAGTGTCATTAGCCATCAGAGAGATATAAATCAAAACCACAAGGAGATACCATTTCACTCCCATTAGGATGGCTAAGATTTAAAAAAAACGGAAAATAACAAATGTTGGCAAGGATGTTAGGAAATTGGACCTCTTACTCATTATTGGTAGGAATGCAAAATAGTATAGCGGTTGTGGAAAACAGCTTGGTGATTCCTCATAAAACTAAAAACATAACTACCATATGACTCAGTAAGTCCACTTCTAGGTATATACCCAACAGAGGTTCAAACAGAGATTTGTATAACAATGTTCATTGAAGCACTATGTGCAGCAGTCAAAAGGTAGAAACAACCTAAATGCCCATCAACAGATGAAGAGATAAACAAAATGTAGTACATACATACAATGGAATATTATTCAGCCAGTAGTAGAGAAGTCTTGAAAAATGCTACAATAGGCATGGAGCCAGAAGATATTTTGTTGCTGTTGTTAGGTGCCATTGAGTCATCTTCAACTCATAGTGACCCTATGGACAGCAGAACAAAACACTGCACAGTCCTGTGCCAGCCTCACAATCCCTGCTGTACCTGAGCCCATCATTTTTTTTTATTTTTTATTTTTTATTAGGATTTGGGTGAAGATTTACAGAGTAAATTCACTTTTCATACAGCAGTTCACATATACTTTGTCTCATGTCAT
>NW_006921611.1:13493253-13502193 GCF_000298275.1 Orycteropus afer afer
TGCATAGTATTCCATTGTGTGAATGTACCAAAGTTTGGTTATCCATTCCTCAGTTGTTGGACATCTAGGTTGTTTCCAAGTTTTGGCTATTGTACCTGAGCCCATCATTGTAGCCACTGTGTCAATCCATCTTGTTGAGGGCCTTCCCCTTTTTTTGTTGACCTTCCACTTTACCAAGCATGATATCCTCCTCCAGAGAATGGTCCCTTCTGGCAACATGACCAAAGTAGGTGAGACGAAGTCTGGCCATTCTCGCTTCCAAGGAGCATTCTAGGTGCACTTCTTCCAGGACAGACTTGTTAATTCTTTTAATAGTCCATAATAGTTTCAGCATTCTTTGCCAACATTTAGAAGACATTTAGTTGAGTGAAAAAAGTCAATCACAAAAGGATGAACATTGTGTAACCTCACTTATATATAAAAAGACAAGACAAGGTAAATGTGTAGAGACCAAAGTTTATTAGTGGCTACCAGCGGCAGGAAGGAAACGGAAGTGTGTGTGGCAGGGGAGTTTAATGATGATGGAAATAGTACATTGAGTAAGGGTAAGGTGGGTAGCCAATTATTGTAATTGTTGTCAATAAGTTGTACATCTGTGAAAAGTTGAATTGGCAAAAGTTTTGTGATAGATATATTTACAACAACAAAAAAAGAAAGTACAGCAAACGAGGCTGCTTATGTATAATGAAAAATGTCGTGGGATTTGATTTTGGAGGTTTAGGGTCATAATTTCATGACTCATTCCAATTAATTGACCTAATAACATGTTTAGTGCTTCTGTTCTACCTCCTAGTTCATTGCATAGTGTCTGGGGTCTTAAAAACTTGCAAGCAAATATCTAAGGTGCAATGATTGGTCCCTGTTCGCCCAATCAGAGGGAAGCAACAGAGGAAGGAGGAGAGGCAGGAAAAGAAGGAGAGTATGGAATGTGTGGCTATCTCTGGTACTTTGCCAAAAGACAAGAAGAATTGGGTGGTGCCTGGTTACCATTAGAGAATATTTTGATCAAAGAATCTATAGAGGAATCTTGATCAAAAGAGGTAAAATGTAGAATACACTTTAAAATTCTCATGGATTCCAAACTTTCTGAAGCCATGCAGGTTGGAAGAACCCTAAAACTATTGTCCTGAGATAATCTTTAAACTTTAAACCAAAAATATCCCCTAAGACTTCTTAAAACCAGACAATAGTTCAGCTTAATTAGTAAAAAAAAAAAAAAAAAAAAAAAGTCTGCCTTGAGCATTATGCTCTTTTAAGAACTATCTATATGGGATCAAATTGACAACAGCAGCTTGGAATATTAGACAGGAACATTAAGAACAGTAAATTTATGTTAATGGGAGAGGAACAACTCAGAAAAATAGGATGAGAATGGTTGCACAACTCAAAGAATGTAATCAATGTCACTAAATTGTACATGTAGAAGTTATTGAATATGTTTAATTTTTCAAGATTAAAAAAATAAATTCAGCTGGGAAAAAAAATTACCAGTAACTATTATTCAATGAAGCTTTAATAAGCCCAGGGTTTGTACAAACAATAACATTATCTCACTTAAATCATATAACTATGAGAAATAAGTTTTATTAGCCCCATTTTATGGCTAGAAAACTAAGGCTCAGTGAGATAAACTGCCTGAGTTTACAATGCAAAGAAAGGGCAATCAGGATCGAAATCCAGGTCTCTCAGAACTCATGTATATCTAAATACTAAAGAGTATAGTATCATCAATCTTTGCATTGGCCAACTCATTCAGTTTGTAATTTTTATTGTACATTTATTATGTAGCAAGGAGTTCCTGGGTGGTACAAATGGTTAAGTGCTCAATTACTAAGCTGAAAGGCTGGTGGTTCAAACCCACTCAGAGGCAACTAGGAAGAAAAGCCTAGTGATCTACTTCTGAAAATGTAGCCATTGAAAACCGTATGAAGCACAATGCTACTCTGGGACACATGGAGTCTCTGTGAATCAGAATTGACTCAACGGTAACTAACAACAAGAACATTATGTACCAATCCCTGGGGTTGTAGCAGGGAACAAAATCCTTTCTCCCACAGAGCAAAAGTAGGAGCTTAGAATCAGGGGTGTCTTAGAAACGTACTTGCCAGTTGGCAGTTGGCATAGTCATTCATATTTTTACACCCACCCCGTCCATATCCATGGTTTCTCTGACACCACAGCCAAGAGGTGGGCAGAAGCACCTTTAGTGACTTCTTCCTCCTGAACTTGAATTTACTGGAATAAAATAGTGTGTGTAAAAATGAAAGTAGCTTGCAAAGTGATTTCCTCCTGTAAGCCACTATATTCGTCCAGGGAGGGTGACTCAGGACTCCAAATCCCTAGCTTTCAGTGTTTCACTCTAACTTTGAGGCATGATGGCCTGGCCCCTCTGGAAGTTTCACCATTGGCCCAGCTCCCATTTGCAGAGATAGGAGTTAGCTGCATGTTTTTTCCTTCCTCTTCTGCAGACCCTCTGACTTCTCCAAAAGAAAGGCAAATTTCTTCAAACCTTCCAAATAAATGAGTTTTTCCAACTTTATTGGCAGAAGAATTTTTGTTTGTTGAAGGAGCAAGTCCTGACTTGCAGATTCCTCTGCAGGGCTGAGATAAAACAAAACTGGGCAGATAATCAGAGAGCTGCCGTCATCACTGAACCAGAGCTGACCCTGGGGGGCTGGGCTGCCAGGGAAATCCTTTCAAGCCTGAGTGGTCTACTTCATTGCCTTCCTATCTTTTAAGCGGGCTCCTCCTGTTATGAGTCAGCTCCCAGGTTGTTCAGAAAACAATCCTTTCCTCACTCAAAGATGATCACTAATTCTCTGCCATCAGATGTTACAATAAGAAGTAGTTTCCTAAGGGCAGCAGGGTTTTCTCAATATGATAAAAATAGATAAGTAAGAAGAGTGCCTTGGGGTGGGTTCAGACTGCCAACTTTTAGCTTAGTAATTCAGCACTTAACCATTTGCACCACCCAGGAATTCCTTGCTACATAGTAAGTGTTTAATAAAAATTACAAACTGAATGAACTGCCCAATACAAAGACTGATGACAATATACTCTTTAGTATTTGGGTATACCCAAATATTATATTGTATATTGACAGGGAACTGCCAGAAATGCAAGCTGGATTCAGAAGAGGATGTGGAACAAGGGATATCATTTCTGATGTCACATGGATCTTGGCTGAAAGCAAAGAATACCAGAAAGATGTTTACTTGTGTTTTATTGACGCAAAAGCATTCAACTGTGTGGATCGTGATAAATTATGAGATAACATTGAGAAGAATGGGAATTCCAGAACACTTGATTGTACTCATGAGGAACGTGTACATACATCAGGAGGTTGCGTTCAAACAGAACAAGGGGATACTGCATGGTTTAAAATCAGGGAGCTTAAGCATCAGGATTGTATTCTTTCACCATACTCATTCAATTTGTATGCTGAACAAATAATCCAAGAAGTTAGATATATAGAGATATATAGAGAAGATATATAAGTTAGATATATATATAGATATATAGAGAAGAATGTGGCATCAGGATTGGAGGAAGACTCATTAACAACCTGTGATATGCAGATGACACCACTTTGCTTGCTGAAGGTGAGGAAGACTTGAGGCACTTACTGATGAAAATTAAAGACTACCGTGTGCAGTATGGATTACACCTCAATATAATGAAAACAAAAATCCTCACAAGTGGTCCAATAAACAGCTTCACAACGGATGGAGAAAAGATTGAAGTTGTCAAGGACTTCATATTATTTGGTTCTATAATTAACACCAACAGAAGCAGCAGTCAAGATATCAAATGATGTACTGCATTGAGCAAATCTGCTGCAAAGGACCTCTTTCAAGTTATGATGAGCAAAGATGTCTCCTTGAAGACTAAGGTGCACCTAACCAAAGCCATGGTATTCTCAATTGCCTCGCATGCATGTGAGAGCTGGAAAATGAATAAAGGAGACCAAAGAAGAGTTGATGCTTTTGAGTTGTGGTGTTGAAGAAGAATGCTAAGAGTATCATGGACTGCTAAAAGGACTAACAAATCTGTCCCAGAAGAAGTGCAGCCAGAATGCTCCTTGGAAGCAAGAATGGCCAGACTGTCTCACCTACTTTGGTCATGTTGTCAGAAGGAACCATTCTGACATTTCCTTCTGGAGAAGGATATCATGCTTGGTAAAGTGGAGGGTCAACGAAGAAGGGGAAGGCCCTCAACGAGATGATTAGACACAGTGGCTGCAGCTATGGGCTCAGGTATAGCAAGGATCGTGAGGCTGGCACAAGAATGGGAAGTGTTTCGCTCTGCTGCGCATAGGGTCACTATAAGTTGGACTCGACAGCAGCTAACAACAACAACAACAACTACAATAGAATAAATTTGCACTTGATTTTATACTGCCTAGTCCTTGTATCACAGGAGCTCAGGTAGCACTATGCTCAGGTGGTGTAGTGCCTAAGGCACTTGACTGCTAACCAGAAGAAAGCTGGTGGTTCAAAAACACCAGCCACTCTTCAGAAGGAAGATTGGGCAATCTACTTCCATAGTGATACCTCCTCAGAAACCCAAGGAGGGGTCGCTATGAGTCAGGTCTGACTCGACAGCACATAACAACAACAACAGTCCTTGTATTTAGTCACTTGATGGCTCTCTGTGGACCTTAGGTCACCAATAAAGTTGTGCCTCTGATGAGAGTTAACACCCTTTGGATCCTCTGTGGTCAGAGGTGCCTAGAGCTATGCTAACACTCATGCAGCTCAATATTTCTTGATTACCCTATACCACCAGTTGCTGTCTAGTCAAATCTATCTCCTGGCTACTTCATTATATATCAGAATAGAACTGTATACTTCACTGGATTTTCAATGGCTGACTTTTTGGAAGTAGATTGCCAAACCTTTATTCCAAGTGCCTCTAGGTGGACTCCAACCTCTAATTTTTAGTCAGGACCTGAATGCATTAACCTTGGCCACACCCAAGGACTCCTATCCTATCTTGTTAGGTTCTCTAACCATTATTAAATGACCCTGTATACAACAGAACAAAACACTGCCTGGTCTTGCACCATCCTCACAATTGTTGCTGTGCTTGAGCTCATTGTTGCAGCCACTGTTTCAATCCATCTCATTGAGGGTCTTCCCATTTTCCACTGACCCTCTTTACCAAGCATGATAATCTTCTCCAGCCACTGGTCCCTTCTGACAACATAACCAAAGTAGGTGAGATGAAGTCTGGCCATTCTCGTATCTAAGGAGCATTCCTGATGCATTTCTTCCAGGACAGATTTGTTTGTTCTTTGGCAGTCCCATGGTATTTTTAGTATTCTTTGCAAACACCACAATTAAAAGACTTTGACCTTCTTTGATCTTCCTTATTCATTGTCCATCTTTCACATATGTATGAGGTGATTGAAAATACCATGGCTTGGGTTAAGCACACTTCAGTCTTCAAAATGGTATCTTTGCTCCTTAACACTTTAAAGAGGTCCCAGTGTAATACATCATCTGATTTCTTGATTGCTGCTTGCATGGGTGTTGATTGTGTATCCAAGTAACATGAAAACTCTGACAACTTCAACCTTTTCTTCATTTACTATAATGTTGCTTATTGGTCCAGTTGTGAGGATTTTTGTTTTCCTTATGTTGAGGTGGAGAGCTCTGGTGGCGTAGTGCTTAAGGCATTTGACTGCTAACCAGAAGGCTGGCAGTTCAAACCCACCAGCCACTCCTCAGAAGGAAGGTTGGGCAATCTACTCTCGTAGTGATGTTGTTGTTGTCATGTGCCATCGAGTCAGACCTGACTCACAGCGACCCGTCCTTGGGTTTCCGAGATGGTATCGTTATGGAAGTAGTGGGTCGCTGTAAGTCAGATCTGACTCAATGGCAGTGAGGTTTCTTTTTAATTTTTTTTTATGTTGAGGTGTAATGATCCATACTGAAGACTGTAGTCTTTGATCTTCATGAGTAAGTGCTTTAAGTCATCTTCACTTTCAGCAAGCAAGGTTGCATTATCTGCGTAGCGCAGGTTGTTAATGAGCCTTCCTCCAATCCTGATGCTGCATTCTTCTTCATATAGTCCAGCTTCTCTGATTATTTGCTCAGCATACAGCATACAGATTGAATATATGATGCATATCTTTCCTGATTTCAAACTACACCCTCACTCACTGCCGTGGAGTCAGATCTGAGTCATAGCCACCCCTCCTTGGGTTTCTGAGGCAGTATCACTACGGAAGTAGATCGTCCAATCTTCCTTCTGAGGAGTGGCTGGTGGGTTTGAACCACCAGCCTTCTGGTTAGTAGTCAGATGCCTAAGGCACTATGCTTGAGCCACCAGAGCTCCCTTAAACTACACAGTATGCCCTAATTCTGTTCAAATGACAGCCTTTTTGTCTATGGTTCCTCATGAGCACAATTAAGTGTTCCAGAATTCCCATTGTTTATAACGTTATCCGTAATTTATTATTATCCACACAGTTAAATATCCTTGCATGGCAATAAAACACAGGTAAACATCTTTCTGGTACTGTCTCTTTCAGTCAAGTTACATTTGACATCAGCAATAATATTCTTTGGTCTATGTCTTCTTCTGAATCCAGCTTGCATTTCTGAAAGTTCCCTGTCAATATACTGTTACAACCATTTTTGAATTATCTTCAGCAAAATTTTATTTGTATATGATATTAATGATACTATTCAATAATTTATGCATTCTGTTGAACCCTTTCTTGGGAATGGGTACAAATATGTATCTCTTCCTGTCAGTTGACCAGGGAGCTGCCTTCCACATTTCTTGGCATCCACAATGAAGTGCCTCCAGTGCTGCATCCATTTGTTGAAACATCTCAGTGGGTATTCTGTCAATTCCTGGAGCCTTGTTTTTGCCAATTCCTTCAGTGCAGCTTGGACTGCACTGTGGAGGGTGCATTAGAGCTTAAATTCTGAAGCTCTTGGTTTCTGGAAGCCTGCAGGCTACAGTGGGAGCCTTAATTCCATTTTCAATCTTGACATAAGTTCAGAAGCCATTTGAGTTCTTTCTGGCATTTAAACCAACATTGTGGCTATGCCTAGACAGTTCTAGGATGAACTTAGGGAGGCACAGTTTGAGCTCAGGAAGAGTGTAGTTGAAAGTAGATTATGCTCACACAAAGAACTAGGAAACTTGCCTGGGTGTGTCGTTATCTAATTTAAAGATTGAGGTCCTGGTATTGTCCTATAGCTACCTTAAGGCTATGACTCAGGGCTGCAGACCCACCATGTAGCCACATGGTCAAGCCCCAGAACCAATCCTGTAACCCTTTTAAATCTTCAGTTACATAATTATCCCAATCACGGTCCTTTCCCCGCTTCTGCAGTTCTGCCTGTGACAGTGATGGGTTAACTTGCCACCAGTCATGATTTGGTGATGATTTCTCTTGTACTCTAGCAAATATAATGAACACCATGACTGTGACTCAGTGGACTCCATTCAGCTTTGTGTAGTGTGTGCATGCTCACGGTTTCCTTCATCCTGGATAATTGTCTTCATCTTGTCTAAGGTTTAATAAAAGGGTCTCTGTAGATTATGTTTGAATCTGGGTCTTTTTTTCCAAAACCAAACTCACTGCTGTCGAGTCAATCAACTCATAGCGACCCTTCCTTGGGTTTCTGAAGCTGTATCTCTGTGGAAGTAGATTGCCCAGTCTTCCTTCTGAGGAGTGGCTGTGGGTTTGAACCGCCAGCCTTTAGCAGGAATAAAAGGGAACATTTTTCTGCCACAGCTGAAAATAACTTCTTTGTAAATGGAGTTTGCTCATATCCTCCAGAGCAGGACAGATACCAGATGTAGGGAGTGATGTGGACGTGTCTTATCTGGAGGGAAAAGAGAGTTTAGCATGATCAATATCTTGGGACATGATAAAACCCAGAGGCTCCTGCTTGGGTCATCATTATCATTATTATTATTTTTTAAATAATAATGATATTATTGGCTTGACCATGTGGCTACATGGTGGGTCTGCAGCCCTGAGTCATAGCCTCAAGGTAGCTATAGGACAATACCAGGACCTCAATCTTTAAATTAGATAACGACACACCCAGGCAAAATATCTAGTACTGGATATGACCTTATCAGAGAGATTTATGTTTGGTTGATAACAAAGTTATTTTGAGCTGAACAAAATAAGAACTCTTAAATTAAAGTGATACAGAGTAAACCTTTGGCAGATCACTGGATGTCTTCCTAAATCACTGTCAGTGTCCTGGAATCATGGACTGTGATTTTCAGTAGTGAAAAACCTTTCATGATACCATAGAGGACATACCAGACTGTATGTATGTGTCAAAAAAGTCAGTGATTTGAATCCATCAGCCACTCTGCAGGAGAAAGATGAGGCAGTCTGCTTCCATAAAGATTTAGAGCCTTGGAACCCCTATAAGGCAGTTCTACTCTGTCCAAAAGGGTCATAAAATTATGAGTCGGAATTGACTCAATGGCAATGGGATTTTTGGTTTATGTAGGGTGTAGCACATATAGGAAGGAGTTCTGGTGGTGCAGTTAAGGGATTTGGCTGCTAACCAAAAGGTTGGTGGTTCCAACCCACCAGCCACTCAGCAGAAGAAAGATGAGGCAGTTTGCTTCCAAAAAGATATACAGCCATGGAAACCCAATGGGGGTTGCTGTGTGTCGAATCAACTAGATGGCAATGAGTTTGGTTTTGTTTTCTGAGCACATATGTTGTTGTTGTTGTTAAGTGCCGTCAAGTCGTTTCCGACTCATAGCGACCCCATGCACAGTAGAACCAAACACTGTCCAATTCCACGCCAGCCCCACAATCCCTGCTATACTTGAGCCCATCATCGCAGCCACCATGTCAATCCATCTCGTTGAAGGCCTCCCCTTCTTTCGTCGACCCTCCACCCTACCAAGCATGACATCCTTCTCCAGGAAATGATCCCTTCT
>NW_006921611.1:13503738-13535887 GCF_000298275.1 Orycteropus afer afer
GCTCAAATTATTTATTTATTAAGCAAGTATCTGGTATATTGTATTTAGAATATGTGACCCACCAGCCTCTCCTCGGAAGGAAGATGAGGCGATCTACCTCTGTAGAGATACCACCTCAGAAACCTAAGGAGGTGTTGCTATGAGTCAAATTGAGTCGACGGCAGTGAGTTTGGTTTTTTGGTTTGGAGGTACTAAGGGCTTTCCCTGGGTGGTACAAATGGTTTGAGCTTGGCTATTAATGGAAAGATTGGTGATTCAAATCCACCCAGCAGCACTGTGGAAGATCTACTTCTGCAAGATTAGTGCCATTGAAACCCCTATGGAGCACAGTTCTATTATGAAACATGTGGGGTTGCCATGAGTCAGAATTGACATTATGGCAACAGTTTTTTTTTTTTTTTAAAAGATGATGCAGTGGTTATAGCATCCCACTAACCAAAAGGTCATGGTTCAAACCCACTAGCTGTTCTGCAGGAGAAAGATGAGGCAGTCTGCTTCTGTAAAAATTTATAGCCTTGGAAACCCTATGGGGGCAGTTCTATATTGTCCTATAGGGTCATTATGAGTTGGAATTGACTTGAGGACAGTGGGTTTGGTTTTGGTTTGGTTACAACACCACCCATATGTCAGTATGTGATGCTAAAAGCTAGCCACTGGTATTTCAAATACCATCAGGATGACACATGGTGGAGCTTTCAATGGAGCTGATAAAAACTCTATGATCACAACAGAATATTATTGATATAATGCTGGAAGATGAGCCCACTACATAATGTTAACCTCACTACGCTAGGCCCACTACACTAGGCTCACTACACTAGAGGGAGTCGCTTATGCTAAACCCCATACTAGCAAACCGAAACCTAAATTAGCCTTCTTCTAAATTCCTGACCTTCCCAAGAGCTAAAACCCACATCAATCAATTGACTCTCCTGGTAATGGAAGCCTAAGCTAGCCAATTAGAACTTCCCTGCTCAGTTTAACCTAGCTCAAAATTTCCCTTTTATCCCAAGTAAGGAAAGAAAATGGCTGCCAACCAATTCAAAATTTGGCCAGTATACCGTCCTTGTTCCTGTGTGTCTATGACTATAGAAACCTTTTTGCTTTGTATTGTTCTTTGGGACACTTGTCTTGACTTTCAGACCAGATGTTCCCAGTTCATGAATTGAAAAATAAAGCTCACATGAGTTAGTACACAAGTTTAATATTGTGGAAATTTTAATTTTTAACAGTTAGAAGGCACTCAAAATACACAATAACTGCAACTATGGACTCAGACATACCAATGATCATGAAGATGGGCACAAAGACAGCAACGTTTCATTCTGTTATACATAAAGTCACCCACCATGAGTCAGAGCTCCCTGGAGGGCAACTAACAACAGTAACAAGTGCTTTACAACTATTTACTCATGTAGTTGTTGGTTGTTGACACATGTTCCTAAGAACATGTGTGCTGTCACCTGGCTCTGTTTAGCTGACAGCAAAGTCCTTTGTGACAGGCACTGCTCTTACTATTACTTCATCTGTCACTCTCAGCAACCCTGCAGGCACCTTCTCCTGCAACTTGTCTGTCTTCTTGTCCTCCTGCTATTAAGCTGAACCAAATGAACCTGACAATCTTTGTTGTTAATGTTTTAGCAAAGTAACTGCTTTTTGTTTTCTTAATTTTTATATTAAAAACTTTTATTTAAAAAGCAGAAAATATGAATTACACAAAATAATTGCATAGGAAAAATTTCATTAAAGAAAAAATGAATAGTCACTGTTCTGGTTACCTAGTGCCACTCTGACAGGAATATACCACAAATGGGATGGCCTTAACAAACAGGAGTTTATTCTCCTATAGTTTGGGAGGCTAGAAGTCCAAGTTCAAAGTACCAAACTCTAGGGGTTGGGTGAAAGCCCCTCAGCTTTGGGCTTCAGCTCTGCCTCCAGCTCCTGGCCCACTGGAGCTAGAGGCTTTTCTTCACTCAGACAGCTGTTGGCTGCTGAGGCTGCCAAACTCAAGGTTGACAAGTAAAAAGGCACAGTCCCAATGTTACCAAACCACACAGCAGGTCATTATTTCAAGTCCATTGTAAGTCCCAAAGTCAGCAGAGCATAGCAGGCTGCTAAACAATGACACGGCTACATGCAGGGTCCCAGCGTGCCACAAGCTAGAGACCATTCCCAAAGCTGCTTCTTATATATGGGAAGCAGACCACATCCCAAAGGCAGCTCTCAGCTGCTTGTGGTAGATCCCACCATGGAGCTGGTTGCCAATCTTATCATGGGGAACAACTATCACCAGATGCCCAGACACCCAACGAGGCCCAGCCAAGTTGACACACAGACATAACCACTACAGTCACCATGACCCTTGAGAAGCAGTTACTAAAAGGAAATAAAAAAATAAAAAAGAAAGAAAAGAACTTATAAAACATAAGAAGTAATAGATAACATCCAATAATTTCTTTGTTAGTTTTTGTAACCATATGTCAGCCTTTGCTCTTGCTGCTTGCTAGAATCCAAAAGAGCATCCAGAACAAACAGCAACATTTTTCCTATGTATATGCTGGGTGCACACTCGACTATTTCCATGGAAGATGCCCTTTAGCAGAAGATGTCTTTTCACTACAATTTGAGTTCATTAGTTTGAGTGATGAACAAAATTATTTCCTAATTTTGAAGGAAGAGGGTTTGGGAAAAGGAAATAAACTAAGTGGTTTCTGTTATACCCACAGAGATAAACCTAAGCATGGTAATATTCTTTAGTTGCTTAGTGGATTTTGCCTACCCCTGAATCATTTTACAAAGGTTTCACTGAGCATGCTTCAACCTTGAGACTTCCAATGAGAACTATAATTAAATGTCATTTGGGGACTAATAACCAAGGCTCACAACATAACCTGAGCTCAAAATAACTGTTTTTGATTTTTTTTTAAATGGCAATTTCATGCAATTCAACCTTTGAACACATTTTAAAGAGGAAAAGGTGGCTTGGAATGGTTAAGTAACTTGCTCTAAAGTCTCAGAGGTAGTCAGTAGCAGTATCTGGATTCAAAATCCAGTTTCCCTCCTTCTGAACCTCTTAGGATACCACTTTTAACCAAAATACTAAGAATGTAAGCATAGGAACCAGCTGCTTGGGTTTGGAGCTCAAACAAATCATCCATTCACTGGCCCTGTGACTTGGGATAAAAAGTTTTCCTCTCTGTGCTTCAGTTTCCTTCTCTGTAAAATGGTGATAACAATGCAGTTATTTCCTAATATATAGGGTTGCCTAGTGGTACTGCCTCAGAAACCCAAGGAGGGGTCGCTATGAGTCGCGTTTGACTCGACGGCACATAACAACAACAACAACAACAAGGATTCAATGAAGAAATCTAACAGTTTAGGACAGTGCCCGGCACTTAGTAAGCATCCTATAAACCGTTATCAGGTTCCTTTAATCCCTTTTTCCCTCTTGAGTATAATATACCAACACACACAAAACTCCTTTTTCTACTAATATAATGCAATAGGACTGAGAAACAAAATAGTAAAAAGAATTTATTATAATGCCAAACAGGTAGTAGATAAGAGGATTAACCTTGGAGCTGACAGCTCTCTCACAATCTCCCCATGTCTGTGAGACTGAAACTTGAGTTTAGCAGCTCACGACTACATTGGATTTCTTTTTTACTTGGACAGGTTGTCCCTGCTGAGGAGTACAGCTGTGATTTGTCATTCTTAAAATAGAGCCAAAGAACCCGCAGACCAGGAAGGCGCAGCAGGACAGAAGGAAAACTGCGATTCTAGTAAATGGTCTTTAAATCAATAGTAGCGGAGGCGCGGGGAAATTCCACCCAGTTAGTAGTCTAGGCGGTGTCAAGTTCACGCCAGGAGGCCTGGGGCGAGGAAATCCCCATCCTCTCTGTCATCCTCCGCCGCTGGGACCATTTGATCCAGGTTAAAGTCGCTTGTGTAAAGAGAACACCGGCAAATTAAGGTTCATTTTAAAGCTATTATTTTATCTCAGTGACCCAGTCTGTCTAAGTCCGGGCAGAGTTGTTTAGAAGCCCACATGCACCCGTCCCAGAAGTCACCTGGGCAGGGTCCTTACGGAGAGCCAGATTTGAGATGCCGCCTTACGCGGGCACTGGGTGTGACCTGGGCTTGCTCCGTAAGGCGGCCCCTTTAAGAGTCAGCCGGCCGCCGACCCACGTGCCTCACAGACGTCAGTGCAGGAAGTGTTTGAGGAAGTCGTGCTCTGCTGTCTGGTTTAGGATTCCCGCATTTTAATGTCTTCAGGGTGGTGGTTGAGCCCCCGGTTTTGCCGCCCCAGCCCCAGTCTCCCCTGCCCCGGGGAGCCTGTCCCTTGCCCCGCGTCCCCGCCGACAGGTGAGTCCCACGAGTCGGAGGTATTGGAAGCCCAGTGGTGCGCATCTGCAGACACTGCGTCTTCTTTGCCCCAGTCGGGCTCAACACCTCCTCACATGAGGCTCCTGTGGAAACTTCGATCGAGTTTAAAAATCGGGGTTTCAGGGCGCGGGAGTGTTTCACGTGGACGGGTTGGAGTTGGGAGGCCCAGGAGGACAGCCCTGGCAAGAGTTGTAGCAGATGGCTGCTTAGAGGTGGGTGGCACTGGGAGAGAGCCGTGATTCTTTCAGACCTTGTAAAGACATGTGACCATAGTGGAACTCAGAAATACAATCTCTTCCTGCTGCGTTTCAGAGAACGCGGGCAGGTCAGGGTGCCTCTTGTTGGAGCTGGCTATCCTCTTTCGGAGGGGATGTCGTGGGTATGGGGCAACACCTCGCTTGGGTGACTTTCCTCTCTACTTCCTTGTACAACAGCTGGAGATCGGGTGAGAAAAACAAAAGTTTACTACCTAAAACAAACAAACAAAAAACCGTGGTTTCTTTACAAAATAAAAATCAGTTCAGTTTTTTCTTCTCTCATACTGAAAGGCAAAGCCTGTGCCTTACCTTACCTCCATCTCCTTGAGTATGAATCTGTCCTATTTTTTCTTAACTTTAACCCTTTGTCTTCCACTCCAAATTATTTACAGAGTTAGCGCAACATCAGCATGAGCTGGTCACCTTCCTTGCCAACCCAGACATGTGGGGCCTGGGAAATGAAGGAACGCCTTGGGACAGGGGGATTTGGAAACGTCATCCGATGGCACAATCAGGTAGGGTCTCCCTGCAGCCTGGAAGAGGCAAGGGAGGACAGAGGGTGTGGGGGAGGGAGGGCAGGTTCATCTTGTACTGCCTCTGGGCACCTGTGAATTTCTGCCCTACATTGTTCTGGGTGGATGAGTGAGTTTCACTTTGGGCCAGGAGTTTTCTTGGAGAGAATGAGAAAGGAGACTATGAATGGAGCATCAAGACTGCTAAGTTGACTCTTGGTGAGTGGTGTTATTGACCAAGTCACCTTAATAAATAGCAAAGAATTTTACGCTCTCAGCCCCCATTGGATAAGCAACATGATAATAAATGAGTAAAATACTGAAGTTGTCAAGGATATTATTTTATGTGGATCATAATCAATGCCCACGGAAGCAGTAGTCAAGAAATCAAATGATATGAGATAGTCAAAGATGGCAGCATAGTTAGGCATCTCATAATGTCCCTCTTAGAACAAAGACCTGAGAAAACAAATGAGTCAGATGTAGATGACAACTTTGGAGCATTAAAGTTGAAAACCACATTGACTGACAAGTGGAAAGAGAGGCTGTATAAGAACAGTGGACATGGAGAATTATGGAGCACCAGCACCCTTCCAGCTAGACTTGCACAGCGTGGCCATGTTGAGATAATGCAAGCAGCATTTCTACGTAAAGCCCTTATACCTGATGCAGCCAAGCAGGAGTGACTCTGCACTCACATCCAGAGCCAGGCAGGAGTGCTCTCTGCTCAGCGAAAGTTAAATGCACTCACCTCACCCATAGTGCTTCCGCCAGTCCCCTGATGCCAGAGCCTGTGGATCTGCAATGCCTCCCCCTCCAATCACCACTGCATGTGATTGCAGTCCGACAGCACCCACTACCACCCTGCCCCTGAACTGGGAGCCCACAGCTACCCCTTCATTAAGCTACTTGTCCTGGGGACGTGTGGGTTGGCAATGTGAGCTTCTCTGCCTGGCCACTGGAGCTAGGGGCCTGTGGGATGGCAGTGCCCACTCCTACACCTCAGATGTCTGTGCTGGGGACCCACGGACTGGCAGTGCCTGCTGTTCTACCCAGCCACTGACACTGCACCTAAATCCTGCCACCTCTGCCAGGGGCCACAGACCAGTGGCATCTCCTCCTCTTTCCAGCCACTTTTGCTGGGGGCCAGAAGACTGGTGGCATACCCTCCCCTGCATTGTATTCTAGCAGATGGGGTACGCCTCCCTAGCAGACACTCGTGGACTGCAGGATCCCCCCTGCCTTGCGCGTTGTTAATCACCTCCCCCCTGGAACTGGAGACTTGTGCTTGTTCTGATCACCCCCTGAAGTCTCCCTGGTATTGTTGGTGAGAGTTTCTGTACCACCTACCTATTGACCAACAACCCAGGCACCCTCATCCTGACTACCTGGTAACTGACAACACACACACACACATAATACCCAACCCAATGATCAGTGAGAATGCTCCCTGAACCCACATCCAGGTGACCAGCCATACAGACACATCATCTCACTGGCAACACCAGCTACACATCAGCCATCATGCAAGACCAGTAAACAGAGATCCATGCTCACATACCCAGCTGCTGCCCCGCCTTCTCAGAGAAAGGTAATAAGAGCTCTATTGCAGCCAGACTAGTGGTCAGAGTATCATGCACACTCACCTAGTTGGATATATCAAAACAGAAAATCAGGATGAAGCAAACAAACATGCAATAAATAAATATAATCACACCTTAATGCCTTGGAAACAACAGACAGTATCAAATCACATAAATAAGCAGGACAAGACGTCTTTGGCAAGTGACCGAAATAACCAGAAAACCTCTGGAGGAAGAAATGGTAATAGACTACCCGACTAATATATAGGGTTCTCTGAGAGAGCAAGGGAAACATAGACCAAACCAAGGAAAACACAGAGAAAGCAATAGAAGAATTCAGGGAAACAAAACAAGAACAAAATGACAAATAGACAATTAGAAACCATACAAAAACAGCAACTACAAATCCAAAAGATTAACAATAAAATTTCAGAAATAGACAACTCTATAGAAGGACATAGCAGAATTGATTCAATAGGAGACAGAACAGTGAAATAGAAAACAAATCCCTTGACACCAATTTGTTTGAGGAAAAATCAGAAAAAAAAAAAAAAAAGGCTGAAGAAAAATGGAGAAAGCCTCAAAATTACTTGGGACACTGTTTTGTTTATCTAGTGATGCTCTAACAGAAAACACCACAAATGGGATGGCTTTAACAAACAGGAGTTTATTATCTTACAGTATTGGAGGCTAGAAGTCTAACCAGGGGCATAAAAGATGTACACAAAGAAAACTACAAAATACTACTGTAAGAGACCTATGTAACTGGGAAAGCATACCATGCTCATGAATAGAAAGACTTAACATTGTAAAACTGTCAATATTACTCAAAGCAATCTATAGATATAATGAAATCTCAATTGAAATTCCAACAGCATTCTATAATGAGTTTGAAAAACTAATTACCAACTTTATATGAAAGGAAAAAGCCAGTAGATGAGTAAAGAATTACTGAAGAAAAACAAAGAAAGAGGTTTCACATTACCTGATCTCAGAACCTAGTATACAGCCATGGTAGTGATAACATCCTGTTACTACTGCAACAATAGACAGACACAGACCAATGGAGCAGAATTGAGAATCCAGATGTAAATCCATCCACCTACAAACAGCTGATCTTTGACAAGCAGGAAAGTCCATTTAATGAGGAAGAGATAGTTTCTTTAACAAATGGTGCTGACAAAACTGGATGTCTATCTGTAGAAAATCAAACAGGACTCATCCCTCACACCATACATAAAAACTAACTCAAAATGGGTCAAAGACTAAATATAAAACCTAAAACTTTAAAGATCATGGAAGAAAACAATGGAACAGTGCTAGGGGCCGTAATAGATGGCATAAATAGAATACCAAACATAAAACTAAAAATGCACAAACAGCAGAAGATGAACCAAATAAATGAGACCTCCTAAAAACTAAATGGGAGCTCTGGTAGCATAGTGTCTAAGGCACTTGACTGCTCACCAGATGGCTGGTGGTTCAAACCCATCAGCCACTCCTCGGAAGGAAGGTTGGGCAATCCTACTTCCGTAGTGATACTGCCTCGGAAACCCAAGGAGGGGTCGCTATGAGTCAGGGCTGACTCGATGGCACATAACAACAACAACAAAAACTTACTTAGCTTATCAAAAGATTTCTTCAAAAGAGTAAAAAGACAGTCTACAGACTGGGACAAAAATTTTGAATGTGACATATCCAACAAGGGTCTAATCTCTAAAATTTATGGAATACTTAAAACACCTCAACAGCAAAAAGAGGAACAACCCAGTTTAAAAAATGGGCAAAGAATATGAATTTCACTAAAGAAGCCATTCAAGTGGGTAATGAACCCATGAGGAAATGCTCTTGATCATCAGTTATTAGAGTGATGCAAACCTAAGCTACAGTGAGATATTGTCTCACCCTGATGATAATAGCACTAATCAAAAAACCATAAAATAACAAATATTAGTGAAGTTGTGGAGAGATTGGAACTCTTACACACTGCTGGTAGGAGTGTAAAGTGGTACAACCACTATGGAAAATGATACAACACTTCCTTAAAAAGCTAGAAATAGGAACACTATATAATCCAGCAACCCTACTCCTAGGTATATACCCTAAAGAAATAAGAACTGTGACATGAATAGACATATACACATCCATGTTTGTTTCAGCATCATTCACAATAGCAAAAAGATGGAAACAACCTAACTGCCTGTTAACAGATGAATGGATAAACTGTTATCTTACACATACTGGCGTATTATTGCAATAATTAATAACAACAACAAATCTGTGAAACATCTTACAATATGGATGAATTTGGAGGATATTATTCTGACTGAAATAAGACAATCACAAAAGGAGAAACGTACAAGACCACTGTTTTTTAAAAAAATTAAAATTTACACAGAAAAAATTCCTTGATTGTATGGTAGTTAAGGTGGCTGGGCTGTGGTTTTGAGTGGCTGGGCAGCTTGATGCAGTTATTTCCTATGATGAGATTGAATGTTGTGTGATCAACTCCTTGGTTGAATCTGATATGAGTGCTAATTAGTTGCCTTTGGGGTGTGGTCTGCTTCCAGTATATAAGGTGAGGCTTTGAGAAAGGTCTCTAGCTTCTTGGTACATGTGGATCCTGCATGTGGCCTGTGATCATGGGAGTGTTTCTGGACTTGAACTAGTGGCCTACTGTGTTGCTTGCTAATCTTGGAACTGTGCCATTTAACTTGTCAATCTTGGGTTCATCGGCCTTAGTAGCCAGCAGCTTTCTGAGTCAGAAAAAGCCACCAGCCCTAGTGGCCCTGGAACAGGAGGCAGAGCGAAGCCCAGGGTTGAGGGGCCTTCACCCAACCCCTAGAGCTGGCATTTTGAACTCTAACTTCTAGCCTCCTAAACTGTAAGAGAATAAATCCTTGTTTGTTAAAGCCATACATGTGTGGTATGTCTGTTGTAGGAGCACTAGAGAACCAAAGCAGATTGTTACCAGGGATAGGAGAAGGAGCGAGGGAAAATTACTAACTAGGTAGAAGACAAGTGTTAATAATGGTGAAGGAAAGGCAATACACAATATAGGGGAGGCAGCATAACATGACCAAAGGGAAAGAAGACACTGAGAGGGACACAAGAATAAAGGGCACCTGTGTGTATTACTGTAACATAGACAATCCTATAACAATAGTATTAACAAACAATAATTAATGAATGGATACATAGGTAGATAATTATGGTAAAGAGGGTGTAAGGAAGCACAGCCACCTGTATATATAGATTTGGTTGTGGATATTTCTACATATAGAGTTGTAGAATGTACTGATTATAGATTAATAAAGATTGTAGAGCATGCAAGGGGCACAGTCATGGAAACTTCTTGGTTTACACCTTACAGGACAAAGTTCTGGGACTTGAAGGGGAAGGACTTGGGGACGTCTACGTCATTCAGCACAATATCGTTTGCAGAGATAGTGTTCTGCATCGTATTTGGTGAATAGCATCTGGGGTTTTAAAAGCTTGTGAGTGGCCATCTACAATACAATGATTGGTCTCTTCCTATCTGGAGGAAAGGAGAGTGAAGAAAACCAAAGATTCAAGGGAGCAGTTAGTCCAAAAGACTGATGGACCACATGAAAACCACAGTGGAAACAACCTCAAGACTAGAAGAACTAAATGGTACCCAGCTGCTACTACTGACTGCTTTGCCTGGGATCATGACAGATGGTCATGGACAAAGCAGAAGAAAAATGTGGAACAGAAAATGAAATTCATGAAAAGACCAGACTGACTGGTCTGACAGAGACTGGTGGCCCTTAGACACCCTTCTAACTTAGAACTGAAGCTACTCCTGGAGATCACCTTTCAGCCACATAAAAGACATGCCTACAAAGTGAACAATAACGCATACTCCTCAGAGCAATCAACTGCATGAGACCAAAACAGCAGCATTTCCCCAAAAGTAAAGTTAAGAAGGCAGGAAGAGGCAGGAAAACTGGGCAAAGGGTAGTGGAGAACCTGAGGTAGAAATGGGGAGAGTGCTAACACATTGTGGGGATTGCAGCCATTGTTATGGAACAGTATGTGTATCAGTTGCTGAATGGAAAACTAATTTGCTTAGTAAACTTTCACCTTAAGAAAAATAAAAAATGAAAAAAATAATTGATGTATTGCATTGGGTGAATCTGCTGCCAGATGCCTCTCTAATGTGTTAAAAGCAAACATATCACTTTGAGGACGAAGGTGTGCCTGACCCAAGCCGTGGTATTTTCACTTGCCTTATACGCATGTAAAAGCTGCATAATAAATAAGAAAGCATGAAGAACTGATGCATTTGAATTATCATGTTGATAAAGAATATTGACTATACCATAGACTGTCAGAAGAATGAACAAATCTGTCTTAGAAGAAGTACAGCCAGAATATTGCTCTATTAGAACGGAGGATGACAAGACTGTCTCACTTTTGAACATGTTATCAGAAGAGACCAGTCTCTGAAGAATATGAGGCTTGGTAAAGTAGAAGATCAGCGAATAAGGGGAAGATTCTCAATGAGAGGGAATAACACAGTGGCTACAACAATGAGCTCAAACATAGCAACGATTATGAGGGTGGTACAGGACTGGGCAGTGTCTGTTGTACAGAGAGAGACACTATGAGTTGGAGCTGACTCAGTGGCACCCAGCAACAAGGACATACTGACATTAGAATATCATGTGTATTACATACTAATATGTTACATATGTTATAAAACATAAAATAGAAAAATTTAAAGAATAAAAATAATGAAATAATATTTTATAACACTTTGCTAATTATTCTGTCTTCCCAGTATTATTTGTAATACCCCATAGCATGAAACACATGGGTCTACACAAAAATTGGGATTATCATTAAGTATCAAAAGCAAAACAAACCCATTGCCATTGAGTTGATTCCGACTCATGGTGACCCCATGTGTTACAGAGTAGAACTGCTCCATAGGATTTTCTTGTCTGTCATCTTTATACAAGCAGATCACCAGGACTTTATTCCATGGCACTGCTGAGTGGGTTTGAACTGCCAATGTTTAAGTTAGTAGTTGAGCACAAACCATTTGTGCTACCCAGGACCTTACTATTAAAGATGTTGTTGTTGTCGTTATGTGCTGTCGAGTCGGACCCAACTCATAGCGACCCCTCCTTGGATTTCCAAGGCAGTATCACTATGGAAGTAGATTGCCCCATCTTCCTTCTGAGGAGTGGCTGGTGGGTTTGAACGGCCAGCCTTCTGGTTAGCAGTCAAGTGCCTTAGGCACTATGCTAAAGATAGTGGATGAAAATTCATATTTCAAATAATTTTTATAATATTATTTGGATCAAATTTTTTTTTAGATCTGATTAATTGCTCATTGCTTTTACTCTTCGTATATGTGATATAGAGTTACTCAGGCTAGCAGTATCAATTCTGCCATGTTCCTGTTTGCTTATGCAGGTGTTATTGGTACTAAAGTTCTCTTCAGGAATCTCTTTAAACCATGTGTTCATATTATGAGAGTTAAATTATGAAAACTGGATAATAAAATCCATAATTCCACCTAAGCAGAGCACACATTACTTGCAACTTGCCTTCATTGGCCCCTTTTCACCCCTCTGCCTGTGGAATGCCTAATTTTCTCAGGATCCCTCAAGTGCCAGGTGTGGCATGTGACCTTCTGATAGGTGATCTGAAGGTCTGGTGCCAGTCCATATAGTTAATAGTAAAAAAATCTTAATATTTTAATTTTTTTAAAAATATACTCAATTTAGAAACCATTGCTCTAAGAAACTCTTGCTAAGTCACTCATCAGATTGCTAAAATTAATTCCCTTACCCCAAATTCCAGTACCCCAAAGTCATTGAAAGAAGGATCCCATCCTTTTAATCAGTATCTGTGGAGCATCTTTCTGGACTTAGAAACCAAAAAACCAAATCCATTGCTGTCAGATTGATTCCAACTCAGTAACCCTGTAGGTCAGTGTAGAAGTACCCCATAAGGTTTCTAAGGCTGCTGTAATTATGGAAATAGACTGCCACATCTTTCTCCTGACAAGTGGTTGGTGGGTGTGAATTGCTGACCAAGCAGTTAGCAGCTGAGCAGTTAACCACTGTGTCACCAGGGCTCCTTTTCTGGACTTCAGGGATAGCAAATTATGCAGCACTTCCCAAAAGCCTGGCTGCAGTGAGCACATCAAGGCTGCTGACCAGCTATGTCAGAGGATCAGTCCAGACAGCTATCCTCTTTTGTGATTAATTGGGAGACGTTCTAGGCCTTGCCTGACTCATGTCAGTTCTGAGTGGATAGAGCAACCCCTTGAGAAATGTAGGAGCTAGAGCTGGAGGGCAGAGTATAGTTCTCCCTTCCAGCGTGGAAACTAGGATTCCAATAGACCTTATGGCTGAGGAAGTCCAAGAAACAACAACTGGCTCAAATTTGTCCTGGTCAGAATATACCCAGGGGCCTAGCAGCAAAACAGAAGCACTAGATCTTTCTGCAACCCTATACATACCAGGCATCTGCTACAAGATAATCTTAGAATTATCTTTAGAATCTTAACTACAGCACATGACTTGTTGCAGCTTAAATAGGTATCTTGGTGTCTTTGCAGAAAGAGTTCTGAACAAATGTTCCACATGCCTGGCATCTCCAGCTCAAAGTAACTTCCATCTATTCTCTGGGTTTGGAAAGTCCAGATATGGACAGATGGAATTTATTTCTGGCTTTATCAATATGGGAATAAGAATGTGTTTGCATGTGTACATGGATTAAACCAAAACCAAAAGAAAACCCATTGCCTTTGAGTCAATTCTGATTCATAGCGACCCTATAGGGCAGAGTAAAACTGCCCCATAAGGTTTCCAAGGATGTAAATCTTTATGGAAGCAGACTGCCTCTTTCCCACAGAGCAGCTGGTAGGTTTGAACCACCAACCTTTTGGTTAGCAGCTCAATGCTTTAACCACTGTGCCACCAGAAGTCCTTATGTATGGATTAGTTTTCTAGAATTACTATTTTCCCTTGTTCAAAGACCTTAGTTTGTGTTTTTTAGTTTTAAAAAGCCAAAGTCCTCATTCTGTCATTTGAGACTCCTCACAATCTGAGTCCACTCTGCCTTTCTAGCATTTCTTCCCTCTTGGCCCTCTCTGGGGAAGCTTCCTTCTCTTCAACACTTGGATGTCAGTTCTGCCCATTCCTTCACCACCAGGTATAGGCCACCTCCTCCATAAACCTGTCCATTGCCTCCTTCATTCCATGGAATTAGTTTTTCCATTGAATTCTTTCAGTTCCACTCAGTTGGCATGCCTCATATACTGCCTTTTTGCCAGCATGTAGGCATGTGTTTTGTTAAGTTCCTAAATTCCCAGTCAGCCAAGGTTGTGTCTGGCTTTGGACTTCTTTCAGTTGTTCCATTAACAGCTATCATAATGTTTTACGTGTGGTGGTGGTTTTGTTAGTTGCCCTTGAGTTGGTTCTGACTCATACAGACCCTATGTACAACAGAAGAAACACTGCCCAGTCTCACACCATCCTCATAATTATTGCTGTGCTTGAGCCCGCATTGCAGCCATTGTGTCAACCCATCTTGGTGAGGGTCTTCCCCTCCCATTACTCCAGGGTTCAAACCCACCAGCCACTCCTTGGAAGGAAGGTTGGGCAATCTACTTCCATAGAGATACTGCCTCGGAAACCCAAGGAGGGGTCGCTATGAGTCAGGTTCAACTCAATGGCAGTGAGTTTTTTTGTTTTTGCTTTTTGTTTATAAGGTTACCAAAAAGGCTGGCTTGCATCAGGCACATCATAGTCTTCAAAGTGACATCTTTGCTCCTTAACACTTTAAAGAGGTCTTTTGTAGCAGGTTTGCCTAGTGCAAGGTGTTGTTTGATTTCTTGATTGCTGTTTCCATGAGTGTTGATTGTGCATCCAAGTAAAATGAAATCCTTGATAACTTCAGTCCTTTCTCCATTTATCATGATGGTACTTATGGTCCAGTTGTAAGGATTTTTGTTTTCTTTATGTTTAGGTTTAGTCTGTAGTGAAGACTGCAGTCTTTGATCTTCATCAATAAGTGCTTCAAGTACTCTTCACTTTCAGCAAGCAAGGTTGTGTCATCTGCATATTGCAGGTTCTTCCTTAAATCTCATGCTGCATTCTTCTTCCTGTAGTCTAGCTTCTCAAATTATTTGTTCAGCATACAGATTGAATAAGTATGGTGAGAGAATACACCGTAACACAAACCTTTCATGATTTTAAATAATAATGTATCTCCTTGTTCTGTTAGAACAACTGCTTCTTGGCCTATGTACAGATTCCTTATGGACACAGTGTTCTGGAATCACCATCCTTCATAGTATTATCCATAATTTGTTAATGATCCGTACAGTCAGATTCCTTCACATAGTCAATAAAACACAGGTGGTGGTTTTGTTAGTTGCCTGGTATTGTTTGCTTTCAGCCAAGATCCATCTGACCTCAGCAGTGATATCCCTCGTTCCATGTCCTCTTCTGAATCTGGCTTGAATTTCTGACAGTTACCTGTCAGTGTATTACAACTATTTTTTAATTATTTTCAGCAGATGCACAAAATCATTCAGTTAATCATTCAAATATTTGTAGAGTGTCTTCTATGATTAAAATAGATCTTTTTTTTTGGGAAAAAAAGAGATATCACTCAACTAATTATAAATGTGAAGTCACAAGTGTGGTAAATGTGGCAAAGGAGAGTGACACAGTTCAATGAGACCTTATATTACGGAGTGGGGTCCGTGAAGGTTTCTTTAAGGAAGAGACAGGTGAGCTGAGATCTGAAGGTCTCGTAGAAGTTAGCCAGGTAGAGAAGATGGGAAGCGAGTTCCAGGCTGAAGGAGCAGCCTGTTCAGAGGCCCCTGTAAGTGGGGTAGGTCCTAGAAAGTAAGCAGAGCTGAAATGCCAGTGTGACTAGAAGGGAGAGAGCAAGAGGTCGTAGGGTCCAAGGGGAGGCTGGAGTGGCAAAAGGTAAGAGACCCTACAGGGTCTTAAAAGTAGCTGGTGAAATTGTATTTTGATCCTAGGAGCAATGGGAAGATGTTGACTATAGAAACAGATCAGAAGGGTCCAGGCAGTGGTATGCCAGGAAATCAGCTCTGAAAAAAACACCCTGATCCAGTATGTCTGTTTCCATGGAATAACTATTCCAAACATGGCTGATTTCAAGCCATCAATAGTTTAACAATCATCTCCCACCAAATCCCTGAATATTTAGCCATCAGCTCTTAGGAGCTGCTTCTAGCCCTCCCCAGAAACCACTGGCACTTCCCCAGTGATGTGGGGAGACCAGGTATGAGGCTTTTGGAGTAGTACAAGTGAGAGATGATGGGGTTTGAACTAGGCTGATGGTGGAGGTAGAGAGAAGTAGGTAGATTTAAGGGATATTTTAAGGGTAAAATTAACCAGATTTAGTGACTGGATAGAGTCCTGAGTTGTTGCAAAGATCAACGCTTTTGGCAGCTAATCGAAAGGTTGGAGGTTCAAGTCCACCCAGAGGTGCCTTGGAAGAAAGGCCTGGTGATCTGCTTCCCAAAAAATGGGCATTGAAAGCCTTATAGAGCTCCTTTGAGTCAGAGATGACTATATGGCAGCTGGTTTGGTAGTGAAGGAACAGAAAGTAGGATGGAGGGTGAAGGAGAGGGAGTAGTCAGGTGTTCACAAACACTTACTGAATGCTTGCTGCTGAGTCTGGTTCACTCCAGAAAGCTCTCCACCATCCTCCTTGGTTATTCCTCAGTTTGGGAGCTTAGGGGAGGATCTTCAATCAGTGTATAAAATTAGAAGATGAACAGTATCCTCTTGGTTGGATGCTCCTCTGTTCAAAATCTCTTGAAGAAAGCCAAGTGGAATACAGTGGTATTGATTACTCGATGCCAGTTAAGTGTTATGGTTATACTTAACATAGCAGCAATATGATTTTTCCTGATACTCTGTGTACTTTATCTTGTCCAAAAAAGAGGTGATATTTTTAGTTTATCACAAGAGGATTTATATGAAAGAGCCTAAGCCTTGATATCCTCAGATAGGTGGTCCACTCTAATCTAATTTCACATTTATTGGCAACCTACTTTGTGCCAGCCTTGGGCTGCATGTTTTACATGCTCTATCTCCAGTCCTCACAATGACTACTAAAGGAAGTAATAATGTCATCATCTCCATTTTATAGGTGAAGAAACTGGAGAGCAGAGAGGTTAAGTTACTTTTCCAAAGAGGCTAAATTAGTAAGTGATGGAGCTGGACTTTGAACCCTTTTCTATTTGAATCCCAACCTCAAACGTTTTTTACTGTCCCCGGTGGGAGAGCCAAGACTGGGGACATCCCCAGAACATTCTCGGTATTCCTTAGGGACTCCTTTGTTCTCCACAATCAGTCTAAACTTTTTCAAAGCACTGAGGGGGAATCCCTCTTCTGGAGGATAAAATACACAAACCTTGGTTAAACAGAACTTCAAAATGAAAGTCTCCCAGTGAGGAAGGGCAGTGTAACAGATGACATGTTTTCCTGAGTTTCTTTGATTCTCCTACCAAGCCTGGCCCTTGTCAATTCTTGTGTAGTGTTACTCCCTTAAACGTGCAGCCCAAGGGTCAGCATAAACCGTTTATCCTGATAATGTGCTAAATAGACGGGTAAGACCTTTGTTAAATACAGAGGAAGAAAAGGAGATAACCTGAATGACTTTAGCCTACACTACCTTTCGGGAGTAAGGGGGAACAAAACCACCTGACTTGCAATCACATAGACCTGGGTTGAAATTCTGGCTCTGTCATTTGTCAGCTTCATGGCCTTAGGCCACAACTTCCCACATGGGTTATAAGAATGCTAAAATATTGATCCCTTCAGCATGGTGGGCAGGACTTGAGGCATTTTCCCTCTGGAAGAATCTGGAAGTCTCTCAGGGTGCTTTGTATATTGAAATATTCTCCGTGAAAGAGACTGGGAAGCGTATCTTGGGTAATATAGGGTACTTGTGAGGATGAAATGAGGGGATATATTCACTGGGTATTATAAAGATATAAAAGGTAACCCAGATGGTGCAAATGGTTAACATGCTGGATTACTAACTGTAAAATTAATAATTTAAATACATCCAGCAATGCAGTGAAAGAAAGGCCCGGTAATCTTCTGAAAAATCAGCTGTTGAAAACCCTATGGAGACCACAGTTCTACTCTGACACATTGGGGTAGCTGTGAGTTGAAATTTACTTTGATGGCAACTGGTGGCATAGGGGAGCTTTGGTGGCATAGTGCCTAAGGCATCTGACTGCTAACCTGAAGGCTGTCATTTCAAACCCATTAGCCACTCCTTGGAAGGAAGACTGGGCATTCTCCTTCTGTAGTGATACCGCCTTGGAAACCCAAGGAGGGGTCGCTATGAGTTGGCTTCAACTTGACAGCAGTGAGTTTGGTTTGAGGGCAACTGGTTGGTTTTTTAATTAGTTATCCTCTTTATAGAGTAGCACTAACTTTTCCTGCTGCTTAGACTGAACAAATGTCAGCTCATTTTAGCTTATCTCTGTGTTTCTCAGTCTTGAAGACTTTGATACAATCAGTTGGTTCATTAAGACTTTATTGAGCACTGTACTAACCTCTATCAGAGACACTGGAAAGGAAGACACAGCCCTGTCCTTAATGGGCTTATGCTTTAATCAAGGAGATGAAATTAGTACTTAGGTATATATTAAATAAGTCTATATATAAGAACCACAGTGTGTGGAAATAATGATTACCAGTTATTAAGAATCAGGTCCCAGGGTATGTTAGGTGCTTTATCCATGTTAACTCTTTTGAATGTTCAGAGGCAAGGGAAGGTTTCTTGGAAGCAATGGAACTTAAGTAGAATATGGAAAGAAGATATATGCTAAGGTCAGAGGAGATGATAACAATTTAGATGAATAGAGCAACATCAATGTAGGGCTAGAGAAAGGAAATGATAACAGCTATAATTTTTTCAGGGCTCACTGTGTATCAGACACACCATCTTATTTTAACTAACAACACTATAAGGTCAGAGTCATCCCCATTTTATGGATAAGGACCTAGAAGCTTAAGTAATGGGCCCAATGTCACACATTTACCAGGCGAAGGAGGAAGGAGTTACATCCTGACCACCTTGGCTCCTGGCCCCTGCCCTGTACTGAGGGTGTGGTTGAGGACACTTGCCCATTTTGGCGTCTGTACTATAGGGAGTAGGATTGAGGAAGTCATGACCCTTTCAGCATAGACCAGCAATGGTGAGGAAAGGGTGTGTGCAGTCACCTGGTGAGTCAGTGTGAAGTTGCAGTCAGACCCTGGACCTTTTGACCCTCTGACCTGAGCCCTGTCCACACAGTTTCTCTGAGCTCAGCTTTGACCCTCCTTTCTGGGAGGGCAACATTCATCCTGGAGGGCAGGGCCTGAGATGGAACAAGGAGGTTATTACTAATTGCCCCTTTATGCCACAATGGCCTGTTGGGCGGTTGCCATAACAAGAGACTGATACTTCTGGACAAGAGACTGATATTTCAGGACCGAGGATCTAAATGTAGCCCTTAGCTTCCTGTGAGTTTCCCCTGAGTCATTAAAAGAAGGCTCACTTTGGGAAATGGGGCTAGCACCTCTCATTCCCCATGGATTAATTTTCAGCTCACTTGTACCATAGCACCTCTTTGCAGCTATCAGAAGTCAGAGGACATGTTGCCTCCACCTTGTTTTTACACTTTGTAATACACTGACTTTATGCGCAAGTGTTACGTTTTCATGTACAAAAGGCAAAGAATCTAATAACCCTCATAAGCAGTTACGTTCAATATAGATAATGTTATTAGCTCCTTTTTCCATTTTATCAAAGCAAAGCAGTTTGACATTTTGTCCCACAGAAAGTCCACTTACTACATGTTAGGGACTGTTCATGCTGTAGAACTGAAATGAGACTCTAGGGGGTTCCAGGCCAAATCAGCTAAAAGAAAGTCATCCATTGCTGTTTTGAGTTTAATTGCTGGTGAAGCTCCAATTAAATGCAGTATTTGTGATCTGTGTTTAACTGAATTTTGCTTTCTAAAGCAAGTGTGTTTTTAGCAGCAGAAGGTCATTCTGTCTGGGTTCCTGTGTCTATTAAATTGTACTTATGGAAGAACTGGAATGTTTTACAGTGCTTTTAGAAGCAGATTAGGGCTGCTGTCAAGGAAAACTTGAAGTGAGACTGCACCTATGTATCAGACAGTCCTATGACATTAAGATTTCTCTGCAGTTGGAAGACTGAGCTGAGCTGTCCACAAGTTAAGAGTTGGTTTTGGTCTCTTTGCCCAGCTATTCTAAGACTTGTTTAGTGTTCATCTTGCTACGTTCACTCTTTTGAGTTTGACACCAAAAACAACTCATCAATATAAAAAATCTATCCCTGGATTCCACATTGGGCAGGTGACAGCTGCATGTCAGTCCAGTGTTTGTGATGGACAGAAGGCTATGATTATCCAGAGTACGGCCAGGTAGGTTATATAATGAGATACTTCCCAAGTCACTTAATAAATCTGCTTTTTGGGTCTGATTATCTGTCATGCTTTATTAAGGAAGCAAACTTTTTCGTAGGCAGAATAAATGAGGTCCCAAAGCAGTTTGTATCCTAATCCTTGGAACCTGTGAATATGTTAGATTATATGATTAAAGGAATTAAGATTTACTGATCAGCTCACTTCAGTTGTTGTTGTTGTTATGTATGGTCAAGTTGGCCCCAACTCATAGTGACCCCTCCTTGGGTTTCCGAGGCAGTATCACTACGGAAGTAGATTGTCCAACCTTCCTTCTGAGGAGTGGCTGGTGGGTTTGAACCGCCAGCCTTCTGGTCAGCAGTCAGATGCCTTAGGCACTACACTACCAGAGCTCCTAAGTAGAAATATGAAAAGAAAATAGAAATAGAAAATGAATAAGTATAGAGCAGGGGCCAGGAGCCAAGATGGTCAGGATGTAACTCCTTCCTCCTCCGTCTGGTAAATGTGTGACATTGGGCCCATTACTTAAGTCTCTAGGTCCTTATCCATAAAATGGGGATGACTCTGACCTTATAGTGCTATTAGTTAAAATGAGATGGTGTGTCTGATACACAGTGAGCCCTGAGCTCACTTCAGTTAGTTTATCTTTTTTTTTTTTTTAATTGTGATTTGGGTGAACGTTTACAGAGCAAATTCATTTCCCATACAGCAGTTTGTGCATATACTGTTTCATGATATTGACTGCAATTCCCCACAACGTAACAGCTCTCTTCCCACTCCCTCCTTGTAGTCACCTCTGCCCTGTGTCCCTCCTTCTCATTCATTCCTGCTCCCTGAGCTGTGTCCCTATGCAAATACTGACCTGTTTCCTCATGATTAATCTTCTAAGGAGTGTATCTACCTGATGTAAATGTTCACCCTTTAATGCTTGTCTACTGTTTGGCTGGAAGCCACAGAGGTGAGTTCAACTCCAGACCTGACGAGTAGCCAGGGGTCATGAGGTAGAGAACTTATTTTGTATTATCTGAGTGGGACCAGTGTCCTTAAAGGGATCTTTAAAAGTGGAAGAGAGAAACAGGAGAGTCAGTGTTAGAGTGATGTATATGTGAAAGACTAGACTAGTCATTGCTGACTTTGAGGATAGAGGAAGGGGCCATAAGCCAAAAAATGGCCTCTAGAAGCTGGAAAGAGCAAGGAAATAAATTCTCCCCTAGAAGCCTCAGAAGAACGTCAGCCCCTGCTGACACCTTGTTGGTTTTAGCCCCATGAGAGGCATTTCAGACTTCTAGCGTCCAGAATTGTAACATAATAAATCCGTGTTGTTTTAAACCACTAAGTTTGAGGTTATTTGTTATAGTAGCAATTGTTGTTGTTTGTTGTTGTGTTTGCTGTCAAGTCGGATCTGACTCATAGAGATCCCTCCTTGGGTTTCCAAGGGGGTATCAGTACGGAAGTAGATTGCCCAACCTTCCTTCTGAGAAGTGGCTGGTGGGTTTGAACCGCCAGCCTTCTGGTTAGTGGTCACATGCCTTAGGCACTTCGCCACCAGAGCTCCCATAATAGCAATAGAAAATGAATAAACTAATATATGTATTGCACTTAAAATAGGTACAGATTTTTCAGTATGGTTTAAAGTCTTAGAGTCATTCTTAAGTAATGAACCATGAGTTATAGTATTTCCTACTACACTGTTGCTTTTCATAGAAACATGGTATGTTGAATGGACCCACTCAAAATGTTACACCTTGTTCCATTGGTCCTCTCTCATTTGTGGAATTCTGTATTCCAGAAATCTGAGTTTCTCTGGAATCCCCACTGGGTGGAAACAAGCAGTTGTAAAAGCATTGTTGTGTGAGCTGCTATTGATGGAGTTACCGTGGAACTGAGCAGAAATGAGTCTGAACGCTGTTGGGAAATGAAACTTGAAACCAGATTTGGGAATAGATGATAACAGGAGTCAAGGGAAGCTTGTGGTGCAGAGTATAAAGTTTTGTAAGACATAACACTGGTCAGTACATTGCTTATAAAAATGTTATTCTCTTGACATGTTCTCTTATTCCTGAAAAGTATGACATGGACTTCTACCCAAGTTCATTTGTATAACACTAATTGGTTCAATAACAACAGGATTTACAATTATTTTGGGTCAACCCTCCTTGAGAGCGAATCTCAGAATCCATGCCAAACATCAGAGTTTTTTCTACAAAAATAGGCATGTGGCGATAACATGGATGAAACTTGAAAACGTTATGCTACATAAAGGACATCAGTGACAAAGGACCACATATCATATGATTCCATTTCTATGAAATGTCCAGAGTAGGCAAATCCATGGAGGTGCAAAGTAGAGATATGGTTGCCTAGGGCTGGAGGGAGGGGTAATGGAGAATGACAGCTAATGGGTACAAAGGTTTTTTTGGCATGATGAAAATATTCTAAAATTGATTGTAGCAAAGGTTGTATAACTCTGTGAATATACTAAAACTAATTAAATTATATACTTAAAATGGATGAATTATACATTAGTAAAGCTGTTTTAAAAAGTTGACACATGAGGTAACTACATGACAGGGAGCTTAACCAAAGCAGTTTTGGCTTTTGAGAAAAGCAGCTTCTGGAAGTATCTTAGAAATATTGTAGGAGTCTGTTTTCTGGCATTATCACTGTAAGAAAGATGCTACCAGCTTTGTTTCTGAAGTTTTTGGTTCTTGCGATTCGTTTATTGACTGGTAATTTGGTGCTCTTATTTGATAACTTCTAGTGATGTTTGGAGATTTCCATTATCCTCTTATTAGGTGTTTCTGATATTCTGTGTATCTGGTCCGTTTAGTGATTGTGTGGCTGTGATGTAGTCTCCTGCCACAGGACAAACACACGTACTAGGAGATTAGGAGGTTTTGCCACACTCTTTGGCATGTCTCCCCCTACCACCCCCCAATGTTCATAGCAACTTCATTCACAACAGTCCCAAATTGGAAGCAGCTGCCACATCCTCAACAGTGGATAAACAAACATGCCACATCCACACAATGCAGCATTAATGAGCAACAAAAAGGAACTATCAATACCTATAACAACAGTATATCTCAAACACAGCATGTCTTTTAAGTCCCATTCAGTACCTTAGGAATGGCTACACTTAATAGATTTATGATTCTTTTCAGTATAAAATGTCATAAAGTGAGAAAATAGTGTGGCAGGGCTTCTTGGGCATCCTTTAGTGGGCAAAAGCAGACTTCTGGTATGGTTTTGAAGTCATATTGTTAGATTTACAATACACCCTGCAGGCTGTGGCTCTTTCCCAGACACATGTTGAGGGCAGGGCTGTTGGTCAGGATTTTGCTGCAGCTGAACAGGATACACACAACGTGGGAATGCACAGCCATGGCTGAATCATCTCCCCGGCCAGTGTCACCACAGCCATGCCAAGGGGCGGCTGCTGCCCTTCAGCCATCTTGGAGTCCCCAAGGGCCCGAGGAGGTATGAGAGGAGGAGACAGTGTTGTAGTGGTAATTCCCTCGTTGGCTGCTGGGCATCTGGAATGCCTGAGACCAGAGCCACTGACAAGCCTCTGGCACCAATGCTGCAACCTGAGAACCTCCCTTTTTAGTCTGTCCCACAATGACTCCTAGATCCTGCCTAGAGCACCAAGGAAGAGTGATATTTAATACTCAGGAACCAATTATTCAGTTAATATTCATGAACATTTGGTGATTGCCTTCTCTTCTATTCAAGAAGCTTTGAGGGTATTGTGTAGGTACGGGGTAGAGGTTAAAGTGCATAAAGATAGATAACCTATAATATAACAAAAAGCCTATAATTTAACATAGAGGAAATAGATCCCCTTGAGTTGGGAAGACCATAGTGCCTGGGCACCCATGTAAATAGAGCTGTAGACTAGAAAAGCACAGGACCAGGACCAGGGTTTCAAATCAACTGCAGCATCAGATGCCTGGAGTCAAGGAGAGTAGCTGGAAAGTCAGATTGAAGCCAAACTTGGGGTTAGCTGCATGCCATGGGGTGTGCCCTTCAGTGGGTTTATTGAGCACCTGCTAGGGACCTGACACTGGTAAACACTCATCTTCATGATGGCCCTGAAACATGGATGTTATTCCCATTTCACAGATGAAGAATTGTCTGCCCCAGGTCACACAGCTCATACATGGCCAGGTTGGAATTTGAATCAGTTCATGTTCCTTCTCTATACTATGCTTGTATTTTCTCTGGAGAGACACAACTCTCATATGAAACAGTGACACTCAGTGCAGCACTAATTATTAGGTCGAACTGTATGAAAGTACCATTTTTGTAGGTAAAAAAATGGTCAAATACCGTGATTCGTTCCTGGGTTTCAGCACCAAAACAAACAAACAAACATCATAAAATATCAGCAGTGTCATATGGCTAAATTTAGTACAAAAGGAGTAGTTTGGAGTGGAGAAATCTGGGCAGGAATGGTTACAAGAAGTTTTATGGAGGAAGTAGAAACTGAAAGAGGTCTTATAGACTCTGGATGGGTAGAAATGAGAAGGTAGAAGGGACAGGTGCAGAGATGGGGATGACCAGAAGAGACCGCCCGAGTGGGTGGCAAGTACTTGGGAATCTCCATCAGTGGGCTGATATTCCAGCCTTGAGAGCCAGCAAACCAAAACCAAAACCAAACTCACAACTGTTGAGTCGATTGCGATTCATAAACAACCCTCCTTGGGTTTCCAAGGCTGTATCTCTATGGAAGTAGTTTGCCCCATCTTCTTTCTGAGGAGCAGCTGGTGGGTTTGAACTGCCAGCCTTCTGGTTAGCAGCCAAATGCCTTATGCACTGTGCCACCATGCTCCCTTGAGAGCCATCAGAGATGATTATATTTGATGCCTTGGGCCCTAGGGAGTCACGGTAGTTTCCTCTGCTGGAGACAGTTTCGAATTTGACCCGCAGCTGTATCTGTACATTTGACTCATCATTCTACTGATCCTCACAATGCTATCTGTGCAGGAAACAGGTGAGCAGATTGCCATCAAGCAGTGCCGACAGGAGCTTAGCCCCCGGAACCGAGAACGGTGGTGCCTGGAAATCCAGATCATGAGAAGGTGAGGGCCCAAATGCATGGAGCCAGTGACGGAGCCATCACATGGGGCAGGGACTGTGGGAGTGGAGCAGCCATGGGAAATTGAAATCTGGAGGGAGTCCCTGAGCTTCAGGTGTGGAGTTCAGTTCCATGTGTTACAAAGAGAGTCCTAAATCTCAGTCCCTCACTCAGGATGCCAGTCAGGCTGTCTAAATAGATAGGAAAGTCTTCTGCTTATACAATCTTCTAAAGAAGGAGTCCATTAGTAACATTTAAAGTCTAACCACTGGGCTTTGTCAAGGACTTTTGGTCAACTTGTTATATTAAGTAATTAAAAATAGTCATCAGGGTGAATTTTTCTTTGCCAGCAAAAATCCTTCTTTTCTCCTGTATTTCCAATTCTAAGGTGATATGTGACTCTCCACTGCTGTCAACCTATTGCTGACATTTATTCCTCCAGCGTGGAGACAGGGTCTGTCAGTCTGCTAGATGGATGCTGCCCTCCCAGCTAGTAAGGCATTTAGGTAAGCACCGTAAGAGTCAGCTTGAAGACATCACACGGGTCCTCCCTCTGCTGGTAACCTCTTAAAAAGAGGTGGCATCTTGTTTGCATACACCTACACTTCATCACCACCACCACCACCACCGCCACCACCACCACCACCATCATCATCATCATCTACACCTGAATGGCATGCAGTTGAAGTCTTTCTACTTTCACTGCTTTTAGAAGCAGTTTTGAAATACAGTCAGGATTTGATATGGGCACTTTAAGGAAAACTGAGTTAGCACAATGCACTCACAGTCATCATCCCCTGATACTCAAAGTAGAGCTGGGTGAATGCTAATTGCCTGAACACTAAGGGCCCATCCCTGGACCTGGGTCGGTCTTGTCTTATTCTTGAGAGCCCTTAGTTATTTCAGGCCTGTGTTGTGAGACAAGCTAGGCTGAGACCTGGAAAGGGGGTAAGGGTGGTATGAAGTGAAGTTTATGTCCTGTCCTCATTGGTTTCTGCTCCTTCTCAGGCTGAACCATCCCAATGTTGTGGCTGCCCGGGATGTCCCCGAGGGAATGCAGAACTTGGCCCCCAATGACCTGCCCTTGCTGGCCATGGAGTACTGCCAAGGAGGAGATCTCCGGAAGGTGAGGCTTCCAGGTAGTGGGGATGGGACACCAGGATGGGGTAGGGGTGGAGGGGATGGTGAGACCTTTTACCATTTTCATCATCGAGAAGCTGAGGAAGCACAGGGACCTTAGTGGAATTGTTTTTCCTTCTCAGGTTTCCCTTTTCCTTGCCCAGTTTTGGGTGATGTTTGTGTGTGAATCAAGAGACTGAATCAGAGACTCTTACGAGAAGATCAGGGAAGGGCTTTCTGTACATTCTGCACAGTGCTTACTAAAATGACAAGGAAGAAATTATCATCAAGTCTTGACTGCAAGGAAAAACTGGACAAGTTCCAAAACAAACCTGCACTCCCTTGACATGTTAGGGCCATCTTTCCCTTTCAGTGTTAGTGCCACCACTGTCCTTATTAGGAGTAATTTTCTTCCACAGATGTGATAGCACCAGACACATGGTCACAGAGTAGTGTAGCAGGAAGGACGCTGGCTTAGTCATCAGAACTGGGCTGGGATTCCAACACTGACTCACCTTCTGGGCTCTGGTTTCTCCTTTCTCACCACCATAGCTTCTGTTTTCTAGAGTGTACACTTCAGGATGTGTGATACAGTCCTCTCTAGTCTCAGGGACAGCTCTGGATGTCTACCTCCCAGGAGCTCTCTAAAGCAGTATCACAGAACCTACTTTTATACATTGCCTCCTCTGAATATCAACAACCCTATGAGGTTGGTAAGACATGTATGATTTCCATCCTAAGGAGGTGTTACAGCCCAGAGAGGTTATTTAGGTCAAGTGCCAGGCTTCACACAGCTGTCAGGGACAGAGCTGTGGTCACAACCCACGTGATCCCAACTGTGGACCACTTCTCTTATCTGTGAAACTGAATAATGCCATAAAGCAGTTTGTGAGATGAACTGGCAAAGTGGCTGCAATGATGGGCTCAAGCATAGCTATGATTGTGAAGATAGTGCAGGACTGGGCAGTGTTTCATTCTGTTGTACATGGGTTGAACCAATCTGTTGGTTCCAATTCAACGACACCTAACAACAACAGTAGCAAACAAAAACTAATTGTTTTTGTATTGGAAAAAAAGGGTTCTGTAGGGAGAAGGGAGTCCCTGGGTGGTACAAACAGTTAATGTGCTCAGCTGCTAACTGACAGGTTGGACATTTGAGCCCACCCAAAGATGGCTTGGAGGAAAGGCCTGGCACTCTACTTCTGAAAAAAAATCAGCCATTGAAACCCTGTGGGGCACAGTTGTACTCTGACATGTGTGGGGTCACCATCAGTTGGAGCTGACTCGATGGCAAATGATTTTTAGGAGGGAGGAAGCAAGTGGGAACTCTGCCTTCTACACAATGTTTCTGTCAGCCTAAAAAAAACTAACCAAACTCACTGCCCTTGAGTTGGAGCCAACTCATAGTGACCCCTCCTTGGGTTTCCAAGGTGGTATCACTACAGAAATAGACTGCCCAGTCTTCCTTCCGAGGAGTGGCTGGTGGTTTGAACCACCAGCCTTCTGGTTAGCAGTCAAATGCCTTAGGTATTATGCTACCAGAGCTCCTTGTAGGCCTAAAAGTGCTCTAAAAACCAAAGTCTATTCAAAAGAAATCAAACAAAAAGGAGGTTGTTCTATTAGTGTAGTTCTCCTCAACTGTTTCCCTCTGGAAGAAGGTCTGTGATATCGAGGAGAAGGATGCACAGACATTTATTTCATCTTTACACAGTAGTTTCCTGGACCCAACGTCATGTGCATTTCTCATCTGGGTTCTTCTGCCTTCTTAAAAGGAAAATTTCCATAAAGGTTGATCAGCTCAAGTGGTTTTCTCTACCGTGGGAGGCGGGTGAGTACTGGGAGTGGTGCAGCGTCACAGCAGGATGTGAACACAGTCCTTGGCATGACCCATGAGAAGGGGACTGATAACCGATGAGAAATGGAGAACTTGACAACACTTTGATTTTTTGCCATATTTTTCTAACCTTTGACAATCATTTAATTACTAACTACAGTTATGTAAAGAGATAAAACCATGTTATAGTTGAATGCAAGGTTCATAGGGAGTAGCGAGGGAGGTAGTTTGGATGACGCCACATTACGGAGGGCTCTAAAGCTGGTCAGTGGACTTTGAACTTGGTCTTCTGGCAGTAAAGAGCCAATAAGCCAGGGAAGAAGATGATAATTCTGACATGATTGGTGTGGTTTTGATTGCAGGATGATGGGTAGGCAGGAAGCAATTGCATCCTATGGGTAGCTGTCACCTAGAGGAGAGTGGCGTGGGGAGAGGTGCTGCTTCCCAGGGCTCTTAGATTTGTTCTCCAGGTAAAATCCTATTTTTCTCTAAAAAGTTTAAAACCCATACCATGGACACAGAGGAAAGACTGGCCAGCATATGAGCAAATGTAAAAGCCAGAATTGGTTTAAGGAATTAAGACTGTAGGCCTTGTACATAAAGAGGCTCTTGAACAGGCATGAGAATAAATGTAGATTAATGACCATGAACCTCAGTTGAGAAGTTGTTTTCCCTGTTATCCTCATTGGAGGCCACTTCCAGTGGCAGATTGAACTCCTTGATAAATTGAGAGGCCAGTAAAGCATGGCACAGAGGTTAAGTGTTTCGGTCAAGCATCAGGTAGACTTGGCTTCAAAATCCAGCATCGCCCTCTGTTAGCTGTGTGAGCAGACAAATCACTCAACCCCTCTAGTCTCAATTTTCTCATCTTTGAAATGGAAATTCCAATTGACCTTACCTCAGGTGGTGGCCGTGAGGTTTGAATGGCCTGATGCATGTAAAGTGTTAGTGAGCTAATCCATGCAGAGTTTAACCTGGTACATGGCACATCGTAAATGCTCATTAAATAGTGGCTTATATTATCATCACTTCTATGTGGCAAGGCGATCCCTGCAAAGTGATTGGAAGGTGCTATTCAGTGGATGCCTTCCATCCTGTCCTGTCAGTAGGATTCCTGGGAACAGAGGACCAGTTGTGGCTAAGCTTAGACTCAGGCCGGCCTTCTTCAGAACTACAGGAACAGGTGAGACTTGAAAATTCCAGAGCTTAGAATGATTCAGACATCTCCAGCAGGGATCGGCACTATGAATGAGAGCCTCCAAGGTTTCCCAGTACTACTTCCTCCTCCTCCATCCCAGGCCAGTTCCTGCTAGTCCCACTGCCCAGGCCCAGGTCCTGGGTTAGCATTCAGATGATTTTGGCTGGTAAAAAAACACTTGTGGACTTCCTAGTGGTTTGTGACACTCACTCTGATGCTTCCTTTCAATTTCTTGACAGTACCTGAACCAGTTTGAGAATTGCTGTGGCCTGCGGGAAGGAGCCATCCTCACCTTGCTGAGTGACATTGGTAAATCCCAGCCCTGGAGGGCAGGCTATGCCCTACAGGGAGAGCATGTGGTGCTTCTGTGAGTCCTTGTGGCACACACACACACACACACACACGGAGACCTTTATGTCCTTTGGTCTTTATAAGGAGGGGAAAGGTCAGCAAGAGGCTTGTCAGGCAGGCACTAAACTCAAATAGATTTCCCTTCCTTCCTTCCTAAGTCATGAAGTGAATTATGATGTATGTAGAATAACAGATTTCCTTTCCCATTAAAAAGCTCCATTCCCTACTTTGCTGGAATGGCTAGTGATGGAATAGGTTGTCACTTGAATGGATTTTGTCCCTTGGCATCAAATTTTTCCACTCCTACATTGGCAGTTCTTCTGCAGATTATAAGCATAGGAAAACACCCTTATGTACTCCTTTGATGCTATTTGTGGCTGAGGGTATCTGCAGTACTCTCTGAGAAGGCCAACATCACTTTGAGGAGGAGGAGAGTAATCTCAACCCACAGGGCTCAGATGAAATCGCCTGGACCCTGGAGTCAAGAGGTAATATGGAGGTGGACTGGTAGAAGCTGATGATTAGCAGTAATGCTGGCCTGGGGAAACAGACATCAGAAATGAGAGGGGCTTGACCAGCCCCCCCCCCCCAAGCCAAATCTCTAAGATTGTTGGTACAGCTTGATAGCTTGGGAGTCTAAGGTTTAAAGTTCACCCAGAGTTTTTGTTCCCTGAATGTGTGCTCCCTAGATTGGGGAAAAGATGCCTTTTCATTCTTCTTCTATCTCAACCTCTTTGAAGCTGTTTTTTTATTATTATTATTTTTATTTGCACAAGCTTTTTTTTTTAATGTCAAACATGTAGAAAAGTTGAAAGTGTAATACAATGAAACCCATCTCAATCTAGCTGTTAACATTTTGCCACATTTGTAAAACTGTGTTCTTTAACCCTTGGTCTGCAAGCATAGGTGGTCCTCCAGACTCTAAAACACTCTGCCTTAATGTGGGTCTGGTCCTTCACTACTTTGTGTTTCTGTTGATAAAGAGCAGGCAAAGAAGTAAATGAAAGGGGGGTAAAAATTTTTAAGAAAATGATTTATTTAAAATTAGGATCTAGGCAATCTGATATGTAAATTCCTATCTTGCTCTAGTTCCTGTGTCTTTGTCCTTTGGGTGGATCTCACAGTGAAGGCAAGTTGACATCACACTTGTTTTCTCTGGTTTTATGGGAACTTACCACTGGTCAGCTGATCAGTACATTGGACCCTATATGATCTACTGAAAGAACGCTTTGTCTCCCTAAAACCAAAATACAAAACCCACTGCCATTAAGTCCATTTTGATTCATGGCAACCCATTAGGGTAGAGTAGAACTGCCCCACAGGGTTTCTAAGGTTGTAAATCTTTATGGAAGCAGGCTGTCTCATCTTTTCTCCCATAGAGCCATTCATGGGTTCAAATTGCTGACCTTTTGGTTAGCAGCCAAATGCTTTAACCACTATGCCACCCAAGCACCTGTTGTCCCCCTAGAGGATCTAATACCTAGAGGAGCTACTCCATATTCAGAAATTCCACCTGTTTTCTTGATACCTTGCACAAGGTTTACCCATCCATGTTTTGCTTAGAGATTTACTTGATTATGTCTTTGACCCCAGTGGCCCAATGAGTAATTTGTACTCTGTTGAGTTGGGTTAAAGGTAGCTTATAGGTTGGGGCGCATTCTTTTGTTTGTCTTTGGTTAGAGCTTCTTCCAGTCATTTTGTTACGATGTTATTTTCTCAAATATTTTTCTTTCACTTATTATTCATTCAGCAAATAGTATTAAGAAAAGTCTTTAAATTTTATTTCCTCAAGTATGCGTAACTGTCTACTTCCTCTTATGACTTTCTACTTCCTCAAGTTATTTTTCACTGGTTTTCATAGAACCTTTTACTGATTGCATATTCTTTTGGTTTGGGTATATATTGAACCCAGTTGACTTGTGTGGTAGTTTTCATATTATTTATTCAAATTGTGTGTGTGTGTGTGTTATATCATACATGAATCAGAATAATTAGGTAAACTCTCAAGTGTTGTTGATCCTCTTCTATAGCGATGAGTGTTAAGCTTCATTAGGTCACTGATTCCTTATCTTACCTCTTGGTGACCCATACTGGAAATAGTTAGGCTTTGTAGTACTAGTGGGAGTCCCTGGGTGGTGTAAGCAGTTAACGCAGTTGGCTGCTAACAGAAAGGTTGGCGGTTTGGGTACACCCAGTAGCAGTGTGGAAGAAAGGCTTGGCAATCATCTTCTGAAAAATCAGTGATTGAAAACCCTGTGTAGCAAAAGGACAGATCTTGTATTAGTCTATTATTATAAGAAGTCAAGGAAAAGTTTATATATGGAAGGAAACTTTCTTTGTTGGTTACCA
>NW_006921611.1:13535987-13537189 GCF_000298275.1 Orycteropus afer afer
ATATATATATATATATATATATATATATTTATACACACACACACACCAAAGATTATTAGTGGTTACCAGGTGTAGGAAAGAGAGGGAAAGGGGAAGCTTTTGTTTGTGAGGCATTGAATTTATGCTAATGGTGGTGGAATATTTTGGAAAAGAATAGCAGTAATGGTGGCACAACATGAAAAATGTCATCAATGTCCCTAAGCTATAAATGTGGAAGTTGTTATATTGGTGAATGTCTTGGTGTGTATGTGTGATGTTATCCATGCTGTTTAATCAATTCCCTGGTTTTAAGGAAGTACGCTTGGTACCTGGGAGGCATGACATTGCTTTTGTTGAATTTGAAAATGATGGTCAGGCTGGAGCTGCCAGGGATGCTTTACAAGGATTTAAGATCACACCATCCCATGCCATGAAGATCACCTATGCCAAGAAATAACATTTGGGGTAGTCTTTGAATAATAAAAAGAAAACCCTGTGTAGCACAGTTCTGCAGTGACAAACATGGGGTCACCATGAGTTGGAATTGATCTGATAGCAACTAGTGTTTTTGCTAGGACTGTAGTGGTTGTTAGGTGCCATTGAGTTGATTCCAACTCATAGTGACCCTTTGTATAACAGAAAGAAACATTGCTTGGTCCTGCACCATCCTCACAGTTGTTCCTATGTTTCAGCCTATTGTTGCAGCCACTGTGTCAGTCCATCTCATTGAGAATTTTCCTCTTTCTCTGACTATCTCCTTTACCAAGCATGATGTCCTTTTCCAGAGACTGGTTCCTCCTAATTACCTGCCCAAAGTACATGAGACAAAGTCTCACTATTCTGCCTTCTAAGGAGCATCCTGGGCTGTACTTCTTCCAAGACAGATTTGTTCATTCTTCTGGCTGTCCATGATATAGTCAATATTCTTCACCAACACCATAATTCAAAGGTGTCAATTCTTTTTTGATCTTCCTTATTCATTGTCCAGCTTTCGTAAGCATATGAGGTAATTAAAAATACCATGACTTGGGTCGGGCACACCTTCATCCTCAAGGTTGACATCTTTGCTTTTTTTTTTTTTTTTAACTTTTTTTTTTCGCTTCCCATTGAAATATTTTATTTATTTATTTTTATTAATTTTATTGTGATTTGGGTGAAGATTTACAGAGCAAATTCATCAAATTCACTTTCCATACAGCAGTTCACATATACTTTGTCTCATG
>NW_006921611.1:13541009-13544198 GCF_000298275.1 Orycteropus afer afer
CCACTCGGGAATCTCCAAGCTGTCTGTGCCATCAGGATCACTCAGGATCGCTGCCAGACTGCAGCTCTGTATGTCTCCTTTTTTGGTATTTTCACACAAATTCTTCTGCTAGTTGGGGTTTAGTCCACTTCTATATCCTTCCCTTCAAGGCTCAAGGGTCCAGGATTATCTTCTGTGTCTGTGTTAGTTGTTTTCCCTTTTCTTTGTTGAAGAGGGTCTGTGCAATCTTTCTGCCTAGTTGGCCATCTTGCTGGATCTCCCCATTGCCTTTTTTTAACTTTTTAAATAGATCTTTTGTAGCAGATTTGCCCAATGCAATGTATTGTTTAATTTCTTGACTATTGCTTCCATGGGCATTGATTGTAGATCCAAATAGAGTGAAATCCTTGACAACTTAAGTCTTTTATCCATTTATCATGATGCTGCTTAGTGGTCACTTGTGAGGGTTTTTGTTTTCTTTATATTGATGTGTATGTAATCCATACTGAAGGCTGTAATCTTTGATCTCCATCAGTAAGTGCTTCAAGTCTTCTCCACATTCAGCAAGTAAAATTGTGCCATCTGCATCTCTCAGGTTGTTCATCTGCATATCTGCAATTCTTAAGGAGTCTTCCAATCCTGATGCTGCATTCTTCTCAGATTATTTGTTCAGCGTACAAATTAAACAAGTATGGCAAAAGGATACAACCCTAATGTACATTTTTCTTGATTTGAAACCACGTAGTATATCCCCTTGTTCTATTCTAATGACAGACTGTTGGTCTATGTACAGGCTCCTCATGAGCACAATGAAGTGTTCTGGAATTCTTATTCTTCATGGTGTTATCCATAATTTGTTATTATCCACATGATAATAATGCCTTTGCATCATCAATAAAACACAGGTAAACATCTTTGTGGTATTCTCTGCTTTCAGCCAAGATCCATCTGACATCAGCAATGATATACCTCATTCCATGTCCTCTTCTGCATCTGGCTTCAATTTCTGACAGTTTCTGTTGATGTACTACTGTAACCATTTTGAATTATTTTAGCAAAATTTTACTTGCATATGATACTAATGATGTTATATGATAATTTCTGCATTCTGTTGGATCATCTTTCTTTGGGATGGGCACAAATATGGATCTCTTCCATTTGGTTGGCCAGGTAGCTGTCTTCCAAATTTCTTGGCATAGATGAGTGAGCATCTCCAGTGCTGCATCCATTTGTTGAAACATCTTATTTAGTATTCACTCAATTCCTGGAGTCTTGTTTTTCCTAGTTCTTTCAGTGTAGCTTGGATTTCTTTCCTCAGTACTGTCAGTTCTTGATCATATCTTGCCTCCTGAAATAGGTATTGAAATACTGGCGGTATAGCTTCTAGCATCACAGCAACCTGCAAGCCACCATAGTAGGACAAACTGACAGACAAGTTGTGGCTGATAGTACTAGGACACTAGAATTAAGCTTCCTTAATCATTTCTGTATCTGGCATGTAGAGCAGCAGCACCTAGTATATAGCATAGCAACGCTTCAATAAATATTTGTCAAATGAATGGATTAAATTCCAAAGGAAAAATTAAAAGAAGTAAAAACCTATTTTCAAAAAACAGACATGCACATGTAATTAACACTCCCAGGTTCAAATGCCAGATCTTCCACTTATTGGCAGTGTGACTTTGGGCATGTTATATAATTTTTAGAACATCAGTTTTATTATTTATAAATGGGAACCATACTCACCTAATTAGAATTGTTATGAGAGTAAAATGATATACACAGAGTTTGTAGCATAATGTTCTGTTTCTAGGATATATTCAGTCAGTAAATGCTAGATGCTTTCTCGTTTTCTTTCCCCTCTGGATTTGGCTGAAAAATTGGGGAGCTTATATTGTTCCCTAAAGATTTATTGCACTTGACTGCTAACCAGAAGGCTGGCAGTTCAAACCCACCAGCCACTCCTCGGAAGGAAGGTTGGGCAATCCTACTTCCATAGTGATACTGCCTCGGAAACCCAAGGAGGGGTCGCTATGAGTCGGGGCTGACTCAACGGCAAATAACAACAACAAAGATTTATAGAATACCTTTTGAATTAATTCTATCATTCTAATTTAGATTATGATCTGAGGTTGGGAGCCAGTGAACTGGAACAAGTGATGGTGTTATGGAATTCTCTTTGTGGGAATACATGCCCATCCTAGTCACCTTTTGGGTGCAGTCACATCCTCTGATTTTGTGGTTGCAGTTGGGGTTGCTGATAAGCCTGTATTTTACTTTCATTCCTATTTCTGACTTGTGTACAAGATTTAACCAATTTATTTATTTTGCAAGGATCTCGTGACGGAGCTAGAGTTCCAGAGCTTTTCTTGGAGCTCATCTAACATAACTCTTTTGTATTTTGAAGCATTTCCTGAGCATATTTTGTTCTAGTCTGTTCCAAGTGCTGGCCCTCCTTTCCCTTTGTCAGGGTTGCCACTGCTGCTCTTGCCAGGTTGATGTCAGATAAGTGGCAGAACCGCACCCTTGGCTACTAGATCCATGTTCATTGCCTTCGCTTCTACATTAAACATGTTTGCCCTTACTGTCTTCTGTGCACCTACCTCTCACGGGTGCCTACTCACAGCAGAGTCAAAGACAGATTTTTCCAGGGCAGTTTGGATAGGGTTTTTCCAGGGAAGTTTAAATTTCCCAAGAACATATTGCAGGATCCATAGAAAATGAGCATGTATTATGACTTGGTTTCTGAGGAAGGCTATGGTCTTCCTTTTCCACAGAGTGCTGGCCATCTGCTGTCCAGAACAAACAGTGTATGATTTGTCACTTTGAGTTATCCTGACCACCTTCTGTCTCTGACCTGAGGAGTGTGTGTGTGTGTGTGTGTGTGTGTGTATGGTGACAAAGGCAGAAAGCATTAAATTCCTTAATGTTGTTGTTGCTTTTTCATTTAATATTTTTACAAAAAAGGGTCATATCTTTTAGTTGGAGGTACATCATTTTTATCCCTCTGAGCCAGACAATATCCTAAATAATTTTAAAATAGGCACATTATATTTTATGATGTGGACTTGCCATGTTTTGTTCAACCATTCCCTGATTGATGACTTTTGGTTTGTTTCTAGTTTTTATTACACTCCATACAGTGCAACAGACTTCTTTATATGTGTTATGATGCTTTTAATTTTTTTTTTATTATTTTGATTTGGGTGA
>NW_006921611.1:13548143-13558969 GCF_000298275.1 Orycteropus afer afer
AATTGGTTTCCCTTTTCTTTGTTGAAGAGGGTCTGTGCAGTCGTTCTGCCTAGTCAGCCATCTTGCCAGAACTCCTGCTTTCAATTTTTCAAGGTAGATTCTCACATGAGGAAGTAAAGGGCCAAGCAATATGTGTGTTTTAAAATGTACTAGACTTTGCCATATTACTTTCTCAGAAATGTGTAGTAATATCTCCTCCTTCCAGTAGTATAGGGAAGTACCCTTTGTTTCTCGTCTAAAATTCTTTCTAGTTGAAGAGGTGAAAAGGCATTTCATTGTTGTTTTAATTTGCATTTTCTGACAGTAGAGGAGCCCTGGTGGATAAGGACTTCAGTGCTAACTGAAAGGTCAGTGATTGCAACCCACCACCTGCTCTGCAGGAGAAAGATGAGGCAGTCTGCTTCCAGAAATATTACAGCCTTGGAAACCCTATGGGGCAGCTCTACTCTGTCCTATAAGGTCACTATGGGTTGGAGTCAACTCAATGGCAGTGGATTCTGTGGTTTGGCTACTAGTGTGCTTGAGCAACTTTTCACATAATTGCTTACCATTTGTATTTCTTCTGTAAACTGCCGCTTCCTATCCTTTGCCCATTCTTCTGCTGGATTGTTTTCTTACTGATTTGCAACAGCTTTCTGTCTACTAGGAATATTTGCTTTTTGGCATATGTACTGTAGATATTTCTGTCCCAGTCCTTTTATTTGTCTTTTGACTCTATCATATCTTTGTCATAAGCTTTAAACATTGTTTAAATTTAATCTCTGCTCTTTTAAAAAAAATGCCGTATGGTTTCCCTCATTTAACACTTATTTTTATTCCATGGTATGTTCGGTATTTTAGACATTTTGGTGCTGGTATGAATGTGGCTTTATCTTTGCTGTTTTGACTAGATACAGCTGACATAGAGAAAAGCCGTTGATTTGTATACACTTATTTGTTTCTCAACACCTTTCCAATATTCAGACTATTGGGTTTTCCAGACATACTTATATCATCTCCAGCCAAGGAGAATTTTACCCCTTTCCAATACTTACTCCATTTTTCTTCTTTTGTACAATTGGTGCTGCTATTAAAGTTATTAAGCCTCTATTATGGGTAAAAACCATGTCTGCTTGGAATCTGAGCTGCAAATAGATCCCCTATTGTAGGTGCCATGACCCTCCTTGTGATACATCATCACGTTTCCTCTTCAGTGAAGCTGTGAGAGTCAAAGGACTTCTAAGCCAACATTGGGCAGACCAGATCTTCACCTAGAGCCCAAGCTCTTTAAAGTTGGGCATCATTTCCTTTATTTTTTCTCCCTCACAGAACCCAGCAGAGAACTGGACACATAATAAATAACTATCCAAATATGCTGAATTTGTTTCTGTTCTCTCCTCCCAGTGCTTCCCCCACTTCTCCCTTGAAGCCAGCTTTGACTTTATCCGATTTGAGAGCATATGACCAAAGTACTCTCTGTCCAGAGTGCCCTTCTCCCTTGCCCAGATTATACATTTTTGATTTGAGCCTCCAGGCCAGTGGTTCTCAAACTTTATAAGCATCTGCATCAGTGGTAGGCTCAAAACACAGATGGGAAGGCCACCCTCATAGTTTCCCATTCAGTAGGCCTGGCATGGGGCTTTAGAACTTGCATTTCTAACAAGTTCACATGCCACTGGTCTTAGCTGTACAGTTTGAGAACCACTGCTCTAAACTGTATTTGATGACCTTGTGGGTACAAGGCTAGGAATTCATGAATTAGTCAGTAGTTGTCTAAATTTTGCTGGCATAATCAGGATTATCTTATAGAGATTGCTTTACTTCACTGACCTTACCTGAGGAACGTCTGTCCTGGCCCCTTCCCTCTTCCATGAGTTTGTGTGCCAGCAGTCTCTGGGCACATGTCAGAAATGAGGGCACACAATATTGATCTTTTACAGGATCCAGACCCACTGCCATCGAGTTGATTCTGACTCATAGTGACCTCCATTGGGTTTCCAAAGCTGTAAATCTTATTATTACTATTTTTTTTATTGTGATTTGGGTGAAGATTTACAGAGCAAATTCACTTTCCATACAGCAGTTCACATATACTTTGTCTCATGTCATTAACCACAGTTTACCACAATGCAACAGCTCCCCTCCCACTTCCTCCCCATAGTTACCTCTTCCCAGTGTCCATCCCTCCATACACTCCTGCCCCCTGAGCTGTCTCCCTGTGCATAAGCAGCCCATCTTTCTCCCATGATTTTTCTCTCCAAGGAGAGTATCTACTTGAGGTAAATGTTCAACTCATATGCCTGTCTTTTGTTTGGCTGGAAACCACAGGTGTGGGTTCAGTTCCAGACCTGAAGGGCAGTTAGGGGCCATAGTCTCAGTGGTTCCTCCAGGCTCTATCAGACCAGCAAACCTGGTCGCCCCCCCCTTTTTTTTTCCTCCAAATGATTTTGAGTTTTGTTCCACATTGTTCTCCCTCTCTATCAAGGATCTCCTACACAGATCCCCTTCCAAGTGGATGACAGTGGTACCAAGGCTATAAATCTTTATAGAATTAGGTTGCCTCATCTTCTTCCCACAGAGCAGCTGGTGGATTTGAACTGCTGACCTTCTGGTTAGCAGCCAAATGTGTTACCAACTATACCACCAGAGCTCCTTTTCTATAGGATAGGGGACTCTGACATGAATTTTAGGCTTTCTAAAAATTTGCTTTCCTTTCTACTCTCTCAGCCTCTGCACTCAGATACCTTCATGAAAACAGGATCATCCATCGGGATCTAAAGCCAGAAAACATCGTTTTGCAGCAAGGAGAGCAGAGGGTGAGTCCCAGTCCTGGACTTAAGAAGTCCTGTGGGGCTGCCTTGGGAGCGGTGCTGGTGGAGAGGGAACGTGCTTTGTATGTTCGTATGTATTTACGTTTCCTTAAGTGAAGTTTTGATTCTCTAGCATTGCTTATTGACTTTAACCAAAATTCGGTAAAAAGTTCTTCCTCATAGATTGAGACAAGTTTGAATGGATTACATTGTTCATTGAGCAAGTTGCAGGAATCTGATAAGGAAAATGTTTATCTTTCTACCTCTGCTTCCCCTTCTAAACCTTTGGGACCAGCACTTCTTGGAAACAGACTTTTTCCATTTGTTTCAGAGCTTCAACTTATTTATTTTTTCAATTAGTAGACATTTTATTTAGAGAATTTTTAGGTTTATAGAAAATTGAACAGAAAGTACAATGAGTTCCCATATGCCTCTTCTCTTTTTCCCTTTCCCTGCCCCTCTTCTCCTTCCCCTAAGTTTATCCTAACATCTTGCATTGGTGTGGTACGTTTGTTACAATTGATGAACCAATACTGATATATTACTGTTAACTAAAATTATGCTTTACATTAGAGTCTGCTCTTTGTGCAGTTCTATGTGTTTTGACAAATACCTAATACCATGTACCCCCCATTACCATATCATGTAGAATAATTTCACTGCTGTAAAAATCCCATATCCCACCTATTCATCTCCACCCCCACCCCTCATTAGCCCCTGGTAACTACTACTGCCCTTTTTACCATCTTTATAGGGAGCTCTGATAGTGTAGTGCCTAAGGCATTTGACTGCTCACCAGAAGGCTGGCGGTTCAAACCCACCAGCCACTCCTCAGAAGGAAGGTTGGGCAATCTACTTCAGTAGTGATACTGCCTCAGAAACCCATGGAGGGGTCACTACGAGTTGGATTCGACTCCATGGCAGTGGTCGTGTTGCGTTTTATAGTTTGCCTTTTCCAAAATGTGTAGCTTTTTCAGATTGGCTTCTTACCCTTAGCAATATACATTTAAGGTTCCACCCTTTGTTTTTGTGGCAAGACAGCTCATTTCTTTTTATTACTAAATAACGCTCCATTGTGTGGATGTATCACAGTTTGTTTATCCATTCCAGAGCCTCAGCTTTTGATGCTAAACTTGCTTTATGTTATTTCTGGATGTGGCTGGGAAGAGGTATTTTGAGCTAGCATCATGCACCTCCACCCTCTCCTGCATTTTTTCTCAGACTCTTTGTGAGCACATCTTCCCTGACCCTCCTCAGTGGCTCCTCTACTTAGATGTAGTATTAACTTCTCCATTGAATTGACACTATGGTCTTTCACCATGTTGTTTGTTCAGCTGAAGGTGATGAGCAAGGGCTCAGCTGAGCAGAGTGTGTAACTCAACCCATGGGTCACCTAATCCTTCTGATACAGCTTCTATCAGCATTCTAGGCCTGACTGTGACTATCACAGCATTCACCTTTGTTCCAGTTCATGCTCATTCTTGCCAGTAGTTCTAAGATTTGAGATCTAAAGGTACTTACTGTGAAGGGACTGGCCTAGTCTTTCATGTTAATAAAGTCCAGGTTTACCAATCTGGAGGGCTGATTTGTGATCTATGAATTTTAGACTTCCTCTCAGTACTGGTCACAGAGCAAGGGGGAACATAAGTCTAGCATTTTTAGTGTTTGTTTTCTTTTGCCCTATACCTACCATATTGAAGTTGTTTATTCTCATATGTATTTGGTAGCTCTTAGGAACTTAGGATCTAGTATTACCCAGAAATTCAGAAATAGCCTCTGTTCTAACAGCAAACAATCATAATCCTTGTAGAAGGGTGATATATTTTCTTAACCCTGAAATTTCCCCCTCTGTTTTTCAGTTAATACACAAAATTATTGACCTTGGATATGCCAAAGAGCTGGATCAGGGCAGCCTTTGTACTTCCTTTGTGGGGACCCTGCAGTACCTGGTAAGATATGGGATTTATATGTTTGCTTATAAGTTTACTTCTGATGCTTGTTTTTGTGGAGCTGTTCTCTCCTTGCAAACTCTTTGGCTATTTCCTATGTGTGTAGGATCGCAGCATGTAGTCTGGGCCATCGTCCACTTAAGTCAGCCTCTTTTGCCTGTGAAAGGATATGGGCATTTCTGGTATCAAAAGGGCTAGTGTGTCCTCACAAAATCCCATAATCTCTCTGTGCTTCAGTATTTTACCTGGAAATAAAGACATAGACTAGATCATGCTGGTGTGTAGGGGCCACAGTATTCATGTGTTGTCTCAGGAGCTGTTGAGGCAGCTGAGCTCTGAGCCTCCCACTCTTTACATAATTTAGTCTGAATATTGGGATGCTGCTTGAGTTACTTGTTCAAGATAGATATTGATTGAGTGCAGTCTCTGTGCCAGGCACTATATCATGGGTTGGTGACACAGTGGTTGCTCTGGTTACCTAGTGCCACTCTGACAGGAATATACCACAAATGGGATGGCCTTAACAAACAGGAGTTTATTCTCTTACAGTTTGGAGGCTAGAAGTCTGAGTTCAAAGTGCCAGGCTCTAGGGGCTGGGTGAAAGCCCCTCAACCCTGGGCTTCAGCTCTGCCTCCAGCTCCTGGCCCATTGGAGCTACAGGCATTTCTTCACTCAGACAGCTGCTGGCTGCTCAGGCTGACAAGCCCAAGGTTGACAAGTAAAAAGGCACAGTCCTGATATTACTAAATCACACGGCAGGCCATTCATTCAAGTTTATTTTAAGTCCCAAGTTCGGCAGAGCATGGAAGGCTGCTGAACAATGACACGGCTACATGCAGGGTCCAAGTGTGCCATAAGCTAGAGACCATTCCCAAGGCTTCTTCTTATATACAGGAAGCAGACCAGCTCCCAAAGGCAGCTACTCAGCTGCTTGCAATAAATCCCACCATGGAGTTGATTACCAGGCTCATCATGGAGAATAACTACCACCAGCTGCCCAGCCACTCAACCAAGCCCAGCCAAGTTGACACACAAGCATAACCACCAAAATTCCACCCCTTGTCAACTTGGCACCTGTACAGATCTTCAATGGGTGGTGTCTGTACAGGTCTTCTCCACTGGGTGGCTCCAGTCCCCTAGTTCCTGAGTGGTGACCTCACCCCCTTGGCCTGACAGGCCCTGTTCCTCTCCCTCTTGGGCATAACAGCCCTGCCCCCTCACTTTTGGGCAGCAGTTATGGCTCCATCCCACTAGCTCACATGAAACGAGAACCAAGTTGGTGAAGGTCTCACTCTGAAACCTAAGGAGCTATGGTGGTTCCACCCCCACAGGCCATGGTCCTACCCTCTCTGCTTCCATTTCCTTGGTCACTCCGCTTCTGCTGATTAATGCCAAAGGCAACTCACTCCATTGGAAATCTTCTTGCCCCCAAAGCATTCAGCTTTCTTGCTCCGTGGGCTGGCCAACCTGCTACTCCATTTCACGCCAGTCTTTTCTACCAATTAATGCCTGAAGGCAACCAACTCTGCCAGTAAGCCTCCTAACCAAAAGCATCAAGCTTTCTCCTCTGTGGGCTGGTTAAGACTGCCATTGTCTCATGCCAGTTTTCTTGGCTCTGCTACTGCTGTCTTTCATGACAGTCTCTGGGCTCTGCTCCTGCTGTCTCTCATGCCGGTCTCTTGCTCTGCTTCTGCCATCTGTGATGCTGTATGCTGGGGTCTCTCTGCCAGGGTCTCAGGTCAAGGATGCACTCCACTCCTGTTTCCACATTTTAAGTATCTGTTAGAGCAGCACCTCACTCTCAGTACCAAATTCTGTTCTGGTTACCTAGTACCACTCTGACAAGAATATACCACAAATGGGATGGCCTTAACAAACAGGAATTTATTCTCTTACACTTTGCAGGCTAGAGGTCCAAGTTCAAAGTGCCAGGCTCTAGGGGCTGTGTGAAAGCCCCTCAACCTTGGGGTCCAGCTCTGCCTCCTGCTCCCAGCCCACTGGAGCTAGAAACATTTCTTCACTCAGATAGCTGCTGGCTGCTGAGGCTGAGAAGATTGACAAATAAAATAGCACAGTCTTGATGTTACCAAACAACACAGCAGGCCATTGATTCAAGTCCATTGAAAGTCCCAGGATTGTCGGAGCATGGCAGGCTGCGGAACAATGACACGGCTACATGCAGGTTTCAAGTGTTTCATAAGCTAGAGACCATTCCCAAAGCTGTTTGTTATATATGGGAAGGAGACCATATACCCAAATGCAGCTACTCAGCTGCACACAGTAGATTCCACCATGGAGTTGATTGCCAGTTGCATCGTAGGGAATACTACATCCAGCTGCCCAGCCACTCAACCAGGCCCAGCCAAGTAGACACACAAACTTAACTACCAGCATTCTATGGAATAGAATTTTCAAACAGTGGTGACCCATGGGAGGCTATGATTCAGACCCCTTTGTCCATGTAATATATAAGTCCTGCTAAGCATCCTTTTGGATCCTCAGCAGCTCAGCAGCTACTCAGTGAAGGGGGACCCTATGCTTTGATAGGATGCTGGTCAGATTATTTACTCACATGAGCTAAAACCCCATCCATAACCAGACATGGGGATTGACCTGACCATCTCAAAATTTCTCCTTATGGTTTCAACTTCCTGGCCTTTCCGTAAGTGTCACATCTCCAAACCCTGCACATCCCTGTCTCCATGCCTTTGCTCAGGAAGGTCTCCCTAGAAGCCCTTCCTTCTGAGGCCAGGTCTTCTCCCACCTGTGTCTTGGAGCCTTCCTCCATCATCTCAGCTCTCTCTGCTTCTGCCGCAGTCATTCTTCTGGCTTTCTTCTGCTTGATTGTAAATATCCCAATCAATTGTATGACCACACATTACTTGGTTCAGAAGATTTGGTCAGTGTGCTTATAGCATTTAATGGATGACTGTGCATTTGGTGTGTACCACCTGATAATCATTTTCCTTGGTTGTATGTAGCATAGCTCGTATCTCCTCATCTATACACAATACCTGTACAGAGTTAGTTTTCAATAAGTGCTTCAAAATGCTGCAGCCCTCACTTTTAGAGGAAAGTCATTAAAGCACAGAGAAGGATATATGGTGTACTCTGGTCTACCTAAAAAATAGCCCCTAGGGGCCCTGACTGCTTAGTCTTGCTATCAGATTTAATGAGAGTGAACAAGGTAGAGAAAAACTAAATGTGTCCAGCCATTCACTTCTTTGCCCTTGAATGGACATACCAGTGTACCCTAGGATGGAGCGAGGAGGGTGTGGGGCACATATAGGTAGGCCAGTGCCCCTTGCTGCAGTGGTTCCACACAAGAAGGCACAGCTCAGGTATATTCCCTGTGGTATGCTATTGCAGGCCCCAGAACTGCTGGAGCAGCAGAAGTACACAGTGACGGTGGACTACTGGAGCTTCGGCACTCTGGCTTTTGAATGCATTACTGGCTTCCGGCCTTTCCTCCCTAACTGGCAGCCTGTGCAGTGGTGAGTGAGAAACCAGGGCCTAGGGCATCCAGAGGAAGGCGTGTGTTCCTCTGTTTCGTTCATCATTCTTTACCCATCCCATTTCACTGGCCAGGAGTGAGAGATCTGTGGATTATCTCCTTCGAGAGGAAGGCCTATTAGGACCCAGCATATGGGCAGTCAGAGCATCAAAAACCTAAAAAATAGAGTAATTCTTAAGCAGTAAGATGGATTTTGACAACCTTAACATCTTACTTTAAATACAATACTGTATAAATGATATTTGCTCTATTTCAAGTAGCCATAACAAGTCACTGCATTTATGGACTGTCATTACAATGTGTAAGGTGCAGTGGTTAAAGAACTCAGCTGCTAACTGAAAGGTCAAAAGGTCGGCGGTTCAAACCTACCAGCTTCCCCTCAGGAGAAAGATGTGGTGGTCTGCTTCCATATTATAAAGATTTATAGCCTTGGAAACATTATGGGACAGGTCTACTCTGTCCCAAGGGTTGCTATGAGTCGGAGTCAACAGCAGTGGGTTTGTTTGATTTGTTCAATGTGTGCTTTGGATTGAAAATACTATGTATGAATAAACAGAAAAGATGCATGCATGTGACAAGGAAACATTTATGTAGAATTTATTGTTACAAATTTTACTACACCTGAATATAAATTTTTGCTTCAGAAACGTAAGAAAGTGGTTCACAATGTATATGTAAGTATAATGCAAAAAGACTTTCTAATCATTAAAAAAAAGAGAGAGAGAGATAGAAGAAATTTGGAAACAGAATCGTGAATAAAGATTTTAGACTCTCAAACCTTTTGATAGCATGATGTTTTAAACATCTGAACTAGATTATGATTCTGCTAACTAGATGTATGTTTTAGCCTTCTGTCTTACATTAAAATACACATTTGCAGTTGCCATTAGAAACACTAGGAATAGAAAAAGAACTTTTAAAATCTATTTTCTTTTAAAAATTTTGTTTGTTTGACACATTTTGCTTGTGACATCATTAACTGCAGCAATTCTGAGGAGTAGGTATGGTTACCCTGTTTTACAGTAGAAGCTAAAGTGCTAAGAAATGCTGAAGGTCAATCTCTGAGGATATGGAATCTGGATTCATATTAGATCTATTCAAATCTGAAAGCCTTTGCCTCTTCAAACACAGCCACTCATTGGATTTCTGTGTATAAAATTGCTTTTAGACTTTTTAACTTCATGAAAGCAAAAGTTCAAGTTTAATTTAAGAATAAATTTAGCATATACAATATATATTATACTATGTCTATAAAATCTGTGCCTTCATAATTGCTTATTAAATACTAAAAAAGTTTAAAAACCCAAAGGGGATATAAGTACATGTTTTCAGATTACTCTGTATTCTTTCTTTATTTTTTTAACTGATTACAGAAGTAATGCATTGTTTATTTACATATGTTAATCCTATAGATATTTCTAATTTAGAAATTAACACACTTCAAATCAGTTAGGCTTCATTCAAAATTGTTTCTTGAGAGGCTACACACTTAATTTAAATGGTGCTACAGCACATAACAACAGCAATAACACTATTGCTCAAAATATTTTTTTCAATTTAAAATTTTTTTGAGCAGTACAGCCATACCTCATTTCATTACAGTTTGCTTTATTGCATTTCACAGATACAATTTGCAAATTGAAGGTTTGTGGTAGCCCTGGATTGAGCGAGTCTGTTGGTGCTATTTTTCCAACTGCATGTGCTCATGTTTTGTCTCTGTGTCAAATTTTGGTAATGCTCACAATATTTCAAACTTTTTCATAATGCTGTTGCACACTTAATAGACTACAATATAGTATAAACATAACTTTAATATGCATTGAGAAACCAAAAAATTTGTGTAACTCACTTTATTGTGATATTCACTTTCTTGCAGTGGCCTATAACTGAACCCACAGTGTCTCTGAGGTATGCCTGTAGTAAGTTCAGATGAGTCAAAATTCAAAAAGTATAAAAGAACCCAAAAACCAAATCCAGTGCCATTGAGTTGATTCTGATTCGTAGCAACCCCCATAGGGTTTCCAGTGCTGTAAATCTTTACGGAAGCATAGTTCCTTATCTTTCTCCCATGGAGTGACTGGTGTGTTTAAACCATCAACAGTTTGGTTAACAGCCCAATGCCTTAACCACACAGCCCCATCAGAGTATGTAGTGAAAAGTCAGTGTGTCATACCAGTCTTCCAGCTGTGTCATACTCAATTTACCTCCCCAAAAGCAACTGATACTGAGTTTTTATATGCTTCCAATGACATTTTATATGTAGACAGATTGGCATTTATTTGTTCATTTGTTCATGCATGTTTTCCCCCTTTTTACACCAGTGGTGGAATGATATGAACCCTGTTCCATATGTGCTCTTAAAGCATTTTTACACTCTTTGAGAATTTCCATCAGAGCCAGTTTATCTGCAACACAGGAAAATACTTGTCTTGAGCCTAAAGAGCACTGCATAGTTTGATCAACCTTCATTTCTACCAGATTAACTTTGTTTTGTTTTTGAGTTTTGGAGAATATGGAAACAGTAGAAAAACAAGAATCAACTGTAGTCACACAACGCAAAAGCAGGCATCATGA
>NW_006921611.1:13568683-13576559 GCF_000298275.1 Orycteropus afer afer
CTATGGTCACATTAAGGGGAAAAAAAAAAAAAAAGGGAAAAAGAAGAAGAAAAAAAACAAGACAACCTGTAACTTCTGGGGATTGGCACTAAGAGAAAAAAGACAGAGAATGAGAATAATGAACGAAAAAATGGGAAAATACAAAAAGAAAAACAAGGAACAGGGTTAACCATGGGGAAAAAAATGAAATTAAAAAAAAAAAAATTTTTCAACCAGTAACGGGGAAAAGAAAAAAAGGTGTAAACTAGGACCTGGGAGGGGAAGACTAAACAATAATAGTAAAAAGGACAAAAGTATTAATAATAATAGTAGTTTTAAAACAGACAAATACAAGCAAACTAAACACCAGAAAAAAGAAAACAAAAAAGAAGAAGAAAAATAAAAAACGAGAATAAAAAGAAAAAAAAGTCGGTGGAGGACAGGGCAGGACACCCAGTCTCCGTCTGAGCACACAGACTGGGATGGAGTTCCTGTGGGCCCGGAAGGTGGGTGAGAGTGGGGGATGGCCGCACCTTTGTTCACCAAGCAGTTGTGGGGTATGAGAGTAACAGGAGGAATGTTGCATCTTTTTACTTGTGCAGGCCCAAAGTGTCCTTGGGGTTGCTGGCAAGCAGAACATGTTCTTAAGCCCCTGGAATCTGGGAGTGTGCTGTCTCTTTAAATATCCAAAATTGTCAAGCCACTTGTACACATTCAAAATGGTGGCATCCTCCGGACAGGCAAAAGTCCACAGCTCAGCCTGCCTTTTTCTTCACCTTCTCTGTTTATTCCCCAGCCACAAGAGCAGTCCTCCGTGCATTCCCTGGCTAGCAGGGCCGATTTTTAGGTTAATTCTTATGCCCTACTACCACTCGGCAGTCTCCAAGCTGTCTACACCGTAAGGATCACTGCCAGACTGCAGCTCCATCAGTCTCCTTTTTTTGGTGTTTTCATGCAAATTCTTCTGCTAGTTGGAGTTTAGTCCACTTCTATATCCTTCCCTTCAAGGCTCAGGGGTCCAGGATTATCTTCTGTGTCTGTGTTGATTGGTTTCCCTTTCCTTTGTTGAGGAGGGTCTGTGCAGTCTTTCTGCCTAGTCAGCCATCTTACCGGAACTCCCATTATGCTCTTTTAAGAACTGTCTACATGGGATCTGATTGGCAACAGCAACTTAAAAGATTAGATAGAAATCTTAGGGGACAGTAAATTTATGTTTAGGGGGAGGACACTCAAAAAAGGAGGGTGAGAATCATTGCACAACTTGAATACTAGTGACCAGGGTCACTGACTGGTACATGTAGAAACTGTTGAATTGGTGCATGTTTTTCTGTGTATGTTCTCAACAACAACAACAAAATAAATAATGTTTTAAAAAAGAAAATGTTTTTCTATGTCATTATGTTTTTCCACATTATGTTTAATGGCTGTATTCCATTGACTAATTGTGCTATAATTTATTTAACTTATTACCATTGTTGGAAGTGTAAGTGGTTTATAATTTTTACTTCCTAAAACAGCAAGAACAATATCTTTGTAGGGAAATCCTTATGCATCTACAGTTATTTCCTTAGGATAAATTTCTACAAGTAGAATTAACAGGTCACAGGCATGCACTTTTAAATGATTTTAATATATGCTGACAAGCTTCTCACCAAAAAGGTTGTATCAGTATACAACTTTACCAGAACACACCAAGCTGACCCTTTCACCACACCACTACCAACACTGGCTATTATCATTTTTCTAAATACCATTCTGGAAGTAGTAAAAACATTAACTTTTTCAAAGGACAAATATTTACATCATGAGAATATTTATAAGAATGATGTGTAGCTTTTAAAATCAATTCTGGAAGAGTAGCTTTATGTAATGGCAGTCTAGTTCAATCAACATTTACACACCAGACATTAGTAATGCAAAGATGCATGAGGCAGAGTCCCTGTCCTTGAGGCGGCTGGTGAAATGGCAAATGTTTGCCCTCTTGTGGTGACTTTAAACCAGGCAATGTGCGTTTAGCTACAAAAACACCAAACCAGTCGCCGTCAAGTTGATTCTGACTCATAGTCACTCTACAGCTACGTAGGTCTGGAATATAGAGGAATTAGCTCACTAACTTGTAGTCACATCTTACAACGTATCCATCATCAACATAACTTAAAAAAATCTTTCCTGTTTTTAAGTATCCAGGCAATTACTGTATTTTTTCAGTTCAAATGTTGAACTTTTCCATTATATATGACACAAGTTAAAATCCATTAAACTAGAAGAACCAGTGCTATTTGAAATTTTATCCCTCATGGCTTGGCATCTTTGTGTCAGTGTATTCTTTGCAGACTAACTTCCTAGAACTTCATCAGTGCTGGAAGGTCAGTTGACCACTTTCCAGTGAGCTTCTATGAAACCCAATAAGGAGCTGCTTTGTGGACTAGTTTGCCTGTCTCTCATCTGCTTTTTAATGTTGTAGGCAACTTTTTTCCCTTTCACTATCTCATCACAGATGGCAGGTAGATAGTAATTTCAGGGGAAATGCAATTTGATCTTTATAGTTCTATCATAAGACTACTTTGAAGTACATTTTAAGACCAGCCTAAGTAATGAACATTTTATTTAACATATCCTTTTTTTTTTTTTTAATTACCATTGACAAACTAAGTTTTTCTATTAGAGCATCATCCAACTTTTAACTGGCAAAATCTTGGAGCACCTGACTTATGGCAATCATAGTAACGGCAGTGAGAGCTGTAAACCACTATTACCAGCTCATCTAGATTTCCCATGTGCTCCAGAGGGTCTATTTCCTGCCTGAACAATAAGAACTATTTTGGGCTAAAGGATTTTTTTTATTTGGATTTCCTGAGTATCTTTGGAAAAGATTTATTTGGACTTTCAGACACAGTAGAAAGAACACCAGACTTCAGAGTTGAGTTCGATTCTGTCAATCACCAGTTGTATGACCTTGGGCAAATTACCTCATCATTTCCTTACCACTAAATAGGGGACTAAAATTAATATCTCCTACATGGATTATCATGGCAAATAAGTGGATATTAGATCCAAAGTGCAATATTATAACCCAGTATTTTGTTATCTCCAAAACATTATTCAAATTTAAGTTGTCTCGTTACCAAGAGTATTTGAAACTAATCAAGTTAAAAAAAATCTTTTTTTCTTCAAATACTATTTCATATGCACCAAAATGTTCCACAAATTGGGAAATGTAAAAGTTACTCTTTAGTATTGGTTGTTGTTGGTTACTGGCAGTTGATTTTGACTCAGAGTGACCCCATGTGCCCATAGTTCTGCCCCATAGGGTTTCCTAGGCTGTGATCTTTATGGCAGCAGATTGCCAGGTCTTTTTCCCCTCTTCTTAGAGGAGAGCACATGTGTGCATGCATGTGTTTGCATATTTAGTGTAAATGTTATTTGTACCAGTAATTTTGTCTTGGAAATCCTCATTTTATTCTCTGTCAAAACATAAGCATTTTGTATTATATAAGATGGAAGATAGAGAAAATGATAAAAAAAAAAATGATGAGACAAGGAGTCACCAGTACCATCTATGGAATTCTGAGTACAGGTCAGTTAATGATGGCACCAAAGACTGCTCTCAAAATCTCACCCAGCCACCTCAGAAGGAAGATTGGGCAATCTACTTCTGTAGTGATACTGCTTTGGAAACCCAAGGAGGGGTCGCTATGAGTCGGGTCTGACTCGATGGCAAACAGCAACAACAACATAGTTGTAAAGTGATTTTACAAGTGTAAAATGGCTCTCCACCACTAAGTGACTTAAGGGTTATCATTAAATTCACTGCCATTGAGTCGGATCCGACTCATAGCAACCCCTCCTTGGGTTTCCGAGGCGGTATCTCTACGGAAGTAGATTGCCCAGTCTTCCTTCTGAGGAGTGGCTGGTGGGTTTGAACCACCAGTGTTCTGGTTAGCAGTCAAATGCCTTAGGTACTATGCCACCAGAGGTCATAGGGTTATCATTAAGATGGCTAAACACAGAAAGGTAGTCATTCTAATTTCCTGTTTGCAGGCATTCAAAAGTACGGCAAAAGAGTGAGATGGACATTGTTGTCAGTGAAGACTTGAGTGGAACAGTAAAGTTTTCAAGCTCTTTACCCTACCCCAATAATCTTAACAGGTAAGGCACAATAGCGTTACTCTTCTGCATATTTTTCTTCCGTTTTTAGAAATAAAAGGCTGAGATAACAGCCAGTAGCTTTTTAAACAGGTGATTGGAATCTCATCCTGTGACTAAGAACTTGGTATAATTCATTTCAGTCTTAAGCTTAGAATGGGTTCCCATTCCTCATACGCATCTAGAAATCATCTCTTTTCTAAACTCACACAATAATTTATCTTTCCCTCTTAGTCATTCCAGTAGCTTCTCTACTTTGTATTGCATTCAGTTTTGCATAGGGTTTATTTATCACCTTCTTTTGGAAGTAAGAAATTATACCTTATTTCTCTCTGCACTCCTAATGTGGCCTAATGCTGTGTCATAGGCAACAAATACATCTTTGTAGTTTGATTGAAAGGCATTGCAATCTAGTCTTAGAGCCAGAATACAAAAAGTTAAATATTAACACCAAAATCGGATAATAGTACAAAAGAAAGCAGTAACCCACAGCTGAGTAGCATAGACAATAATTACCATGAATAGTCAGAGGATGGGGAAAGAGTTATTGTGCACTAGAGCTATGTGGAATGACTTTTTGGATGAGCTGAAACTTTTTTGAAGGGTCTGGGAAGATGTACAAGACATAGATAGGTGAAGAGGAAAGCAGTTCAAAGGGGGAAGATCTGGTTGAGCAAAGGCAGGTTTAGGGAGATAGTGAGTAGCCCTGTTGGCCAGGGTGAAGGGTTTAGGGGGAGGAGTAGTGAGAGTCACACTTAAAGTGCATGTTGGAAGCAGGCTGGGCGAGGCCTGGAGGCCAAGGTGAGGGATTTGAAGTCAGCCATGGGAACCCACTGAATACTTTTGAGGGCCCAGCTAACAAAATCAATCTGGCAGCTCAGGGTCTAGATTGTATGTAAGGATAGAGATCACTTGGAGGTAGGGTGCTCATATAAAGTGCACCTAAAAAGTTTGATGATCATTCTTATGCAGCCAGTTGGAGGTCAGTTTGCTGACCCAGCAGTTGGGAACTCCCTGACTTGGGGGCTACTTTTAGCAGGTGAAGAGTAAGGCAATAAGCACCTAATTAAATTTTTTGAAAATACAGGCAATCCCTGAGTTATGAATATCTGACTTACATAAAGCCATACTTCTGAACTAACCCCTGTATAGCCTATTACATTGAAAATTTGAGGTATATACAATGGTTTATATTTTGTGCTATTTTGCAATTCACGTCAGAACATTATGCTGTTATTCCTTATTATGATGTTAAAAGGAGCCGCATTATCATGTTAAAGATGTTTTTAGTGTATCTGGAAGTGTTTCTTTAATGTTTTTTGTGCATAAAAATTTATACTCTATACTAATATTTGACTAACAAACATTAGATGCAAGGAATACCTAAGTAACTGTTCTGACTTACATACAAATTTGACTTAAAAATAGACTTAGGAATGGAACTCGTTAATTATCTGGGCACTGCCTGTACTTGACATTTTTTACTTTCTGATTGACTTATTTATTTTTCAATAATCATTTATCAGCTGCCATAGTGTGTCTAATGGTGAGCTACATGAAAGGTTCACACTTTTTAATTCCCACAAAAGGGCAGTGTGAGATTTGCATTGGAAGTGTCTCCCCCTACACTCTGTTCCTCTGTTTCTTACTGGCACAGTGTACTGGCACAGCGACTGGAGAAGTGGCTGCAGCTGATGTTAATGTGGCATCCCCGACAAAGGGGCACAGATCCAGTATATGGTCCCAATGGCTGCTTCAAGGCCCTGGATGACATCTTAAACTTAAAGGTGAGCATAGGACCAAGTTAGCCCTGAGGCAACAAGGTCAGATCTCAAGAAAGACACAACAAGCTTTCATGAGAAATAATTCACAGGAAAAAGCAGGTAATAGGCTGACTGACCTAGTGGGGAGGTGTAGACTCCTGTGGGTGTGACTTTGTAAGCAGATAAGAGAACAGCATAGCAATGCTAATTGACATTGGTCTATAGAGCTATAGCTGTGGACAAACAGGAATACTGAAGGTCAGAATATATGAGCCATGGCAGCAAGCTCCTTTCTCAAGCTAGGTCCCTGCCTTTTGTGGAAATGTTGGGAGAGCGGAGAATCTAGGCAAATAAGGGGCATCTCTGTTGTTGCATCTGTCTGGTTGATTCTGACTCATAGAAATGCTATAGGACAGAGTAGACCTGCCCAATAGGATTTCCAAGGCTGTAATCTTTATGGAAACAGATCACCAAATCTTTTCTCCTGAGGAGCCGCTGTTGGGTTTGAACCACTGACCTTTTGGTTAGCAGCCAAGTGCTTAACCATTAAATTACCAGGGTGCTTAATAAAGAGTCATAGCTATAAAGATATATTTTTTCCCAGTAACATTTGTGTTGTCTTGCAGCTGGTGCGTATCTTGAACATGGTCACAGGCACCATTCACACTTACCCAGTGACAGAGGATGAGAGTCTACAGAGCTTAAAGGCTAGAATCCAGCAAGACACAGGAATCCCAGAGGAAGACCAGGAGCTGCTGCAAGAAGCGGGTCTGGCATTGATCCCTGACAAGCCTGCCACGCAGTGTATTTCAGATGGCAAGGTGAGCCCCTTGCTTCTTCCAAACCACCCTAAATCTTTTTCCTGGCTTTGCCTCCAAGCAATCATGCTTTCAGATTTCAGCTCTGCTTTGTCAAGCAGTCAATTAATTACATCATGCAGTGACCTTTTTGGCTTTTTAAGTTGGAGTATGAGGTCTCTTGGGTAGCCTATTGTCATTGTTGTTATTAGATATGCTTGAGTTGGTTCCAATTCATAACGACCCTGTGTCCAACAGAATGAAACACTGCCCAGTCCTGAACCATCCTCACAATCATTGAGCCTGACATCGCAGCCCCAGTGTCAGTGCTTCCCCTTTTTTGCTCACCCTCTACTTTACCTTTACCCAGAGTAATATCCTTCTCCAGGGACTGGTCCCTTATGACAACATGACTAAAGTACGAGAGATGAAGTCTGGCCTTTGTTGCTTCTGAGAAGCCTTCTGGCTGTACCTCCTCCAAGACAGATTTGTTTGTTCTTCTAGCAGTCCATGGTACATTCAATATTTTTCACCAGTACCACAGTTCAACTGCATCAGTTCTTCTGCAGTCTTCCTTATTCATTGTCCAGATCTCACATGCATATGAAACTACAGAAAATACTATGGCTTGGGTCAGGTGCACCTTAGTCTCACTGTGACATCTTTGTTATTTATTTATTTGTTTGTTTTTATTTTTTATTTACTTTATTTTAAGAGCTTGTTTTACATTCAATGTTATGTGTACATTTAGTTTCACTCCTGCAAAAACAGCAAGGAGGCGACATGCTCTGACCACTTCTAATCCCACAAAAGAAAGACAGGATTACCAGCAGTAACCCAAGGCCTATTCCGACACAGCCAGACATGCTGCCTCCCTCCACCCCTTTCTCCAACCATTCCTTCCAAAGCACCACCACCTCTCTCCTGGGTTCGATAATTCACTGCAGTGGCCACACAGAGCTCACAGATTATGGGGTTTATTAGGGAAGCACCACAAGCTATAATTCAAGTTCAGGAAAAATGCTCAATCTCTCTCCCAGCCCACCGTCCCTCAGCCAACAGTCTCTCACAGTCTCTTTCCCAGCAGTGCTGGTCCCTTGGTGTCTCACTCAGCAATGTGTGTCTCTTGCGTCTCTTTCTCAGCAGCACGTGTCTCTTTCAGGAGCGCCTGTCTCTTTCAGCACACGTCTT
>NW_006921611.1:13577674-13598462 GCF_000298275.1 Orycteropus afer afer
TTTTTTTCTCTTCAGGTCCTCTCTTCAAATGCAAATCTTCCCTTCCCTCAGTAGTACTGGGTGGGACTCAGGTTTTCTACCTAAGCTCCTAGTATGGGCTCTACACACAGGGCTTAAAACAGAAGCCTGTGTTTCTGCTGGGCAAATTCTATTTCCCCTTTTTAACATATCCAATCATGTATTGGCTGAAGGTGGACTTAACACACTCTCTGTTACCCACATATCCCATAATCATTTCTAATGTACAGGCAGGTAAGAGAACATTCAATAGCCATAGTACATTCAGATAAACACAAATCCAAAACACATAATCCTTTTAAAGACATTCCAGGTTCATCTCTTCACCTTGATTACAGTCCCATTCTATGCATATGGCCTTGGGCCTTTGACTGGGTGTAACCAAAAGCCCTAGCCTCTGGATCAATTATCTCCCTTAAGAGGTAACAGCAAACAAAGTAACCATCTAAGAATCCAAAGTTTCACTTCCCAGGCCCCTTCCTTCTTTCTTTTACAAAGTCTGGTGCTTCTATGAGTCTGGAGCCACTGCAACGAATCCCACTTCTGACACCAAGTGCAAAAAATGGCAAACCTCCTCTAATCCCACAAAAGGAAGACAGGATTACCAGCAGTAACCCAAGGCCTATTCCTATACAGCCAGACATGCTGCCTCCCTCCACCCCTTTCTCCAGCCGTTCCTCCCAAAGCACCACCACCTCTCTCCTGGGTTCGATAATTCGCTGCAGTGGCCACACAGAGCTCACAGATTATGAGGTTTATTAGGGAAGCACCACAGGCTACAATTCAAGTTCAGGAAAAATGCTCAGTCTCTCTCCCAGCCAACCGTCCCTCAGCCAAGAGTCTCTCACAGTCTCTTTCCTAGCAGTGCTGGTCCCTCGGTGTCTCACTCAGCAATGCGTGTCTCTTGTGTCTCTTTCTCAGCAGCACGTGTCTCTTTCAGGAGCACCTGCTTCTTTCAGCAGCACGTCTTCCTCAGCCAGCAGTCAAAGAGAGTTCTGCCTCCAGGAGGCCTCCTTTTGAGCCCAGAAGGGTGGTCAAACTAGCCAATCACAGCATCAGAACTCTAAGCACATGAGAGAGAGTGGGAACCTCCCAGAACATTGTTTTGTGCCACACCCAACAGAAATAACCCAGGTGGATAGCTTCAGCAATCAGGAGCTCCTCAGTTGCTCATAGAAAATCCCACCTTGGAGTTTACAAAGACTTATGGGTAGAAAAGCCACACTAAGTAATTTACTACACTGCAACTCCCAATTTACCGTGCCCAACCCTAACCCAGTCTTCTCCCCTCCCAAGCCAGTAACCCTCCTCTTGTGCTCCTCATATTTACGCGCTCCTGTTTGTCCTGCATTTCCTCAATTTGAATGTTGGTCCTCGGGTGCCCTGTGGTCTATTGCTGTAAGGGATGTATTACCAGAGTATGTGGGTGCATCATCCTAGGTTGAGTCATCTGCATGTACATCTTGTTAACTCTTGGGCTGAGAGTCCACCCCTGAAGGTGAGTTTTATTCCAGGCACAGAATGTATTCCAGGGCCATAGTATTGGGGGTCTCATCAGATTTCATCTGACCAGTAAATCTGGTCATTATTGAGTCTTTGGATTTTGTTTCATGTTTTCCCTCCCACTCTATCCAGGATCTCCAGATTTGATTTTTCCTGAGTGGTTGGCATTGGTAGCCAGGCACCATCTACTTCTTCTGGTCTTGAGGGCCATCATGTCTATGGCTGATTGCTTCCAAATGCCCTTTTTTTTTTTTTGCATTCTGGGGTCTTAAAAGCTTTCAGGCGGCCATCTAAGATGCAGCTAATGGTCTCCTAGTGTTGGAAGTGAAGAAGAAGAAGAATGAAAAAAAAAAAAAAAAAGACATCTTTGTTTTTAACACTTTAAAGAGGTCTTTGTGCAACAGATTTGGCCATACAGTATGTCGCTTGATTTCTGGCTTCTGCTTCCATGAATGTTGATTGCAGTTCCATGAAAAATGAAATCCTTGACAACTTCAACCTTTTCTCCATTCATCATGATGTTGCTTATTGGTCCAGTTGTGAGGATTTTAGTTTTCTTTATGTTGAGGTGTAATCCATATTAAGGCTGTAGTCTTTGATCTTTATCAAAAGTGCTTCAACTCTTCATCACATTTCAGCAAGCAAGGTTATGTCATCTATGTATCTCAAGTTGCTAATGAGTTTTCCTCTAATCTTGTGCCATGTTTGTCTTCATATAGTCCAGCTTCTTGTATTATTTGCTCAGCATGCAGATTGAAAAAGTATGGTAAAAGGATACAGCCCTGATGTACACCCTTCCTGATTTTAAACCATGAAGTATCTCCTTGTTCTGTTCAAACCCCTGCCTTTTGGCTATGTCCAGGTTTCTCATGTGAACAATTAAGTGTTTTAGAATTCCCATTCTTTGCAATATTATCCATAATTTGTTATGATCCATACAATTGAATGCCTTTGTGTAGTCAATAAAACACAGGTAAACATCTTTCTGGTATTATTTGTTTTTAGCGAAGATCCATCTGACATGAGCAATGATATCCTTCATTCTGCATCCTCTTCTGAATCCAGCTTGAATTTCTGGCAGTTCCTTGTCAATATATTGCTACAACCATTTTTGAATTATCTTCAGCAAAATTTTACTTGTGTGTGATATTAATGATATTGTTCAATAATTTCTGCATTCTGTTGGATTAGGTTTCTTAGGAATGGATACAAATATGATTATCTTCCTGTCAGTTGGTGTGATAGTTGGGGTTATGTGTCAACTTGGCTGGACTGTGATTCTGAGTAGTTTAAACCCTTGTGATGTGGTTTGTTACCATGATGAGATCTGATGTATATGCTTTGAGCGGCCAATCAGGTGAAAAGGAGTTTCCTTAGAGCTGTGACCTGGTTCCAAAATATAAATGGACATCCTGGGAAAATTTGGGATCTGGATACTGTTGTGCTGCCTATAACTGTCCCATGAGCCAACAATCCACCATTTTGCCTGCTGATCTTGGATTTATCATCTACCGAAGTCAATACTGCCTGCCAGTCTTGAGCTTGTCAGCTGCTGCAGCTGTGTAGTCAGGAAACCTTGTAGCTTGATGTTTGAGCCAGGAACTTGGGACTTGCCAGCCTCTATAACTGTGTGAGGCATTTTCCTAAGATAAATTTTTCTATATATATATATAAGCTTCACTAATTTTTCTTCTCTAGAGAAACTAGCCTAAGACAGTTGACCAGGGAGCTGTCTTCCAAATTTCTTGACATAAACAACTGAGCACCTTCAGTGCTGCATCTGTTTCTTGAGACATCTTAATTGGTATTTTGTCAATTCTTGGAGACCTGTTTTTCACCTATTCCTTCACAGCTTAGACTTCTTCCTTCAGTATCATTGGATCTTGATCATATGCTACTCTTGAAATGGATGAACATTGACCAATTCTTCTTAGTAGACTGACTCTTTGTATTTTCTAACTCCAGGGCTTTGCACACTTCATTATAATACTTTACTTTGTCTTTCAATCAGTCCTTTGAAATCTTCTGTTTGGCTCTTTTATTTAATCATTTCTTCCATTAGTTTTAGCCACTCTCCATTCAAGAACAGGTTTGAGAGTCTCTTCTGACATCCATTTTGATCTTCTCCTCCTTTCCTGTCTATTTAATGACTTAGCTTTCTTCATACGTGATGTTCTTGATGTCATCCCACAACTCCTCTGGTCTTTGGTAGAATGTGTTAAATCTGTTCTTCAGATGGTCTCTAAATTTAGGTGGGATATACCTAAGGTCATATATTGGCTATCATGGACTTGTTTTAATTTTCTTCAGCTTCAGCTTAAACTTGCAGATGAGCAATTGATGGTCTGTTCCATAGTTGGCCCCTGGCCTTATTCTGACTGATGATATTGAGCTTCTATCGTATCTTCACAGATGTAGTTGATTTGACTCCTGTGTATTCCATCTGGTGGGGTCCGTATGTATAGTTGCCATTTATGTTGTTGAAAAAGGTATTTGCAATGAGTAAGTCCTTGGTCTTACAAAAATCCTGTTATGTGATCTCCAGCATAATTTCTGTCACCAAGGCCATGTTTTCCAACTACTGATGCATCTCTGTTTCCAACTTTCACATTCCAATCGCCAGTAATTATCAGTACATCTTGATTGTATGTTTGGTCAGTTTCAGAAGTTGATAAAAATCTTCAGTTTCTTCCTCTTTGGTATTAGTGGCTGGTGAATAAATTTGACATATAATAGTATTAATTGGTCTTTCTTGTAGGCATATGGATATTATCCTATCATTGACAGTATTATACTTCAGGATAGATCTTGAAATGTTCTTTGAGTATGAATGTTATACCATTCCTTTTTAATTTATCATTCCCAGCACAATAGACCATATGATTATCTGATTCAAAATGGCCAATACCACTCCATTTCACCTCACTAATGCCTAAAATACAGATCCTTGTGCATTCTGTTTCATTTTTGACAACTTGCAATTTTCCTAGATTCATACTTCATACATTCCATGTTCTGATTATTAATGATTGTTTATAGCTGTTTCTTCCCATTTGGAATCATGCCACATCAGCAGCTGAAGGTTCCAAAAGCTTTACTCCATACATGTCGTTAAAGTCACTTCTACTTTGAGGAGGCAGCTCTTCCCCAGTTGTATTTTGAGTGCCTTCCCACCTCAGGGGCTTATCTTCTGTAATTATATCAGACAGTGTTTCCCTGCAATTCATAAGGTTTTCAGTGGCCAATTATTTTCAGAAGTGGATCTGGCCATGTCTTTCTTCCTAGTCTGGTATGTGTTAGTCTGGAAGCTTTGCTGAAACCTGTCCATCATGGGTGACTATGGTCATATTTAAAATACCTGTGGCATAGCCTCCGGCATCGCAGCTACTCACAAGCTACCATAGTATGACAGAATGACAAACAAGTAGTGGTGTGTGGCCTAAAAGGGTGCACTAATCACTTCATGCTTGATTTGTTACTTCTGACCACAAAGAGTGCCTTTCCTTTGCCTTTGTTACTAAAACTATGCTTTGTGCTTATGAATCAATCAAAACTACTTATGATGTACCTCACTGTGTTAGGTACCTCATTGGCAAACAAAGCAATGCAAGACATAGTCCCTGCCCAAGAATAGCTTTTAAGCTAATTATGGAGCTAACATTAACATATAGGAAACAATCATTGGATAAGGAAGTACACAGTGAACTTCTAAATTACACAGTAAAGACAATCAGAGAATAAGATGGAATATATAATAGTTGTAAATAGGTATGTGTTCAGATAGTAAAGAAGCCTTGGTGGTGCAGTGGTTTAGCATTTGGCTGCTAATCTAAAGGTTGGCTGTTTGAACCTTCTAGCCACTTCATGGGAGAAAGTTGTGGTAGTCTGCTTCTGTAAAGAAACCCTGTGGGGCAATTCTGCTCTGCCCTGTGTAGTTGTGAGTTGGAACTGACTCAATGGCAGTGGATTTTGGTTCAAATAATAAGTGTAAAAGGAGTAAGAAGTATGAGTGTAGGCTGGAGCCATTAAGAAAGACTTCATGGATGCTTAGTATTTGTTGGCTAAAGATTGTGCTATTGGTGCCCTGAAACCTCTTTATTAGTAGCTAGAAAAGGGAAAGAGTGAATTAATGAGATCTCATTTTATTCTCATCCCTTTGCAGCTAAATGAGGGCCGTACGTTGGACATGGATCTTGTTTTTCTCTTTGACAACAGTAAAATCACATATGAGACGCAGATCTCCCCTCGGCCTCAACCTGAAAGTGTCAGCTGTATACGTAAGGACATCATTGTGTTTTTAGAAACATAATCAGTTATAATGCTTAGATGAGGCAAGAGGAACCACACAGGGAAATTAGTTTATCCTGCCCTCACAGCCTTCTTACTTTAGGATAAGCAAGAAGTAGCCTAGGCAAAAAACAGTAGAAAAAAATCTTTGGTTAATTTCCACCTCATAGCTAAGACTTTAAACAGACAGAGAGTACTGCCACTGCACTTGAATCAGATAACCATTTTATTTATTTTTATAGTTATTATTTGTATTTTAATAACTAATAAATGCATATGATGCCAAAAAAAAAAAAAAAGCAAGGTACGAAAAAATATACATTGAAAAATAGCTGCCCTCTTCATCCAGTGAGTTCTTCTTCCAGAGAAAAGTCTATTATTAAATTCTTGTTTACCCTTCCAGGAGTATTCAGTGCACTTAGAAACATGTATTTGTAGTCTTTTTTTTTCCCTAAACAGATGGTAGCACACAATACATACTGTTCTGCGCTGCTTTTTTCACTTTACAGTATGCACCCACTCCTTATTTATCAACGTGTTTCAGTTCCAAAGAGCAGGTTGTTATATGAAGATGGAGGATAATCACATCAGATCACAAAATGGAGGATGAGTACATCATTACATAACTGCCAAATTTCATCATTACATAATTGCTAAACCACTAAGAATCACGTCTCAGCCAAATTGACACATAACCTTAACCATCACAATCAGCGTTACTGTCACCTGGCATTTCAGCATTTGTTACTGCCAGATGTACATTATTAATATACAAAATAGTCAGATAATAGATTTTTTACTATTGTTATAAATGGGAAATGTCAGATAATAAGATAGTCAATAAGTGAGGAATAGGATGTATTTTGGAGATTTCCCTCTGTTGGTGCATGTAGAGCTGCCTGATTTTTTTTTTAATACTGCATAGTGTTCTATTATACGAATGCCAGGTGGTCATTTTAATATACCATCCCACACACCCCCCTCTCACCCCCACCTTAGAATAAACAGATTAAGGACCTAAAGTCTTAGAGATCTTCAGCTTATTGTTTATTTAATCATTTCCAGTATTGCCAGTCAAGGCCACATTTTTATAAAACTTAATATGACTGTAAACATTGAAAATATATGGGACTGTGTACCTATGTGCATTTCCATGTGGTTCATACAGTGCTTCTTCAAATCAAATGAACAGCTATTACTGTCTCGTACCTGCAAGTGCCATAATGGGGCACACACACACACACACACACACACACAAACGTATTGACAATCTTTATGGGGTAGCCAAGCATTAACACCTGATAAGTTATATAACAATATAGTAGTTACAATAATTTTTAAAAATATAAAAGTACTAGTGATGTCATAAGGCAGGACATGGTAACTGTGTAGGAGAGTTATTTTCTGAAAATGGCCTGTGTCTCTGTTTCCAGTTCAAGAGCCTAAGAGGAATCTCTCTTTCTTCCACCTGAGGAAAGTGTGGGGCCAGGTTTGGCACAGCATCCAAACCCTGAAGGAGGATTGTAACCGGTTGCAGCAGGGACAGCGAGCTGCCATGTATTGTGCCAAGCATTTTTTTTTTAACTTAATTTATTTAAAATTGCTTAGTGGGTTCTGCCACAGGGAGATTCCTGAGCCAGTAGCTCGGAAACCACTGTTATGAGGGACAAGTGGGAGACACTGGTTTGGATGGGCAGGAAATGGTTGGGCTGGTTGGATTGAGGGAGGTCCTTTCAAAACTGACGAGGTGAGTGTGGTTAGTGCATGGAGGAGAGTGCAGAAATGGAATGTGGTAAAGCTTGTTGCAATTTGGGTTAGCAAAACTCACCTAATTATTGTACCAGGGACTTACTGACTCTTTCCGCAATTTATGGCTAGTTTAGATGTTGGCCTTTTGTGTAGTATCTTGCTTAATTCCAATTTTAGTGCAAAACCTCACACATTGCTGTGGGGTAGGAAATTGTTCCTTGTGGTTACAACTGACTGCCATTATTATTGTTATTATAGTATTGCAAGAACCAGCAATTGGCATTCGAAAGGGTTTCATTGCTGTATGAAACCTGGGCGGCACAGTAGTTAAGTGCTCAGCTGCTAACCAAAAGGTGTGGTTTGAACCCATCAGCTACTCTGTAGGAGAAAGTTGTGGCATTCTCCTTATAAAGATTTACAGCCTTGGAAACCCTGTAGGGCGCTATAGTTCACTTTGAGTCGTCAGCATGGTATTTAGATCTGAAAAATGTCCCACCATCCTGTTTCTTGTGGTCCCTGCAGGATGAATCTCCTCCGGAATAACAGCTGCCTCTCCAAGATGAAGAATTCCATGGCTTCCATGTCTCAGCAGCTCAAGGCCAAGTTAGATTTCTTTAAGACCAGTGTCCAGATTGACCTGGAGAAGTATAGTGAGCAAACTGAGTTTGGGATCAGTGAGTGTCAGTCTTTGCAATGAGTTTGGAAAGACTGTTCCTTTCACTTTTTTCTCTTCCTCCATTTTCTCTTCTCTTTTCATAATCTAGTTGCTTGATTTTGTGGTGTTCTTGTTTTTCATTTTATTTTTCCAATTTTTTTCCAGCATCAGATAAATTGCTGCTGGCCTGGAGGGAAATGGAACAGGCGGTGGAGCTCTGCGGGCGGGTAGGAGACTAATTTTAGGTTTATATACTTACTAAGGGAATGAGACTTCTTACTACCATTTTCCACCTTCTCACCAAACACTGAGTAGACCTTGTATGTCAAATATCAAGTTTTTCCCACCATGCCTGGTTGTCCTTAACTAGGATTTGCTGGGAAGAGGCAAGGAGAGTAGGCAGTAAAGGGCACTCTATTGTGGCTAGATTTCAGTGTTACACAGATGGACAGAGATGTTCCACATTTACATAAGGAACAAAATGTTAAATGCCCCTGGAGGGAAGCCTAGACCTGTTCCTATTAGAAAGGTCCTTGGATGAAAGATCCACACCCCATCTTGTCAAAGGTTTTTGCCTACCTTTGTTGGGAGTCTAAATCCATAGAAAAGAAAAAGTAGGTAGAAAGGACAGTGTAAATGTCACTGAAAAAATGTTAAATATGAAAGCAAGAGAAGAAAGTAGGACTTAGTGAACCTCATACAAATTGAAAACCCTGGGCTCTAGGGGTTTTTTTGGATTCTTTTACCATCTTCTCTTGTGAACTTAGGTTCACCTGTGTGTCTTAATATCTGTTTGTAGAAATCATTACTGGTAGGGTAGATATGCATGGTTAAAGGTGGATATTGTATAGATAATACCTTATTTAACCGTGGAGAGGGGTGAGTGCTCCACCCCATCTTGGCACTCATATACATAAATTATGAAATAGAAGAGTCTGGGCCTCCACATGTGGGATGGCTTTGGAATGGACAAATTAAGAGGAAAGAAAGTAATGTGCATTAGGCTGCTTTTATATGCCAGGCATCATACCTTACCTTACTTAACCCCTATAATATCCTATTAAACAGGAGCCCTGGTGGCTCAGTTGTTAAGTGCCTGGCTCCTAACTGAAAGGTCAGTGCTTTGAACCCACAAGCTGCTCCACAGGAGAAATACATGATAATTTTCTTCCATAAAGATTCCAGGAAAAAAAAAAAAAAAACAAACTCACTGCCACTGAGCCAGTTCCAACTCATGGCAACTCCTCCTTGGGTTTCCAAGGCTGTATCTCTACAGAAATAGATTGCCCAGTCTTCCTTCTGAGGAGTGGCTGGTGGGTTTGAACTGCCAGCCAGCCTTCTAGTTAGCAGTCAAATGCATTAGGCATTATGCCACCAGAGCTCCCCATAAAGATTACAGCCTAGGAAACCCTATGGCATGGTTCTACTCTGTCCTTCAGGGTCACTGTGAGTCAAAATCGACTCAACAGCAACAGCCATACCCTAACAGAAGCCTGTTTTATGGAATAATTTACAGTTCAAGGGTCAAGTAACTTCTCCAGGGGTCACAAAGCTAGAACGTGGCAGATCCAAGTTCAAACCCAGGTCATACTGTTCCCAGCCTGTCAGCTGAGGGTCTTCAAGCTTGGAGGATTTTCCCCACAAATCTTGCATCTCAAAATGCTCTTATTGTGTCAGTTGACATTAGCACAGCTTTTTTTATCAGGAAAATGAAGTGAAACATCTGGTAGAACGAATGATGGCATTGCAGACAGACATCGTGGACTTACAGAGGAGCCCAATGGGTCGGAAGCAGGGAGGGACACTGGATGACCTGTGAGTAGGAACTAGCGGGGGAACCATACTCTGCCTCTGATTCCCCTTCCTTCTTCCACACAGACACCCAACCAAAGTTTCATATGTGTGTTAGGATTGTCTAGGTTTTCCAGCATGGTTAGTATGAAGGCTCCATAATACTGGTCCCCCATACAGAATGTTCCTTTGGTGAGTCACCTCTATATATTACAGACATGAGCCAAGGCAAAACTCCACCATTCTAAGCCTTAGTTTCCTAGTCTATTAAATAGCAAGAAAAACTATCTGACTTCACAGAGTTGTGAGGATCAATTCAGATATTGTATTTGAGAAGTAGTTTGTAAATTATAAAGGCTGTAAGATCCAATTAGCCACTGCCATTATGTCAGACATCATTGTTCATCAAGCCTGCTCAACCAGTCCCGGCTCAAAGAACTGAAAGTAGAACAGAGGAGGAAAAGACTAGCAAGTCTTGGAAGTTTGAGTCTGAGGACTCTTCATTTGAATCTTTATCAGGCATTTAGCATTGGCCCCAAGACAGGATGAGGCATCCAGGCAAACCAATCCCATTAGCAGGAAGTAACATGAAGTCCCCAGTGTTGTCTAAGGAGGGAACCAAGCAGCCTGGGTCAGTCTATCAAGGCTGTGTCGTTGGGGCTCAGCAGTGTTCCCTGATGCTTTTATTAGGATTCTTAGGACCTAAACATCAAAATTTTGATTTTTTTATATTTTACATTGCTTCTAATTATTTAATCCTTTACCGTCCTTTAGTTTACAAATGAAAGTTCTCTTTATCAGTTAGTCTCACCTGTGTTAAGGGGTAGAAGGAACAGGAGATTGTATCCACTCTTGGGCTTTAGTGGTCAAGGAGGAGCCATCATCTCTAGGAGCTTGGGTCCAGTGATAGCAAATGGGATCATTGTCATAGAAACCATGCAGAAGGGGAATTCAGAGTGGAGACACTCCTTTCCTTAAGATTCTCTGTGATTGTGCCTTGGAATGTTTGAGTTTTGATAATGAGGGAGAATATTTCCCATATTCACCTATAATATCACCAGGAATAATATTCTATTTCAATTAAGGAAGACATGTGGCAGTCTTGTTTCTAGAAGTCACTCATTCTTCCAGGAGCCATTAGCAAACTGATGCTGCACATCTGACATTAGATATAGGCATAATTGTCTGCTTGTTTATTTCAGAGAAGAGCAAGCAAGGGAGCTTTACAGGAGACTAAGGGAAAAACCAAGAGGTAAGTGAGGTTTTATGACTAGCCTGGGTTCTATCTCAATCACATTTGTGAGACATTGGTGCTCTCTGCCAGCTACTTTGGGGAACTATGCATCTCTTCTCTTTCCAGACCAACGAACTGATGGTGACAGTCAAGAAATGGTACGGTTGCTGCTTCAAGCAATTCAAGGCTTTGAGAAGAAAGTGCGAGTGATTTATACTCAGCTCAGGTACGAGCCCTACTTTCCTGCTCTAAGGTGAAATGTGGAGGATGAGAAAGGCTGAGTGTGAGGCCGCTTGCCTTACTCTGCTTAGGTTTGCCTAACTACCTGAAGAAACTTGCTGATTGGGAGTTTATAATTGCCAGGAATTGTGTTCTCCTGGAGTCCCTGGGTGACACAAACGGTAAACATGCTCTGTGGCTAACCAAGAGGTTGGCGGTACAAATTCACCCAGCGATGCCTTAGAAGTAAGGCCTAGTGACACTTGTGAAAACTTAGCCTTTGAAAATCCTCTGGAGCACAGTTCTATCCTGACACACATGAGGTTGCCATGAGTTGGAAGCAATTTGAAGGCATCTGGTTTGGGAATTTTTGTTTGTTTTTATTACGTCCTCCTGCTTTCTTCAATAAAAATGCCATTGGAATTTGTCCTGTGTATTATTCACAGTAAAACTGTAGTTTGCAAGCAGAAGGCTCTGGAATTACTGCCCAAGGTGGAAGAGGTGGTCAGTTTAATGAACGAGGATGAGAAGACTGTGGTTCGGCTTCAGGAGAAGCGGCAGAAGGAGCTCTGGAATCTCCTGAAGATTGCTTGTGTGAGTAGCCCCTGTAGCCAGGCTGCACAAAGGACATGAGCACAGCAGCCTCCTGACCTCCTCCAGTCTCACAAGGGGGAAGCAGAATCACCATCGGCAGCCCAAGGCTTATCCTATGAGGCCAGACATGCTGCCACCCTCCAAGCTTTTTACCAACTCTGACACCACTGTCCCTCCCATAGCACTCTCTACTTCTCTGCTAGGTTCAATAATTTGTTGCAATGGGCTGCACAGAATTTACAGACAGTACTTACAATTATGGAGTTTATTAGAAGTAACAGGTTACAATTCAGGGTTAGGAATACTCAGGATACAATTCTTCGATCAGGACAGCTCCCCTTTGGCCATGCCCAAAGTCAGGACTTTCTTTGGCCTTCAGTCTCTCAGCCTGGCCTCTGTCCTGCTTGGGCAACTGTTACAAAGCTCTTTTAGCTCTGCATATAGGTGCACCCCACTTGGTCAGCAAGCCTCCTGCCCAAAGACACTCAACTTTCTCACTGCATGGGCTGGCAAGCCTGCTGCTCTGTCTTGTGCTGGTCTTTCAGTTCTCATGCCAGCCTCTGCCATCTCTCTCCCATCTCAGTGCAAGGATCTCGGGACAAGAACTCACTCTACTCTTGGTTGCTCTCTGTCTTGATGGTAGTGAAATCCCTCCTTCCTGCCTCTGGGAGGGCTCTTTTTAAGCCTAGTGGGATGACCAAACTGACCAATCCCCACATTAGGGTTCCATATACCTTATTTCCATGGTCCCACCCCAGCAAGGGTGCCATGTACCTTATTTACATTACTAAGAAACTATCCAATCCCCTTTGTGGGCCACAGAACCTTACATTTGCATGGTTCTACCCAGTTATCTGGTAGGAATCACAAAGACCATGGTTTGAAGAGCCATACTAAATAATTCACCACACAGGCCCAAAGCTATTGGTCTGCAGCCTCGATGGACCTCTCCACCTCTATGCTGTCATCTCCCTCTAAGGCAGAACCATGAAGCTTATGGCAAACCACCCAGCTGCTGCTGCTCATTTTTCACTTCTCTCCTCCATGACATAGGATGAAGGGCAGAGTTAGTCAGGGAGGTCAGAGGAAGCCTGTACCAGTTATTTTATTAATGCATGGTAGCATGACCTGGTTGATCCTAATCTGTGTCAGCATTGCTCTTAGTATGTTGTTGGTATGTGCCGTCAAGTCAGACCGACTCATAGCAACCCCTCCTTGGGTTTCCGAGGCAGTATCACTACAAAAGTAGATTGCCCCATCTTCCTTCCAAGGAGTGGCTGGTGGGTTTGAACCACCAGCCTTCTGGTTAGCAGTCAAGTGTCTTAGCCACTGTGCTACCAGAGCAATCTATATTTTCCATACATACCATCTAGATAGAGCTGTGAGCCTGTTGAAGGTTGCTTAGGGAGAACATGTAAAGCAAAAAGAGAGCCAAAGACAGAAAGAAGAGCCAGGTAAAAGGAGTGGAAGCCAGAGTTGTTGGGGAGAGTGACCCCATTGTTAAATCTGCAGAGTGGTTAAAAAGGATAAGAAGAGAGCAGTTGGGTCACTGAGAGTCCCTAAGAGCAGTTTCAATGCTGTGATGGCACTGGATGCCAGAATGCAGAGAGGGAAGGATTGTGGGGAATGTGGATGACTTCTCTGAGAGTTTTGGACCCAAAGGGAAGGAGTGTTGCCTAAAATAGGAGGATGATCCCAGGATGCCTCGAGCCTGTTTGTAGGCCACAACATACCATGAGAGATTAATAATATCAAAGAGAAATGAGGCAGTTGATGAGCATGGTCCAAAAAATAAAGGAGAAGCTAGGATGATAAGCATAAAAAGAAGGATTTGCTTTGGGAAGGAGTGAGTGACATTTCTTCCTGTATGAAAGAAGGAAAAAGGAAAAGGAGAGATGACATGTGGAGAAGATTTGAGAGGGAAGTTGAAGCATTTACAGCTGATGGCTTGATCTGATATATGCATTCATGCAGCATTTATTGAGTGCTGACTTAGGTGTCCAACACTGTAATGAAGAATGGAAATAAGGGGAAAGGGTGTTGGGGAAAAGGCATAGCATCTGCCCAAAGAAGCTGTAACCTGGCGAAGAGCACAGACAAGGAAACTAATAATAACTGTTTAGGGCAGGAAGTGCTATAAAGCAGGTGTGGCAACCATGAGCTATAGTGTTAAGTGCAAAAGAGGGACACCTGCTTCCATTTAGAAGTGAAAAAGCAAAAGGAAATGTCCACAAGGCAGTGATGTTTCCACTGAAGAGTTAGTAGACATTAACTAGGTAGGTACATGGCAAATAAGGACATTCCAGGACAAAGGCATTGTTCTGTCAAAGGTATGGAGGCATGATTTTGAACATATTATCAGGAAGGACCGGCCCCTGAAGAAGGACATTGTGCTTGGTAAAGTAGAGGGTCTGCGAAAAAGAGGAAGGCCATCAATATAATGGACTGACACAGAGGGTGCAACAGTGGCCTCAAACATAACAATGATTGTGAAGATGGTGTAGGAGGAGGCGGTGTTTCATGCTGTTGTACATAGGGTTGCCATGAGTCAGAACTGACTTAACAGCACCTAACAACAACATGAAGGCATGAAAGAGTATGGTGTGTTCTGTTGTGATTCACCGGATAAAATTGGAGAGGTAGACAAGGGCTAGATATATAAACCACACTTTATTTTGAAGGTGAGATGAAACATGGCAGGATTTGTTTTTTCTTTCATGTTGAAGAAGTAGGGAAATGATAAGGTCATATTTGAGTTTTAGAGAATCACTGTAATGGCAGCACGGAGACTGGATTTGAGTGTTTGGCAGATACCCCACTGAGAGTGAGGGACTACTCAGTGAGTAACTTCTGTGGTACAAAGGGTAAGGGAATGGGGAGAAGGGGTTGGTGAGGAGGAGTAACCTGACTCTAAGGGGGCTCCACAGCATAGAGTATGGTCTTCTCCTGCTACCCTTTCGGGCCCAGGGCAGAAGGGAGGAGGTAGATGTCTGGGTCACACTACAGGTGACTATTGGTAAGGAAGGTAGAGGAGACAGACAAGGAACAGGGGAGAATTGGGTGCTTGGATGGCTGGCTGAAGTGTGGACCTTGATGTTCAGCTAGAGGACGTGGAATGAGGAGGGATTCCTCAGACTGAGAATGGGGAGGGGTTGAAGACCTGCAGGCTGTAGTGAGGACAGAGAGCAAGGCCAGTGAGAGAGGAGCCTTTGAGGAGACAGATGAGAATGTGGCTGGAGAACTGGGAGTGGAGGCAGTTTTAGGTGATGAGAAGGTTGGTTTATGGGCTGCAGATGTGAAGTGCAAGTGAAAGTGGCTGGAGAAGAAAGCAGGTGCCATTGATTTAAAATCTAGGCCTGGAGAGTAGCAAGCCCAGGAGTCAACATTTTGGTTTTCTTCTCAGCTGTGCCACAGACAGTATGATCCACAGAAAGTCATTTATAACCTTTCTTGTGTGTGTCTCAGTCTGACACTTGGAAAAAAGCAAAAATACCTTCCTTTTATTTCCTTGTAAGAGTCCATTAGGGAATAAAACTAATGAAATAAAACCTATGATATAAGCAATCCATTCTCCTTGTATTTAAAATCCTTTCTCAAAAAGTGTACCTGTAAATACAGCAGTGCTTTCTAAGCTGACATGCAAAGTATCAGCAGTTATCACAGAGGTGTTGACTGATCTTTTGTAGAAGCATAGCGAGTGTCTTGCAGCCAGATGGCTTATGAGAAAATATTTGGTGTGAATGCAAAATTTGAATCATCTCTTTGCTCCAAAATTTTGAAGACTTTCTGATTTTGTCTTTCAGAGCAAGGTACGTGGTCCCGTCAGTGGAAGCCCAGATAGCATGAATGCTTCTCGCCTTAGTCATCCTGATCAGCTGATGTCTCAGCCTTCCACTGCACCCGACAGCTTAGCTGAATCAATCAAGAAAAGGTAAGTTGAGGTTAATAGTGCCAAGTGAAGTATAGGCAGTCCTCAGGTTATGAACATCCAATTTATATAAAACATGTAGTTGCAAACCAACCCCTGAAAAGCCTATTATGTTAAATATTTGAGATAGGTACAGTGGTTTGTAATAACAAACAGGTGCTATTTTGCAATACACATCAAATTATTATTATTTTAAAGATGTTGTAGTGTATCTGGAAGTGTTTCTTTAATGTTTTTTATGCATAGAAAGGTACACTATATATTAAGACAAACATTTGACTAGCTGACGTGAGATAGGAACTGTATCTAACTGTTCAGACTTACGTGCAAAAATAACTTAAAGTCAGACTTGGATACTGAACTCATTCATAATCTGGAGGCTGCTTGTGTTCACAGAGTCATGGTCATGGAAATGCATGTATATCACTGATAAAGAGACCATTTAATCTCTCGAATTATTTTGTGCTTGCTTTTCTTTGTTATGTACGCTAGGGACTGTGGGAACAGAAGTGATATATATATTTTGCTCACGTAGTTTCTTATAACTTGCTAACTAAACAAGTTACTCGTTTAGCATTGTATTACTAACTGTTTAATGAGAAGATCGAAAGTGCTAGTCAATCATGTGCTATTTTAGTCCATCCATCATTTTCTGTTCTTCATAAGCAGATTCCCTTCAGGAAGTGCCCAGTTTATCACATCTGAGTCATGTTGCCTCCTCTCTCTAACCCTGCCACCACTTTGAGTTACCAAGTTACTGCTTTTTCCACCCATTCCCTCCATTCATTCCATCCTTTTCCCTCCTGTTGCCCAGACCCCTATGACAGAAGTGGTAAGCAGAACAATATAGTCCTTTCCTCCCAAGGCTTTCTGCCTCCCTGCTTCCTCTCTCTTACTGTCTTCAGGCCCAATCAGGTCAAATTAATCTTCACAAAATACCATTTTCATCAAATTAGTCCTAGGTAACTAGTAATGTCTTCCCACTCCCAAATCTAACCTTTTTTATGCACCAGCAACCTCCTGGATATGGCTGTCCAGGCTTAGCCCCCTCCCCTACCCTGAAAAAGCCCTTGCTCTGGCCTAGTGCTTCTATTTTTTAAAAATGTATATATGATTTTATTTAGTTATTGTTGTTGAGAATATACACAGGAAAACTTACTACCAATTCAACAGTTTCTACAGATACCATTTAGTGACATTGATTTTATTCTTCCAATTGTGTGACCATTCTGACCTTACTTTTCTGAGTTGTTCCTCCCTCATTAATATAAACTCACTGCCCCCTAAGTTTCCTAACTGATCTTTTAAGGAGTCGTTACTGTCAATTTGATCCCATGTAAGATAGTTCTTAAAAGAGTATAATAATGCTCAAGGAAGACTAGTTAAGCTAAACTATTCTCTGGTTTTAAGAAAACTTCAGGGAATATTTTTTGGTTTAAGGTTTAAAGATTATCTCAGGGCTATAGTTTCAGGGGTTCATCCAGACTTCATGGCTCTAGGGAGTTTTGAGTCCATGAAAATTTGAAATTCTGTTCTGCATTTCCCCCCTTTTGATTCTTCTGTGGACTTTTTAGTCAAAATGTTCGGTAATGGTAGCCAGGCACCATCTAGGTCTTCTGGTCTCATAGCAAAGGAGGCAGTTGTTCATGGAGGCAATTAGCCACACCTCCTGCTTCTGACTCTCCTTCCTCTGTTGCTCTAGTAAAGACCAATTGTTGTGCCTTGGACGGCTGCTTATTAGCTTTTATGACCCCAGGCACTACACATTGAACTAGATGGTAGAACAGAAGCACTAAACATGTTATTAAGCCAATTAACTGGGATGTCCCATGAAACCCTAAACTTCCAAACAAAGAAACCAAATCCCATGAGGTTTTTGGTTGTTCATAGCCCAGTGGTTCTTAAAGTCTGGTCTCAGACCAGCAGCATCAACATCATCTAGGTACTTCCTAGAAATAAATATTCTTAGACAGAACCTACTAGATCAGAAGCTTAGGGATGAGCCCAGAAATCTGTGTTTTAACAGCCCCTCTGTGATTCTGATGTACCCTAAAGTTTGAGCACCACTGCTCTAGCCAAACTCTGGCTCCTCAAATGCTTCTTTACAAAATATAATGTTCCTCCCATGAGCCTTGGTTGCACAATGGTTAAATGTGTGGCTGCTAACTGAAAGGTTGGTGGTTTGAACCCATCCAGCAGCTACATGGGAGAAAGACCTGGTGATCTGCTCCCACAAAGAAAACCCTATGAGGCAGTTCTGCTCTGTCACATGGGGTCTCTGAGGCAACTTGACAGCATTTAATAACAACCACAGTGGTCTTTCCATCTGCAGTGCACATCTGCTTTGCTGACTTCCCACCTTCCTCCACAGCCCTGACCTCCATGCCTGTGGCCTTTTCTTGTTTCTAGTTCAGTCCCTGACATTTATTCAGTACCTTCTATGTGCCAAGCCCCAAGCATTAGAGATGGTTAAGTCTAGTTCCTGTAGGTAAAGCCCATAAAAAGAAAGTAGACTAGTGATTGCTTAGGACAGCAGGGAGAGTGAATGAGAAGTGACTGCTAAGGGATCCAGAGTTCCTTTTTTGGGTGATGAAAATGTCCTGAAAATAGATTGTGGTGATGATTACATAACTCTGTAAATACTAAAACCATTGAATTTATACTTGAATAGGTGAACTTTTTAGGATATGAAGTTTATCTCAATAAAGCTATTTAGAAAATCCAGTTCCTGTTCTAGGAAAGCTTGTAACCTATACTGTTTTGGTACTTTATCACTCAGGACTATAGATTGTTAAATATCACCCCATTCTACTGTGAACTCTTGGGTGAAAGTAACCAGGTTGTGCCTTTTATGTTGTCCTTTGGAGCTGACACTGAACCTTTAATCTGGCTAATAGCCCCTTAGTGAAGCTAAGCAAAAATGTGCTTTGCCATCCTTCCATCAGAATGGCACAAGTTGCAGGTTGAGAGAAATTCCAGGTCACTGTCTCCCATGTTTGTTATATTCTCTCCAGAGACATTCTCAGAGCCCTAAAAGAATGGTCCTGAGATGACAGGGTGATTCTTGTCTCTCCGTGCCATAGAGCTGAGGTTAGAAAAGGCAGTGGATGGTCTATTATACTCTTCCCTTTCTTTTTATGGTCTGTTAGCCCACTAGGACACATACAATATACATAACTAAGCATACATCCTTTCACAATTTCAACATGGACAGTTGAATAGCATTGGTTGCATAACTTCACATTGTGTCACCATTCTATCTCTACTCGTATTGTTTCCTCTCCGTAATTTAGGCTCTCTTCCCTTTAAAGTTCTCATGTGTGCTTTGGATTAACTGTTGTTGGTTTATACTTATGGATAATTCTTTATAAGAGTATTATGCTCAAGGCAAATATTCTTTATTAATTAGGCTAAACTGTTGTTTAGTTTAAGAATCGCTTCAGGGAATAGTTTTCTTGCAGGATTTAAAGATAACTTCCAGGCATTAGTTTTGGAGGTTCCCCCAGTCTCAGTGTATCTAGTAAGTCAATAGCATTTCTTATCGTTAAAAAAAAAAAAAAAAGAAAAGGAAAGATTAGATTAGATGAAATCATCTCCAGAACTGATTTCTAGCAGATCTCAAGGAGTTGTGAAAACCTGTTGAATTGCTTGGTCCATTTTTTTCCCCCATTTCAAAAATTGGGAAGTAGGTGATTTGGGGATATTTATGTTTAGGTTTTGGCAGTTTGGGGAGAATTAAATTGAGCTATGTAGTTAAGTCAGAAAGAGCTTGCTTGTTTTTAATTTTTTTTTTTTTTTTTTTAAGGAACAGATTGATAGGCTTTTGACTGGATTTGGGCTTCTGAAAAATGGTTAACTGGATGAGTGAAATCACTAGTCAGTAGCATGGTGTTTTAAGGCACAAAGGATCAAAATAGTTATCACAATCTTTTAAAATGTTGTCAAAAATTCTTTAGCATATTTTTAAGCAGTAGTATTAGTTCTGATAAAATAATAATGACTACTTTCTAATAATTTGATCGTTTCTTTAGTGAAGAACTGGTGGCTGAAGCACATACTCTCTGCACCCGACTAGAAAATGCAATTCAAGACACCATGAAAGAACAGGACAAGAGTTTGATGGTAACAGCCCATATTATCCCAGCTATTCTACAAAAGAAAATGGAAAGGCAGTTCATTTTTATCTTGATCAGTATACACTTAGGATTTTCCTAGTATATATTTATTATCTGTAATAATAGTAACCCTCAATGAGCTAGATTGACACAGTGGCTGCAGCACTGGGCTCAAGCATACCAGTGATTGTGAGGATGGCACAGGACAGGGAAGTGTTTTGTTCTGTTGTCCACAGGGCTGCTATGACTCGGGACTGACTCAACAGCACCTAACAACAACGATAACTGGCTAACATTTATTGAATGTGTATCATTAAGTACTTTATGTGCATTATCTTATTATAGCACATAAGAAAGTAACGTTATTCTCAGAAGGCCATCCCCACCTGCAACGTTGCACCATCACCGAGTTCCTGTGTGTGTTCGATAGTGTGCTGGAGACTGGTGACAAGGCTGGAAACTGTCATGGCCATGCCCTTCAGGGACTCAGAGCTTAGCAATAGGTAGTACTGCTTGTTGTTGTTGTCGTTAAGTGCCGTCGAGTCGTTTCCGACTCATAGCGACCCCATGCACAGCAAAACGAAACACTGCCCGATCCCGTGCCAGCCCCACAATCCCTGCTATACTTGAGCCCATCATAGCAGCCACCGTATCAATCCATCTCCTTGAAGGCCTCCCCCTCTTTCGTCGACCCT
>NW_006921611.1:13600710-13619942 GCF_000298275.1 Orycteropus afer afer
TTTGAATAACAGTCATATTAACGGGTCTTCCTTGTAGGCATATGGATATTATCCTATCACTGACAGCATTGTACTTGAGGACAGATCTTGAAACATGCTTTGTGAGGATGAATGCCACGCCATTCCTTTTCAAACTGTCATACTGCTTATGGGGAGGCAAATCTGAAGAAAAAGTCCAGAAACAAGTACATTAAGACAAAGCTTCAATTGCTAACATAATCCTAAATCATTTCCTTAGATCTTGAAATGGCCTTTTCCTGCTAATATAATCATGTATTAAACTCCTTCCTGATTTCTCAAGTTTTCACAAAAATCAAAGGGGATGGATACCACTGCTGTTGCAGTCACCTCTGATTTTTCAAGTGTCATTCTTGTTTGGATTTTCTATATCTCCTACTGATTCTCTTCCTCCTCCTAGCCCTGTATATTTTGATTATTTCACTGCTTATTTGCACTAATGCCAGAGGTTGAAAAAAAAAAAAAAGGTGAATGGCTTCACCAGGCTATTTCATCTCGTGAGGTTGGAAATTGATAGGTAAGGTTAGATCTTGGTACTCCCTACCCACAATGAGTACATGTACAAAAGTAAAATGGCTACATGTCATATTAAAATTGTATTTTCAGCTTCATAGTCACAGAATCTCAGAAACTCTGAGCCAGTCCAAAGAAAAGATCATGTATGGTTTTGTGAAGAATTAGCAGCTCAAGGGTGCCCTGTAATAACAAGACTGTTACTAATAAAAGGGTTTAAGTTTACTTCTAAATTGAAGTGGTTGCCTCCTGAAATGGAAAAACAACCTGAGGTGTATTGGTGGCTGCTGTATTTTTAACATGCCTATTGACTTCCAGACTCTAGATTGGAGCTGGTTACAAACAGAGGAAGAAGAACAGAATAGCCTGGAGCAGGCCTCATGACTGTGTGGGTGGCCTTGACTACCTGATGTGGGGCTTCCTGGCCTGAGGCTCTCGTGCAGTGGACAGTGACATCCTGGAAACCGTTGGTACCCAGATGGAGACTCTCTGACTTCCCCTAGCAGTTGTGACACTCACCTTGAATCAGAGGTATAGCATTCAGTGGGCAGTGCTGGACATCTTGTCTGCACACCTGGAAGTCCTCCATCACAGAGGCCCAGCACACTTTGATGCCAAGTCACGTGCTTTCAGGGAAACAGAGCCACAACAGCACTTCATTTGCTATGGAAAAAGTGCTCAAAGTACTGTTTGTGCCACAGGCCACTAGACAAATTTCAAACTAGAATGTTTCAGGACAAAGTCAAATGGTACTTGGTGCCAGCCTGTCCTCTCCTGACCCCTCTCACTTGGAGGCCCGGATCTACCTGATTTCTCTCATCTTGCAGCTAAGAGTTTCATCTGGATTCAGATTCTCTTAAACGGACTTTTTTTTTTTTATCATTGGTTTGGCCTGACTTCATTCTCTCTCTTCCTCTTTTTATTTCACTGCTGCTGAAATTTTATTTTCACTTACTACTTTGGTGGTATCCTCCTTTCACAAGACAGTAGAGAACTACAGCCAGGATGGAAGAGCACCTACCTTCCTTTACATCTCAAAGATTACCTGGGAGTGAGTTGTCATGGAGAAGGAAAGAAAAAAATGTAAACTCTGTCAACCACTAGCCTGCTGACCACAGATGCCCACACCTCTCTGTCCTTGCTCAGAAACATCTGTGTGTGGTGGGAGCAGGGGAAAAGGAGTTCCTGCCTCTCACATCATCTAGCAGTGTTATTAAAATGATTTATTTTGAAAACAGTTCCAGTATTTTGTAACATGATTCAAATACTTGTGCTGGGTACCACAATCCATTTTTGTAATACCTATGATTTGTTGTTGTTGTTGTGTGCCGTCGAGTCAGACCTGACTCATAGAGACCCCTCCTTGGGTTGCTGAGGCAGTATCACTATGGAAGTAGATTGCCCAACCTTCCTTCTGAGGAGTGGCTGTGGGTTTGAACTGCCAGCCTTCTGGTTAGCAGTCAGGTGCCTTAGGCACTATGCTACCAGAGCTCCTAACCTATGATTAGGAATTCTGAACTCATAAGCCAATGTAATGGAAAATTTTATAACATTGAATAGTGCCTGGATCATAAAGAGTACAGGACACATTTTTATGTCTTCTTCAACATTTTACAAAACTTCTTTCCATAGCAGGTAGAGAGCGAAATGAGTTCAAATGATCTAAGTAAGCAGGTGAGTTTGACTGGAAAAGAAAGTTGGGAGTAGATGAGTCTCAAAGTGCCTTCCATGGAGATACATGAAGGGTACCAGGTATCATGGTAAAGTACGTTTAGGAAATGCTTCATGCTTTCATTCCTTCTAGAGATTCACATTATATGCTAGTATATTAAAGTATCTAAAAAGTCCTATTACAAAGACACTGGTTTAACTTTCTGTAAATACAATGTTTACCAAACTCATTTGACTATAAAACTTTTTTTTTTTTTTTTTTTATCCCTCTGTGCATGTGTGTATACCAGTAGTTTTCCAAAGAATTGGAATTTGATAGAGCATGATTTTGGAAATACTAGTGAGGAACCAGAAGAATAGACTGAATGGAGGGAATGAATTCTGTGTTAAGGTTGTGGACTTGTTATAAAGGCAATTGAGAGTTACTGAAGAATTCTGAGCCAGGAAATGACATGACCACAGCTGTGCTTTAAGAAGATTAACATGGCTAGGATGGAGCAGTTAGTTAAAAAAATGAAAACCCTGGGGGTAGGACTTTGACTTCAAAAAGATGGAGTAGATACATTTTACCCTGTTCGTCATAATAAGTACCACTAAAATCCTTGGACAGAAAACACACTGGCTCAGAACCTTGGAACTTGAAGAATGACATGGAGCAACCAGAAGCTGAAAGAGGCCAGGAACAGAATCTCTCCCAGAGCTTTCAGCTTTTGGTAGCAATCCTTGGTTTGTGGCTGTGTGTCTCCAGTCTCTGCCTCCATTATCACATTGCTTCATCCTCTTCTGTCTGTCATATCCCCCCTGGGTGTCCCTTAAGAATATCTGCCATTGTGGAGCAGTTCTGCTCTGCACACATGGGGTCGCCATGGGTTTGCATCAACTTGGTGGCAACTAACAACAACCAGTCTGATTTTGTGTGTATCCTCACTTCATGCTATGAAATGCATGAGCCTTGGTCTTGATTCATTGTCTAGTCCTACTTGGAATAAAGTTGTATCCTTCAGTTGGTTTAGCCCATACATGTGTAGATAGTTTTCACTTTGTCTGAACCAAGCTGGCAGAAACACGAGAGATCAATGATGTGCCCCTTTGTGTGCCAGGTCCTTGGCAGATTTGGGGTCCAGAACCATATTTTCCAAGATTGAGGAGCAAGGGCTTGTAAAAATAGGGGTTGTGCATCCAAGTTTTCAGATGGTGATGATCAGGAGAAAAAAAAAAAAAAAAGAACAGCACATCTGCCATTGGATTTAGGACCCCTTCCAAGGTAAATGTCTCTTCTCAAGATCTTTAATTGAGCACATATTTTTCCATACCAGGTAATATTCACAAGTTCTGGGGATTAGGACAGGGATTCTTGGGGGCCACCATTTAACCCAATAAAGTCTAGCCTCTTGCCCTTCCCCCAAATTCACATCTGTACCATGTGCAAAATACATTCACCATATCCTTACATCTCCAAAAGTCAGCTCTTAAGTCCAAAAATCTCATCCAATTAGCATCAGCCCAGAAGTTCCAAATCTCATCATCTAAATCAAGTACGAGTGAGGATCTTGTCATGGTCCATCCTGAGGCAAATTTCCTCCATCTGCAGACCTGTGAAACTAGAAAACAAGTTATCTGCTTCCAGAACACAATAGGAAGTTAAGGATATGATAGACATTCCCATTGTAAGAGGGAGAAATTGGAAAAAGTAAAGGTATCATCAGTCCCAAATAGGTTTGAAATGCAGCAGAACTAATTCCATTAGATTTCAAGCCCTTATAATTCTCTGTGGAGGCTTAACCCTTTGGGCCCACAGTGGCTCTGTAGGCCTCTGAGTCTGAACCCACTCCCTCAGCATCCACACCTCGGCCTCTGCACCTGTGGCTCTGCCCTGGAGTCATTTGAAGTTTTTCTTGAAGGATGGCACATGTTTGCAGTTGAATAGCTCAATCAGCCCATCTCCTGCCTATAGGCTTTTGGAAGTTCAAATCTTCTCTCATTTTGTTCTTTGTCCCTTTCATTCCAGTGTTTCTGGTTATGTAATATTCTCAAGAACTTTTTGGTTTTTGTGTGTATATTATGGGGTACATGCCATTAGACAAGAGGATCCTCCACAGATCATTCCTTGATAACTCCATCTCTATTCCTGGTTTCTGCTGAGATGGTTGAGTGATTCCATGAGTCACACACCTAATTTCTTCAGCAAGGAATGTTCCAGCCACACATTGGTCTTCTTTCCAGAGCACACATTCTCTACAGTGGATTTCTTAATTTTAGCATCCTTTGCAATCTGGATAGGCAGAGAACCACCCACATCATCAAGAGCTGGTTCTTTTACTATTTAACCATTCCTTCCTCAGTTTCTCTCTTTCATCTTGCATTTTACTGTAAGCAGCAAAGAGTGACCAGGCCACACCATCATTTTGGAAATCTCAGCTAAACATCCACCTTCATCACACATTCAGCCAAGATTCTGGCACTGTATAACATGGATTACCTCCTTTCCACCAGTATCCAAAAATATGTTTCTCATTTCTTTCTGAGCCCCACCAGCAGTGACTTTATGCTTTATATTTTTAGTAACACTCTGTTCTTGGCAATATATGTATTCTCAAAGATGATAAAAGCATTCTCTACCATGCTCCTCACTTCTTTCTGAGCCCTCACCAAAAGAAAAAAAAAAAATGTCCCATTGCTATTGATTCCAACTACAGTGATCCTATAGGACAGAGTAAACCTACCTCACAGAGTTTCCAAGGCTGTAAATATTTATGGAAGGAGACTGCCACATATTTTTCATGTGGAGCAACTTTTGGCTAACAGCTGAGTGCTTAAGCACTGCGCCACCAGGGCTTCTCACCATCAGTGTCTTTTATATCCATATTTCTACCAACAGTCTGTTAGAGCAATCTAGAGCTTTTCTGTCACGCACCTCAAAATTTTTCCAGTCTCTACCCTTGATCCAATTCCAAAGCTACTTCATATTTTTAGGTATTTGATACAGCAGCATCCGACTTCATGGATCCAAAGTCTATTAGTTTCCTAGAGCTTCTGTAACAAATTACCACAAATTAGGTGGCTTAAAAGAACAGAAAGTTATTCTTACACAGTTCTGGAGGCCTGAAACCTGAAATTAAGGTCTTGTGCAAGACCACTCTTCCCCTGAAGGCTCTAGGGAAGATATTCCTTGCCTCTTTTAGCTTCTGGTAGCTCCAGGCAATCCTTGGTTTGTGGCCACACCCCTCCAATCTCTGCCTTCAATGAGAACATTGCCTCCTTTCTGTCAAATCCCCTCCAGATGCCTCTTATAAGAACACCTGTCAATGTACTTAGGCCCATCTGTATCCAGGATAAGCTCATCCTCACAGCCCTTAAGCATATATTTTCCATATAAGGTAATATCCATCCTTTTGCCATATAAGGTAATATTTATAGGTTCTGGGGACTAGCAAGTAAACATACCTTCTTGGGGGCCACCATTCAACCCACTATCCTAGACAGGGGAAGGGGCAGTCTAGCAAAACACAAGGGACAAGGGAAGGGGCAGTACAGCAAAACACAAAACTTTTAGACAGTAAGTACTCCAGCTGAACACCATAGGGAAAGAAAAAAAAAAAACCCTGCTCCACCTGTTAAAGGCTAAGCAGGGAGTCTAGACTTCCACACTTGTCAGACTATAAAGAGGCACTCCATATTCCCCACCAGGGTGGTTTCAGGGAAGGCTGAATGGGGAGCTGGGACTTTTATCTGTACGGGGTAGTAATGAGGCTCCTTTCATGTGGTATCCAGGGGTGAGCATGTGGAGAACAGTAAGGAGGCACCCCTCCCAACCAAGATGGTGTCAGCAGAGACATGGTTAGTCTAAGCTCCCACCTCTTGCCAGTAATCAGGAGCCCTTTCTACCCAAGTATCAGTGAAGTTCAAGTGGGAAAACTAGAACCACTCTACCTGGTAATAATGAGGTGACCCCCTGCTTCCCTTGGTGGAGTGGTACCAGAGGAGGCTTTCTAAAACAGAAGGTTTAAATAAGATCCAGAGTTTCCTAACAATATTCAAAATGTCCAGGTTGAAATTGAAAATCTCTTCTCAAACCAAGTCAGAGGTTACATAGTTGTTAGAATTATCTGACAAGCATTTTAAAGCAGCTTTCTTAAAAATACTTCATAGAGCAGCTACGAAGTCACTTCAGATAAATGAAAAAATAGAAAATCTCAGAAAAGAAACAGAAGTTCTAAAGAAGGAGGAAATGGAAAATTTAGAACTGAATAATTAAACTAAAAATCTCAATGGATATACTTAACAGCAGAAGAGAGAAGAAAAGTCTATGAACTTGAAGATACAGCACAAAATTACCCTATCTAAACAGAAAGAAAATAGACTGGTGGGGGGAGCCTCAAGGACCTGGGCATCTATAATGAAAGCTCTAATATTTATGTCACCTAAGAAATACACAGGAATCAGATCGACTACATCTGTGCAAAGAGGCAATGAAGAAGCTCAGTATCTACAGCCAAAACAAGGCCAGGAGCTGTGTGTAGAACAGTCTATCAACTGCTCATATGCAAGTTCAACTTGAAGCTGAAGACAATGAAAACAAGTCCATGAGAGCCAAAATATGGCCTTGATTATATTCCACCTGAATTTAGAGACCATCTAAAGAATAGATTGACACATTGAACACCAGTGACTGAAAACTAGAGAAATTGTGGGATGACATCAAGAACGTCATCCATGAAGAAAGCAAAAGGTCATTAAAAAGACAGGAAAGGATGAAAAGACCAAAATGGATGAAGGGACTCTGAAATTTGCCCTTCAATGGAGATTAGCTAAAACAATGAAAGAAATGACAAGATAAAAGAGCTGAACAGAAGATTTCAAAGAGCATCTTGAGAAGACAAAGCCAATCATTATAAGGAAATGTGCAAAGACCTGGAGTTAGAAAGCAAAAGGGAAGAACATGCTCAGCATTTCTTAAGCTGGAAGAACTGAAGAAAAAAATTCAAGCTTCAAGTTACAATATTGAAAGATTCTATGGGCAAAATATTGAATAATGCAGGAAACATCAAAAGAAGATGTCAGGAATACAGAGAGTCACTGTACCAAAAAGAATCGCTCGATGTTCATCCATTTCAGGGATGGCATATGGTCAGGAACTGATGGTTTTGACAGGAGAAGTTGAAGCTACATTGAAGGAATTGGTTAAAAACCAGACTTCAGGAATTGATGGGATAGGCTGTAATTCAAACAGATCAAGAGGATACTGCATGATTTAAAATCAGGAAGGGAGTGTGTTGGGGTGGTATCCTTTCACCATACTTATTGAATGTGTATAATGAGCAAATAATCCAAGAAGCTGGACTGTATGAAGAAGAGAGTGGCATCAGAATTGGAGGAAGACTCGTTAACAACCTGCAATATGCAGATGACACAGCCTTTCTTGCTGAAAGTAAAGATGACTTGAAGCATTTACTGATAAAGATTAAAGTCTGCAGTCTGCAGTATGGATTATACCTCAACATAAAGAAAATGAAAATCCTCACGACTGGACCAATAAGCAGCATCACAATAAATGGAGAAAAGATTGAAGTTGTCAAAGATTTCATATTACTTAGTTCCACAGTCAACACCAATGGAAGCAGCAGTCAAGAAATCAGATGACGTATTGCATTGGGCAAATCTGCTGCAAAAGATCTGTTTAAAGTGCTGAAGAGCAAAGATACCTCTTTGAGGACTAAAGTATGCCTAACCCAAACTGTGGGGTTTTCAGTTGCATCATATGCATGTGAAAGCTGGACAGTGAATAAGGAAGACCGAAGAAGAGTTGATGCTTTCAAGTTGTGCTGTTGGTGAAAGTACCATTGACTGCCAGAACAATGAACAAATCTGTCCTGGAAGAAGTGCAGCCAGAATGCTCCTTGGAAGCAAGAATGGCCAGACTTCATCTCATCTATTGTGTTAGACTGGGTTCTCTAGAGAAACAAAACCAGTAAAGCTCATATACGTGTGTGTGTGTGTGTGTGTGTGTGTGTAGAGGAATTTATCTTAGGAAAATGGCTCACACACTTATAGAAGCTGCCAAGTCCAAAGTTCCTGGATCAAACGTCAAGCTGGAGGCTTTTCCCAACTCTTGCAACAGCAGAGGTTGTGGAGCTCAAGGCTGGCAGGCAGTACACCAGCTGTTGACTCCAACGAATGATGAATCCAAGATCTCCAGGCTGAATGGTGGACTGTTCACTCACGGAGAGTTGTAGGCAGCACAGCAGAATCCCGATCCACAGAAGAATGTCTCCTCTCCCAGGATATCCACAGATATACTGGAAGCAGGCCACACCCCTAGGGAAACTCCCTTTCAACAGATTGGCTGCTCAAAACATAGTCATCTGATCCCATCTTGGGAACATCCACACCACAACAGCTCAAACCACACAGAATTGTGGCCCAGCCAAGTTGACACACAGCTCCAACTATCACATCTAATTTGGTCATGTTGTCAGAAGGGACCATTGCCTGAAGAAGAACATTATGCTTGTTAAAGTGGAGGGTCAGCAAAAAAAAGGGGAAGGCCCTCAATGAGATGGATTGACACAGTGGCTACAATGATAGTGGCTTAGGCATAGCAAGGATCATGGGGCTGGCACAGAATTGGGTAGTGTTTGGTTCTGCTGTACATAGGGTTACTACGTGTTGGAGGTGACGCAGCGACACCTAACAACAATAACAAAGAATCTATTTTATCTTCTGCTGTTCGTGCACCTTGAGTTATGCTTGATAGTCTATTTATACCATAAATTAGGGCCCCTAAGTTTGCCCTTATTTTTCCTTGATGAAATTTATAGTTTTAGGTTTCACATTTAAGTCTTTAATCCATCTGGAAATAATAGATAATAATAGATGAAAAATCCCCAAATTTTGCAAAAGAAAATATAAGCCTATACATTCAAGAAGCTGAATGAACCCCAAACAATATAAACCCAAATAAATCTGTGAAAAAATACATCATAGTCAAACCTCTGAAAACTAAAGACAAAAAAATCTTGAAAGGTACAATAGAGTACCAATACCTTACTTACATGGGGAAAATAATTTGAATGACAGATTTCTCATCAGAAACCGTGGAAGACAGAATGAAGTGGTACAACATTTTTTGGGTCCTGAAAGAAAAGAACTGTCAACTCAAGATTCTATCTTTAGCTACAATATGCTGAAAGTATATTCCGGAATGCCTCCTAACTGAAGGGGAAATAATGACATTCTCAGAAGAAGGAAAACTAAGACAAATTGTAACCAATAGACTTAACCTTTAAAAATGTCTAAAGGAAGTTTTCTAAACATACAGTAAAAGGATTATTGAAATACATGGAAAAAATTAACATAAAGGGTAAAAATCTAAGTAAATATAATAGACTTTTTCTGTAGTCTTCTAAATTGTTTGATGGTTGAAGCAAAAAAATTGCAACACTGTAGTTCTTAATGTATGTTGTTGTTGTTGTTGTTAGCCATTGAGTCAGCCCTGACTCAGAGCGACTCCTCCTTGGGTTTCCAAGACAGTATCACTACAGAAGTAGGATTGCCCAACCTTCCTTCCGAGGAGTGGCTGGTGGGTTTGAACCTCCAGCCTTCTGGTTATCAGTCAAGTGCCTTAGGCACTATATTACCAGAGCTCCTTAATGTATGTAGAGGGAATTTTTAAGAAATTATAAGTGGGGGAGGGTAATTATATATAAAGAGAGGTGAAGTTTCTGCACTTCACTTGAACTGATAAAATGATGATAGTAGTAGACTGATAATATATGCTATGTAATGTAGTATGTAGTGCAACCACCAAAAAGAGCTCTATTTCAAAACAACTATACAAATATACAAAGGAGCTCTGGTGGCACAGTGGATAAGGCATTTGGCTGCTAACCAAAAGGGTGCAGCTGCTCTACAGGAGGAAGATGAGGCAATCTACTTCCATAAAGATTTACAGTCTTGAAACCCAATGGAGGTTGCTATGAGTTGGAATTGACTTGATGACAGTGGTTTTGATACAAACATACACTCAAAACCATTATAGATAAACTGAAGTCTAAACAATGTTCAAGTAGCTCACAGGAAGGCAGGAAAACGAAAATAAACAACAAATGAAAAAAACACAAAGTAGAAGAAAAAAAAAATGTTGGACTAAGCCTTAACATATCAATAATTATTTTAAATGTGAATGGTCTAAATGCACCAATTAAAATATAAAGATTGGTAGAGTAGACTTAAAAAAAAAAGACCCAACTATATGCAGTTTGCAAGAAAGTCACACCAAATATAATGATATAAGCAGGTGAAAGTAAAAGGATGAAAAAATTATATGCTATACAAATATTAAGAAAACCACAAGTGGCTATTTTAATACTAGAAAATATAGACTTAGAGCAAAGTAAATCACTAGAGACAGAGAGGAACATTACATAATAATAAAGCATCACTCCTCCAAGAAGATATGTTGTTGCTATATGCTGTTGAGTCGGACCCGACTCATAGTGACCCCTCCTTGGGTTTCCAAGGTGGTATCACTATGAAAGTAGATTGCCCAACCTTCCTTTTGAGGAGTGGCTGGTGGGTTTGAACCACCAGCCTTCCAGTTAGCAGTCAAGTGCCTTAGGCACTATGCTACCAGAGCTCACAAGAAGATATAGCAACTATAAATGTATATGCACCGAAGAACAGCTGCAAAATATGTGAAGCCAAAACACTGATAGAGCTGAAAGGAGATATAGACAAATTTACAAGTATAGCAGGAAGCGTCACTTCTCTCAATTCATTGGAACAAGTAGACACAAAATTTGCAAGGATGTGGATGAACTCAACAGTACTATCAACCAGCAGGATCTTACTGGTATTTATAGAGCACTCCCCCAATAGCAGCAGAATACAGGGACATCTATATATTCTGTATTAAAAAAAAAAAATTATTACTGAGAATTTGACAAAATAGACAAAGCATACAAGAAGATAAAATAGTATAATGAACCCTCATATTCCTGTTTCTTGAATTCAACAAATATCAATGCATAGGCCATTCCAATCATATTATTTCCTCACCTTTTTTAAATTTATGAAGCAAATATCACACATCATATCATTTCATCCATATACATTTTAGGATATATCACTAAAAGATAAGCCCTCTTTAAAAAAAAAATAATAATAACTATAATATCTATAAGCCTATCTATAAGTCAATAGGGGGAAAAGATTATTGAGGAAAGGTTAATATAAAGAATTATGAACCATAATAGGAGAATGGCTACTAAGGGGTAGATAAAATTCATAAGAATATAGGAACAGCAGATGCAGAGAGCAGCCATTACTCCAATGGCTCAGGAAGGGCACTCAAAAAAGAAAGAGGGAAAATTCCACCTTCCGCCCAGGCTGAGATCCAGACTTTATTGGAGAAGGTACAGCTGAGGCTTACCACTGAATGGTGGAGAAGTTTGCTGAGATATTGCGCTAGGAAAACTTGCTAAAAATCTGCTTTCTGAGATGTTAGGTAAGCTGTCCATGCAAAAGTGCTGCACCACAGAACTCACTGGTAACCACCCACAGTGGTGGTTTTGTGGGACGCCTCCCTTTGGGATGTCAGGGGAAACTTTTGCTGGCTGCCACAAACTCCAAGAACCTGCCAATAGGAGCAAGCCAGAACTGGGAAGAAAAGTGTCTTCTTTCTCCAGTGTCCTAGCACCCTCTACTGAGAAAGGCTAACATTGTATCAGCTAGCAAGGGGAAAATGTTCCAATATCATAAGCAGGGCAATGAAGGGGGTGTTTGGAATTGAGAGGCAATAGATTGGTAAATGGCACAAACCACCCCTTTGGCTATTTGACTTCCATATACACCCTTTACACACATTGAAGCTTCCATACAACAACAACAACGAATGTTTTGACCTAACAAGATGCAATTAATTATTCATAAAAATGAAATTTTTCTCATTCTCTTGCCCAAATGAGGAGACGCACATACCCTAGAGTCATTGTATCCAGTACTAAACAACCTCTTGCTGTCAAGTCAGTTACAACTCATGGTGACCCATGTGTTACAGAGCACTGTTCCATAGGTTTTTCTTGACTGTAATCTTTCCAGAAACAGATTGCCAGGTCTTTTACCCATGGTTCCACTCAGTGGGTTCAAACCTCCAACCTTTAGGTTGTAGACACATTCAAACCATTTGTACCATTTGGAGACCTTTGGTATCCATTTGTAGTTGTATTAATTACTCCTCAAATTCAGAGTCACACAGAACATTCTGTTACCTAAAGACTAAATAGTAAAGTTAACCTTCACCAATTTGAGTACAAATAATGATGGGAAGGAGAAAAGAGTGGTTACCATATACAAATAATCACATACTTTTAACTCTTGATTTTCAAACACATGTACTGTGACTATGGGAGAGAGAACACCATATAATGATCTTTGATTTAAAAGAAGTACTGCATCCTGTAAAATAGAATTCCATCCTTTCAAGATGTTGTGTCCCAATTGCTGTTGTATTTTAGTCTTTGTTAGGCCATTCCAATTTTAGTTCCCCCTTCCACTTCAAGATAATATGGTATGTATGTGGTTGTTCCACTACTTGTCTGTCAGATATTTACCAACTTCTGCAATCTGAAATTAATCAAACTTGCAATCAAGATGCATTGATGGAGTTCTGGTAAGATGGTGGAATACACAGACAAACTACACAGACTCTCTTCAACAAAGAAAAGGGGAATCAGTTAACACAGATACAGAACATAATCCTGGAGCCCTAAGCTTTGGAAGGAAGGATACAGAAGTGGATTAAACTCCAACTAGTAGAAGAACATGCATGAAAACACCAAAAAAGGAGACATATGGAGCTGTGGTCTGTCAATGATCCTGACAGCACAGACAGCTTGCATTTTGCCATGTGGTGTTAGGACCTAAGAATTAACTAAAAAACCGGTCCTGCTAGCCAGGGGCTGCATGGAGGACTGCACTGATGGTTAGTGAATAAAAGGGAAAGGAGTGAAGTAGGAGACAGGCTGAGCTGTGGACTTTTGGCTGTCCAGCGGGCATAGCCATTTTAAATGTTTACAAGTGATTCAACCATTTTGGATATTTAAAGCAACAGCATTTTCTCAGATTCCAGGGACCTAAGAATAGGCTCCACTTGCTGGGGACCATAAGGACATTCCAGACACAAATGACTGGAAAGGTGCAATATTCTCTTTGTTACTCTTATACACCACACCCTCTTGGTGAACAGAGGTAAGGCCATCCCTCACTCCCACACACCTTTTGGGCCAGCAGGAATTCCATCCCAGCCTGTGTGCTTTGATGGAGCTGGGGTGGCTTGCTCTGCCCAGATTTTTTTTTTCCTTTTTTTTTTTTAGTTTGTTTTTGTCTGTTTTTAAATTATTATTTCATCCTTTGTATTATTATTCTTTATTCTTCCCTTCCGAGGTTATAGTTTTCAGGTTTTTCTCTCTCCCCTGTTCCTGGTTGCCATTTTTTTCTTTCTCATGGTTCTTCCCATTCCTTGTTTTTCTTTTTGAATTTTCTCCATTTTTTTTTTTTTATCATTATTCTCCTATTCTACCTCTTTTCTCTTATTGCCCCCGACCCAGATTGTGGGAGTTTTTTTCTTTTCTTTTTTTGGTGATTGTTTCTGTGTGTTTATGCAGTGTGTTTTTGTCTGCTTGCTTTTACTTTCTCGATGGATTTTTGATCATTGTTTTTGTCTAACTCAGTGGGAGACAGCAACTGGGCCCATATGACGCAACCACACATGCACCTCCTGCAGCTCCACTTACTGAGTGAGGGCCACCACTTCCTTCTCTACCAATTGGCCAACGATAAATGACCACCAAGAAGAGCCTGGCTCACCCTTAACTGTTCTTCACAAATAGTTAACAGAGATCTAAATATGACAGTGTCACAATATCTCTAAGACAACAGACCACCATAGTCCAGACAAAGAAGCAAGATAAAGTAGTAGAAACAAGGGAGCAGGATACAGAACCAGAACATATCCTCAAGGAAGAACAGCATTGAAACTCCCTGATAAGGAATTCAAAAGAATTATACTTAGGTATCTTCAAAGGATTGAGAGATCAAGGAAAAAACTAACAAAATTAAGGAAAACAAAGACAAAACTGTAAAACAATTTCAGAAGAAAATACAAGAACAAAATTACAAAACAACTGTAAAATTAGAAATGATACAAAATCTACAGATAAAAATCCAGAAGATTAATACTGAATTTTCAGAAATAGATAACACATTGAAAGAGCAAAGGAGTAGAATCAAATCAATGAAAGAAAGAATTAATGAGACTGAAGACAAATACCTGAATACTTCTTTGGAAAGGAATCAATCAGAAAAAAAGATCAAGAAAAAAGAAAGCTTAAAGTTCATGTGGGATGCTATCAAAAAGAATAACCTACATATAATCGGAATTCTAGAACAGGAAGAAGAAAAATAAAAAAACACTGAGAAAATTGTCCAAGATTTGTTGGAAGAGAACTTCCCTGATATGATGAAAGATGAGAATATATCTATTCAGGAAGTCCAAGAACCCCAAACAGGATAGACCCCAAAAGAAAATCACCAAGACACATCATCATCAAACTCAACAAAACCAAAGACAAAGAAAGAATTCTGAAAGCACCACAGGAAAAATGAAAAGTTACCTCCAAAGGACAACCAGGAAGAATATGCTCTGATTTCTCAGCAGAAACCATGCAAGCGAGAAGGCAATGGGATGGTATATATAAAACCCTGAAAGAGAAAATTTTCTAACCATGAATTATATACCCAGCAAAATTGTCCCTCAGATATGATGGTGAGATTTCCAGATAAGCAGAAATTAAGGGAATTTGTTAAAACCAGACCAACCTTACAAGAGATAATAGAAGGAGTCCTTTGAACAGAGAACCAATTATAGCAAACAACAACCAACCATTAATACACAAGATGACATAACCCAAAAGCAACACAGCTATGGAAGTATCCAAAGTAAAAGAAGCTTACAAGAGTATAAACAGGAAAACAGAGACATCAATTGGAAAATGAGGACAACTACAAACCAAAAAGAGGAAAAAACAGTGTAGTTACAGAACTTTTAAATGGTGAGGAAGTGAAGAGAGTTGCAAGATAGAATGGACTATTTTAAACTCAGGGAGAAAATTATAAATCACAGGGTAACTTCAAAGAAAAATGATAAACCTTCACATAACAATAAAAAAGAGGACCAGTGCAAATATTTAGAAAATACTAAAACAATAGCAAGAAACATGATAACATGATTCATAAACATAATGAGCTCAGCACAGAAAATTATATGGAACAAAGAAATCAGGAACACCTTGAAAAAACACAAAACAAAATGACAGCAACTGATTCATACTTGTTGATAATTACACTGAATGTCAATGGATTAAATGCACCATTAGAGATGGAGTGGATAAGACTGGATAAGAAAACATAACTCATCAATATGCTGTCTACAAGAGACATGCCTTAGAGACAAAGACAAAATTAGACTAAATATCAAAGATTGGAAAAAGATATATCAAGCAGATGGCAACCAAAAAGAGCAGGAATGGCAATATTAATTTCTGATCAAATTGACTTTAAGACAAAAACCACCATATGAGACAGGGAAGGACATTATATAATGATTAAAAGATCAATTGAACAAGAATATATAACCATAATAAATATGCACCCAATGAAAGAGACCCAAAATACATAAATCAGACTTTAACAGAATTGAAAAGGCAAATAGATGAGTCCACATTCATAGTAGGAGACTTTAATACACCACTTTTAATAAAAGATAGAACAACTGGAAAGAAACTCAACAAAGATGCAGAAGAGCTAAACAATATAATCCACCAACTTGACCTTATAGACATGAACAGAGCACTTCACCCAACAACAGCACAATATACACTCTTTTCCAGTGCACATGAAACATTCTGCAGGATAGACCATATGTTAGGTCATAAAGCAAGCCTTAATAAATTTAAAAACATGGAAATACTGCAAAGCATCTTCTCAGAACACAATGCTATCAAATTAGAAATCAACAATAGGAAGATCAATGGAAAAATAGCAAACACATGAAAATTGAACAACAGCCTCCTTAAGAATGACTGGGTAATAGAAGAAATCAAAAATGAAATTTAAAAATTCCTTGAATCAAACGAGAATGAAAACACATGTACCCAATCTTTGGGACAGAGCAAAAGGAGTGATCAGAGGCCACTTTATAGCAATAAATGCACACCTTAATAAAAAAAGAGCCAAAATCAACACTTTAATCAACATCTCCAAAAATTAAAAAAGAAAAGCCTACAGTCACCAGAAGAAAGGAAGTAATAAAGATTCAAGCAGAAATAATAAAACAGAATATAGAAAAACAACAGAAAAAATCAACAAGACTAGAAATTGTTTTTTTGAAAAGATTAAAATTGAAAAACCACTGGCAAATTTAACAAAGGGAAAGGGAGAGAATACAAATAACACGAATAAGAAATGAAATGGGTGACATCACAATAGAAGCAACTGAAATAAAAAGGATAATATCAGGATACTATGAAGAACTGTACTCCAACAAAGTTTAAAGTCTGGAAGAAATGGACAGATTTCTAGAAACACACTACTTACCTACACTGACACAGACTCATGTGGAAAAGTTGAATAGACCCATAACAAAAGAATAAATTGAAAAGGTCATAAAAAAAATTGCAAACAACAAAAAAAAAGTCCTGGCCCAGACAGTTTCACTGGAGAATTCTACCAGACATTCAGAGAAGAACTGACACCAATCCTACTCAAACTGTTCCAAAATATAGAAAAGGATGGAATCCTCCTAAATCCATTTTATGAAGCAAGCATAATCTTGATACCAAAACCAGGCTGAGACATCACTTAAAAGGAAAACTATAGACCAATATCCCTCATGAGTATAGATGCAAAAATCTTCAACAAAATTCTAGCCAAGAGACTCCAACAGCATATCAAAAAAATAATTGATTATGACCAAGTGGGGTTCATAACAGTTATGCAAGGATGGGTCAACATTAGAAAAGCAATCAACATCATCCACCACATAAATAAAAGAACCACATGATTATATCAATCAATGCAGAAAAGGCATTTGATAAAACCCAACACTTATTCCTGATCAAAACTCTCAGAAATAGGAATAGAAGGGATATTCCTCAACATACTAAAGGACATATATGCAAAACCACAGCCAACGTTATTCTCAGTGGAAAGAGACTGAAACCATTCCCCTTGTGAACAAGAATCAGACAAAGATGCCCTCTATCACCACTTCTATTCAACATTGTATTGGAAGTTCCAGCCAGGACAATAAGGCAAAGGTATCCACATTGGTAAGGAAGAAGTCAAACTATCCCTATTTGCTGATATTCCTAGAAAACCCAGAAGACTCCATGAAAAATCTACTGGAGCTAATTTAGAGATTTAGCATCATGGCAGGATACAAGATTAGCATCCAAAAATCAGTTGAATTCCTCTACACCAGCAAAGAGATTGCTGAAAAAGAAATAAGGAAATCAATATCATTTACAATAGCTACCCTAAAAATTAAATACTTGGGAATAAATCCTATCAGGGCTATAAAAGACCTGTATAAAGAAAATTATAGAAGACTACTTCAAGAAACCATGAGAGATCAACATAAATGGAAGAACATCCCATGCTCGCGGATAGGAAGATTGAACATTGTGAAAATGTCACTTCTACCCAAAGCAATCTATACCTTCATTGCAATCCCAATGCAGTTCCCATCAGCATTCTTTAAGGATATGGAAAACCCAATCACTAAAGCCTTGGATAAGCAAAGCATTATTGAAGAAGAAGAACAAAGTAGGAGGTCTTACACTCCCGGATCTCAAAACCTACTATACAGCCACAGTAGTCAAAACTGCCTGGTGTTGGTACAATGACAAACACAAAGAACAATGGAATAGAATTGAGAACCCAGAAATAGATCCATTGACCTATGGTCAGCTGATTTTTGACAAAGGCCCGAAATCCATTAAATGGGGAAGAAAATATTTGTTTAATAAATGGTGCTGGCAAAAATGGATATCCATTTGCAGAAAAATGAAACGAGATCTGTACCTCACTCCACACACAAAAACTAATTCCAGATGGATCAAAGACTTAAATGTGAAACCTAAAACTATAAAGTTCCTCAAGGAAAAAAATAGGGGCACATTTTGGGACCTTAATATATGGCATAAATAGACTATTAAGCATAACCCAAAATGCACAAACAGCAGAAGATAAGCTAGATGATTGGGACCTTCTAAAAATTAAATTTTTATGTGCTTCCAAAGACTTCTCCAAAAGAGTCAAAGGAGAACCTACAGATTGGGAAGAAAATACTGTGCATATCTGACAAAGGACTTATCTCTAAAATTTATAGAAAACTCCAACACCTCAACAACAAAAAGACAAATAATCCAATTAAAAAATAGAAGACATGAATAGACACTTCACCAAAGAGGATATTCAGGCAGCCAACTAACATATGAAGAAATGTTCAAGATCATTAGCCATTAGAGAGATACAAATCAAAACAACAATGAGATACCATCTTGCCACAGCATTAGTAGCAGAGTTCAACAAGACAGAAAATAACAAATGCTGGGAGGATGTGGAGAACTTGGGACTTTCATCCACTGCTGGTGGGATTGTGAAATGATACAACCACTGTGGAAAGCATTATGGCGATTCCTTAAAAAGTTGGAATTAGAAATACCATTTGACCCACCGATTCCATTACTAGGTAAATATCCTAAAGAAGTGAGAGCCAGGAAAGAACAGATATATGCACACCCAAGTTCACTGCAGAACTATTAACAATAGCAAAAAGATGGAAACAGCCTAGGTGCCCATCAACAGAAGAATGGATAACCATACACACAATGGAATACTATGCAATCTTAAAGAATAATGTAGAATCTGCAAAACACCACATAACATGGATGAACTTGGAGGACATTATG
>NW_006921611.1:13620482-13621193 GCF_000298275.1 Orycteropus afer afer
AGACAACAAAGATAAACCCTTTTGCACATACAGTACTGCATTGTCAGTGAAAGAAAACATGGATATATGGGTGGACAGGCTAAACTATTAGGTATGTCTATGCAGGGGGAAGTGTGCCCATGACCATGTATAGGGTTAGCAGTGTTTCTACAAGTGTATTTGTATGTTCTGTAAGAATTCCCAGGTATATAGTAGAGCTGACAAGGGAAAAGGTTGTAATCACTTCTTGGCCACAACCAGCTACCCAGAGAGATTAAATAATTGGATCTGTGGGCTTGGGACCATAGTCACAGGGGACATCAAGCTTAATTGGCATAACATACAACACAAAAACATTGTTCCACATCTTACTTTGGCGAGTAGCAACTGGGATCTTAAAAGCTTGCAAGCAGTCATCTAGATGCAACAATGGATCTCTCCTTGTCGTAGCAAAGAAGAATAAGGAAAACCAAACATTCATGGAAACAATTAGTCCAAGCCACTGGTACACAATGCAATCCTCAGCCTATATGACCATGAGACCAGAAGAACTAGATGGTACCCAGCTACTGCTGTCAACCACTTGGAGTGGGGGTCTGTGTAGGAGATCCTGGACAGAGTGGGAGAACAATGTGGAACAAAACTCAGAACCACTAAAAAAAAAAAAAACAGAGAGACCAGGTTTGCTGGTCTGATAGAGCCTGATGGAACCACTAACACAATGGTCCATAG
>NW_006921611.1:13621728-13623440 GCF_000298275.1 Orycteropus afer afer
TTTTTTCAATAACATAAATGGCAACTATACACATGGACCTAACCAGATGGAATACACAGGGATCAAATCTACATCTGTGGAAAGACATGATGGAGAAGCTCAATCTCATCAGTCAGAATAAGGCCCAGGACCAACTGCAGAACACAACATAATGCTCACATGCAAGTTCAAGTTGAAGCCAAAGATAATTAAAACAAGTCCACAAGAGCCAAAGTATGACCTCAAGTATATACCTCCTGAATTTAGAGAACATTTACATAGATTTGATACATTGAATACTAATGACTGAAGATCAGATGAGTTGTGGGATGACATTAAGGATATTATACACAAAGAAAGTCAATGGTCTTTAAAAAGACAAGAAGGAAAGAAAAGATCAAAATACATGTCAGGAGAGACTATTGAACATATAGTAACTAAAGTGAATGGAAGAAATTGTGAACTGAAAGAGATAAACAAAAGATATCAAAGGGTGACTCAAGACAAAGTACAGAATTACAAAGAAATGTGCAAGGACCTGAAGTTAGAAAACCAAAAGGGAAAACACACTCAGATTTCTCAAGCTGAAAGGACTAAAGGAAAAAATTAAGCTTCAAATTGCAGTATTGAAGGAATGTGTGAGAAAAATACGGCAGGGATCCAGGTAAGGGAAGGGACCCAGGCCCCACCCACAAGAGGCAGGAAAGTGGGGGGGTGGGGGAGAAAAGCCAGGGCAACAACAGAGAGAGCAGCGACAGGGATCTAGGTAAGGGGAGGGCAGAGAGGTAAGGGAGACAAACTTGTCTGTCAGTTTGTCATACAGTGGTGGCATGTGTGTTGCTGTGAGGCTTGAGGGTGTGCCACTGGTACCTCAGAGCCAGCAGGGCTGCACATGGTGGACAGGTTTCAATGCAGCTTACTGACTGAGACAGACTAGGAAGATAAAAGAGGCCATCCACTTCTCAAAGAATTGGCCAGAGAAAACCTTATGAATAGTGAGAAACATTGTCTCATACATTACTGCCCAACTTTATGAATAGCCCGGAAACATTGGCCAATACAGTGTAGGAGTAAAAGCTCCCTAGGTTGGAAGGCTCTCAAAATACAACTGGAAAAGAGTTACATCAAGAGTAGAACTAACCTTACTGATATGGATAAAGTAAAACTTTCAAGACCTCCATTTGCTGATGTGGCCCAACTCAAATTGAGGAGAAACAGTTGCAAACATCCATTAATAATCAGAACATGGAATGTACGAAGTATGAATCTAGGAAAATTGGAAGTTGTGAAAAATGAAGTGGAATGCATAAAGATTGATATCCTAGGCATTAGTGAGCTGAAAAAATGGACCAGTTTTGGCCATTTTGAATGAGACAACCATATGATGTACTATGTTGGGAATGACAATTTGAAGAGGAATGGTGTGGCATTCATCATCACAAAAGGATGTTTCAAGATCTTTCCTGAAGTAAAATACTGTCAGTAATAGGATAATATCCTACAAGGAAGACCAGTTAATACCACTATTATTCAAATTTACGCACCAACCCCCAAAAACCCAAAGATGAGGAAATTGAAGACTTTTATCAACTTCTGCAGTCTGAAATTGACCAAACATGCAATCAAGATGTGCTAATTATCACTGGTGACTGGAATGCAAAAGTTGGAAACAAAGAAGAATTACCAGTAGTTGGAAAATTTGGCCTTGGTGACAGAAATAACGCTGGAGATTA
>NW_006921611.1:13626110-13636214 GCF_000298275.1 Orycteropus afer afer
AAAGATTCTATGGGCAAAATATTGAATGATGCAGGAAGCATCAAAAGAAGATGGAAGGAATACACAGAGTCACTGTACCAAAAAGAACTGGTTGATGTTCATCCATTTCAGGAGGTGGCATATGTTCAAGAACCAGTGGTATTGAAGGAAGAAGTCGAAGCTGCATTGAAGGAATTGCAGAAGAACAAGGCTCCAGGAATTGATGGAATACCCGTTGAGATATTTCGACAAATGGATGCCCTGGCTGGAGGCATTCACTTGGTTATGCCAAGAGATTTGAAAGACAGTGGAAGAGATGCATATTTGTACCCATTCCAAAGAAAGGTGATTGCACAACAATATCATTAATATCACATGCAAGTAAAATCTTACTGAAGATAGTTCAAAAACGGTTGCAGCAGTATTGACAGAGAACTTCCAGAGATGCAAGCTGGATTCAGAAGAGGATGTGGAACAAGGGATATCATTGCTGATGTCCAATGGATCTTGACTGAAAGAAAAGAATACTAGAAAGATGTTTACCTGTGTTTTATTAACTATGCAAAAGCATTTGATTGTGTGGATTATAACAAACTGTCGATAACATTGAGAAGAATGGGAATTCCAGAACACTTCATTGTACTCATGAGGAACACATACATAGACCAGGAGGCTATCATTCAAACAGAGCAAGGGGACACTAAAACAACAAGGGAACACTGCATGGTTTAAAATCAAGAAGGGAGTGCCTCAGGATTCTATCCTTTCCTCATACTTATTCAATCTATATGCTAAGCAAATAATCTGAGAAGCTGGACTGTATGAAGAAGAACGTGGCATCAAGATTGGAGGAAGAATCATTAACAACCTGTGATATGCTGATGACACAACTTTGCTGAAAGTGAGGATGACTTGAAGCACTTAATGATGAAGATTGAAGACTACAGTCTGCAGTGTGGGTTACATCTCAATATAAAGAAAACAAAAGTTCTCACAACTGGACCTATAAGCAGCATCCCAATAAATAGAGGAAAGATTGAAGTTGTCAAACACTTCACATTGCTTGGTTCTATAATTGACACCAATGGAAGCAGCAGTCAGGACATCAGATGACGTATAGCACTGGGCAAATCAGCTGCAAATGACCTCTTTCAAGTGCTAAAGAGCAAAGATGTCTCCTTGAGGACTAAGGTGCGCCTGACACAAGCCATGATATTTTCAATCGCCTCATGCATGTGAGAGCTGGACAATGAATAAGGAAGGCTAAAGAAGAATTGATGCTTTTGAATTGTGGTGCTGGTGAAGAATGCTGAAAATACCATGAATTGCTAAAAGAACTAACAAGTCTGTCCTGGAGGAAGTGCAGCCAGAATGCTCCTTGGAAGGGAGAATGGCCAGACTTTGTCTCACATACTTTGGTCATGTCAGAAGGGACCATTCCCTGGAGAAGGATGTCATGCTTGGTAAGATGGAGGGTCGATAAAAGAGGGGAAGGCCTTCAACAAGATGCACTGGCACAGTTCCTGCAGCAATGGGCTCAAGTATAGCAAGGATTGTGGAGCTGACATGGGTCCAGGTGGTGTTTCATTCTGCTGTGCATAGGATTGCTGTGAGTCAGAGATGACTCGACAGCATCTAACAACAATGAGAAAAAATATCGAACAATGCAAGGAGCATCAAAAGGAGATGGAAGGAATGCAGAGAGTCCCTACGCCAAAAAGAATTGGTCAATGTTAACCATTTCACAAGGAAGGATATGATCAAGAACTGATGGTACTGATGGAAGAAGTCCAAGCTGCACTCAAAGCATTGGCAAAAAATAAGTCTTCAGGAATTGAAGAAATACCCATTGAGATGTTTTCACAAATGAATGTGATACTGGAAGCACTCACTCTTCTATGCCAAGAAATTTGGAAGACAGCTACATGGCCAGCTGACTAGAAGAGATCCATATGTCTGTCCATTTCAAAGAACAGTGATCCAACAGAATGCTGAAATTATTGAACAATAATATCATTAATATCACACACAGGTAAAATTAGCTGAATATAATTTAAGAAGAGTTGCAGCAGTACATTGACAGGGAACTGCCAGAAATTCAAGCCAGATTCAGAAGAGAACGTGGAATGAAGGATGTCATTGCTGACGTCAGATGAATCTTGACTGAAAGCAGAGAATACTAGAATGATATTTACCTGTGTTTTATTGACTATACAAAAGCACTTGACTGGATCATAATAAATTATGGATAATATTGCAAAGAATGGAAATTCTAGAATACTTACTTGTGCTCATGCAGAGCCTGTACATAGATCAAGAGGCAGTCATTCAAACAGAATAAGGGGATATTTAATGGTTTAAAGTCAGAAAAGGTGTGCATCAGGGTGGTATCCTCTCACCATATTTATTCAATCTGTATGCTGAGCAAATAATCCAAGAAGCTGGACTGTATGAAGGATGCAGCATCAGGATTGGAGGGAAATTCATTAACAACCTGAGCTATGCAGATGACACCACCTTGGTTGCTGAAAACAAAGAGGACCAGAAACACAGATCAAAGATTACAGCCTTCAGTATGGATTACACCTCAACATAAAGAAAACTAAAATCCTCACAATTGAACCAATAAGCAGCATTGTGATAAATGGCGAAAAGATTGAAATTGCCAAGGGTTTCATTTTACTTGCATACGCAATCATCTCACATGGAAGCAGCAGTTAAGAAATCAAATGACATATTGCATGGGGCACATCTGCTGCAAAAGATCTTTAAAGTGTTTTTTTTTTTTTTTAAGATGTCACTTTGAAGACTATGGTGTGCCTAACTCAAGTGATGATATTTTCAGTAGCCTCATATGCATGTGAAAGCTGGACAATGAATACAGAAAACCAAAGACCTTTGAATTATGAATATTGAATACGCCATGGACTGTCAGAACAACGAACAAATCTTTTGTGGAAGCACAGCCAGAATGCTCCTTGGAAGTGAGGGTGGTGAGACATTTTTTCATGTACTTTGGACATGTTTATCAGGAGGGGCCAGTCTCTGGAGAAGGACTTCATGCTTGGTAAAGTAGAGGATATTGAAGAAGAAGAAGATCCTCAATGAGATGGCTGCAACAGTGGGCTGAAACAAAGCAATGATTTTGAAGATAGTACAGGACTGGCAGCTTTTCATTCTGTTGGAGATAGGGTCACTGTGAGTCAGAACCAACTTGATGGCACTGAATAACAAGAACCATATGTTTCCATGGAGTTGACTTGTTACTCAGTGACCCCATGTGACAGAGTAGAACTGCCCCACAGGTTATTCTACTGTAATCTTTCAGGAGCAAGACCTCTAGGTCTTTTCTCCTGTAAAATGGCTGGTTGGTTTCAAACACCAACCTTTTAGTTAGCAACCCAAAGTTTGACTGTTGTGCCACCAAGGGTCTTTATGTATGTGGTTGTTGTTGTTGTTATGTGCTGTTGAGTCAGACCCAACTCATAGCAACCCCTCCTTGGGTTTCACTACAGGAGTATATTGCCCAACCTTCCTTCCGAGGAGTGGCTGGTGGGGTTGAACCGCCAGCCTTCTGGTTAGCAGTCAAGTGCCTTAGGCACTACGCTACCAGAGCTCCCATGTATGTGGTCAGACCATTTAATTCCATGATCATGAGTCCTTTACTGCATTCCCTTTGCTGTGAAGTGAGTTCCTTGATCAGAAGCAATGCTGTGGGGAATGCAGTTCTGTGAGTCTACAGATGGTGGAGTCACAGATGGTCGTGCTGACAGAAGCAGGCAGGGAATGCAAATCCATGTGCAGAATATGTATCTACTCCAACGAGGCTGAATCTCTGTCCTTTCCATGATAGGAGAGGTCCAGTGTAATTTGTCATTAAGTGTCTGGCTGATCTCCTGGAGGAATGATGCCATAGTGTAGGATGTGGTGTTAATCTGTAGTTGGCAGCTTAGCAATATAGCATTGTCAGGTCATCCTTGGTAAGAGAAAGTCCATGCTGATCCCATCATATAGCCTCCATCTCTGCCATCACAGCTACTTTGTTCATTGACCATTGAGCAAACACTGGGGTGGTTGGGGAAAGAGGCTGAATAATATCCACACACCATGTCATTTTATCCATCTGATTATTAACAGCCTGCAGTAGATGCATTTTGGTGGTCATTCACATGGGTGTTGAAAAGTCCCAAATATTTTTAAAGAAATTTTAAAGAGGATTTATTACAAAAGAGGAACTATTCAAATGAGGGAAATCACCACCTCACACAAGTGTAAACTAGTGAGTCCCAGAGAAGGGTCTCGGGTGTGGATGGATAAAGGGCTAAAGGAGGAAATTACAACAAAATAGTCATCAATTGAGATCACAAAGGGGAGATGTTAAATGAAGTGGGGGAAGGAGCTACAATTGGAGGTAGGATACAGAGATAGTTACAGGAATTCATGTGGACATAGAGATTTACAATCATAGTCACAATATGCTTACAATGCATACCTCCCAGAATAGGTTGTAAAACTGTGTAGTTTGATGTAAAATATTTCTTGGGGATGCCTCATGTCAGTATTTCTTGAGGTTTTGGCTTGGTTCCAAAACATCTTTCTTAGAAACTTCTTGGTTAAGTGAAATTTTTCTAGTTGCCTGGGAGATTTAGATAAGTTAGTGCCCAAGGTCTTTTTCCTGATATTGTTTCTACATACCTATCATGAAAGGAATATTTCTTCTTAAAAAAAATACATTTTATTGAAATGTAATTTATGTACAATGAAATACAAAAATCTAAAGTGACATGGGTCAATACATTTTTTTTTTTTTTCAGTGTTCCCTTCCTTCCCCTCCCACCTCTGGTAACCAACAAAGAAAGTTTCCTTCCATATATAAACCTTTCCTTGGTGTTTTACAATAATGAACTAATACTATTATTTGTCCTTCTGTGATTGACTTATTTCACTCAGCATAATGTCCTCCAAGTTCATCCGTGTTATGTGGTGCTTTGCAGAGTCTACATTGTTCTTTAGTGTTGCATAGTATTCCATTATGTGTATGTGCCATAGTTTGGTTATCCGTTCTTCTGTTCATGGGCACATAGATTTTTTCCATCTTTCTGCTATTGTAAATAGTACTGTGATGAACGTGCGTGTGCATATATCTGCTCTTGTCCTGGCTCTCACTTCTTTAGGATTGATTATATGCCTAGTAATGGGATGGCTGGAACAAATGGTATTTCTAATTCTAGCTTTTTAAGAAATCACGATACTGCTTTCCACAGTGGTTGTATCATTTGACAGTCCCACCAGCAGTGTATGAGAGTCCCAAATGCTCCACATCCTTGCCAGCATTTGTTATTTTCTGTCTTCTTGAACTTTGACATTAGTGCTAGGGTGAGATGGTATCTCTTTGTTGTTTTGATTTGCATCTCTCTGATGGCTAATGATCATGAGTATTCATGTATTTGCTGGCCACCCAAATATCTTCCGTGGTGAATTGTCTGTTCATGTCTTCTGCCCATTTTTTAATTGGATTGTTAATCTTTTTGTTGCTGAGGTGTTGTGGTTTTCTATAAATTTGAGAGATAAGTCCCTTGTCAGATATGTCATTGCCGAATATTTTTTCCCAATCTGTAGGTTCTATTTTCACTATTTTGGAGAAGTCGTTGGAAGCACATAAAAATTTAAGTTTTAGAAGGTCCCATTCATCTAGTTTATCTTCAGCTGCTTGTGCATTTTTGGTTATGCTTGACAGTCTATTTATGCCATAAATTAGGGCCCCTAAATTTGCCCCTATTTTTTCCTTGAGAACTTTATAGTTTTGGGTTTCACATTTAAGTCTTTGATCCATCTGGAGTTAGTTTTTATGTACGGCATGAGATATGGATCTTGTTTCATTTTTCTGCAAATGGATATCCAGTTTTGCCAGCACCATTTGTTAAAGAGACCATCTCTTCCCCATTTAATGGATTTCAGCCCTTTGTCAAAAGTCAGTTGACCATAGGTCAATAGATCTATTTCTGGGTTCTCAATTCTGTTCCACTGGTCTATGTGTCTCTCACATAGACTATTTACCAGGCTATTTAGTAGGTTTTGAGATCCGAGAGTATGAGACCTCCTACTTTGTTCTTCTTCAATTTGTTGTTTTTGTTAGGTGATGTCGAGTCATCTTCGACTCACAATGATTCTATGTACAGCAGAACAAAGCATTGCCTGGTCCTGTGCCAGCTTCATGATCTTTGACATACCTGAGCCCATCGTTGTAGCCCCTGTGTCAATCGATCTTGTTGAGGGTCTTCCCATATTTCACTGACCCTCCACTATACCAAACATGACATCCTTCTCCAGGGAATGGTCCCTTCTTACAACCTGACCAAAGTAAGTGAGACAAAGTCGGGCCATTCTCACTTCCAAGGAGCATTCCGGCTGCACTCTTCCAGGACAGATCTGTTAGTTCTTTTAGCAGTCCATGGTACTTTCAGCATTCTTCGCCAGCACCACAACTCAAAAGCATCAATTCTTCTTTGGACTTCCTTATTCATTGTCCCGCTCTCACATGCATATGAGGCAATTGAAAGTACCATGGCTTGGGTCAAGTGCACCTTAGTCCTCAAGGACACATCTTTGCTCTTCAGCACTTGAAAGAGGTCCTTTGCAGCTGATTTGCCCAGTGCTATACATTATCTGATGTCCTGACTGCTGCTTCCATTGGCGTCAATTGTAGAGCCAAGCAATGTAAAGTCTCTGACAACTTCAATCTTTTCTCCATTTATCGGGATGCTGCTTATAGGTCCAGTTGTGATAATTTTTGTTTTCTTTATATTGAGATGTAATCCATACTGCAGATTGTATTCTTCAATCTTCATTAGTAAGTGCAAGACATCCTCACTTTCAGCAAGCAAAGTTGTGTCATCAGTGTATTGTAGATTGTTAATGATTCTACCTCCAATCCTGATGCCATTAAGTTCTTCTTCATATAGTCCAGCTTCTCGGATTATTTGCTCAGCATACAGATTGAATAAGTATAGTGAAAGGATACAACCCTGATGCATTCCCTTCTTGATTTTTAAACCATGCAATGTCCCCTTGTTCTGTTCAAATGACATAGACCTCCTGGTCTATGTACAGGTTCCTCATGAGTACAGTCAAGTGTTCTGGAATTCCCAGTCTTCTCAATGTTACCCATAATGTGTTATGATCCACACAATCAAATGCTTTTGTACAATCTGGTACTCTTTGCTTTGAGCCAAGATCCATATGACATCAGCAATGATATCCCTTGTTCCATGTCCTCTTCTGAATCCAACTTGCATTTCTGGAACTTCTCTGTCAATATACTGCTGCAACCATTTTTGAATTATCTTCAGCAAGATTTTATTTGTGATATTAATGATATTGTTCAATAATTGCCACATTCTGTGGGATCACCTTTCTTTGGAATGGGTACAAATATAGATCTCTTCCAGTCAGTTGGCCAGGTAGCTGTCTTTCAAATATCATGGCATAGCCGAATGAGTGCCTCCAGCAGGGCATCCAGTTGTTGAAACATCTCAATCGGTATTCCATCAATTTCCTGCAGCGTTGTTCTTCAGCAATTCCTTCAGTGCAGTTTTGACTTCTTCCTTTAGTACCATTGGTTCTTCATCATATGCCACCTCCTAAAGTGGATGAAGGAGCTCTGGTAGCATAGTGCCTAAGGCACTTGACTGCTAACCAGAAGGCTGGTGGTTCAAATCCACCAGCCACTCCTCAGAAGGAAGTTGGGGCAATATACTTCCATAGTAATACTGCCTCGGAAACCCAAGGAGGGGTCACTATGAGTCGGGTCTAACTCGACGGCACATAACAACAACAAAAGTGGATGAACATCAACCAGTTATTTTTGGTACAGTGACTCTATGTATTCCTTCCATCTTCTTTTGATGCTTCCTGCATCAGTCAATGTTTTGCTCATAGGAACTTTCAATATTGCAACATAAGGCTTAATTTTTTTCCTCAGTTCTTTCAGCTTGAGAAGTGCCAAGCATGTTCTTCCCTTTTGGTTTTCTAACACTAGGTCTTTGTACATTTCATTATAGTAATTGAATTGGCTTTGTCTGCTCGAGCTGCTCTTTGAAATCTTCTGTTCAGCTCTTTTATCTTGTCATTTCTTCCTATTATTATTTCCTTTAGCTACTCTCCATTCAAGGGCAAGTTTCAGGGTCTCTTCTGACATCCATTTTAATTTTTTCTTCCTTTCCTATCTTTTTAATGACCTTTTGCTTTCTTCATGGGTGATGTACTTGATGTCATCCCACAATTCCTCTGGTTTTCAGTCATTGGTGTTCAGCGCATCAAATCTATTTTTTAGATGGTCTCTAAATTCAGGAGGGATATATGTAAGATCATATTTTGGTGCACATGGACTTATTTTAATTGTCTTCAACTTCAAGTTGAACTTACATATGAGCAGTTCATGATCTGTTCCACAATCTGTTCCACATGCTCCTAGACTTGTTTTGGCTGAAGATATTGAGCTTTTCCATCGCCTCTTGCCACAAATGTAGTCAGTCTGATTCTTGTATACTCCATCTGGCAAAGTTCACATTTATAGCCACTGTTTGTGTTGTTGAAAAAAAGATATTTGCAATGAATAAGTCATTGGTCTTGTAAAATTCTATCATGCGATCTCCAGCATTATTTCTATCACCAAGGCCAAATTTTCCAACTACTGGTGATTCTTCTTTGTTTCCAACTTTTGCATTCCAGTCACCAGTGATAATTAACACATCTTGATGGCATGTTTGGTCAATTTCAGACTGCAGAAGTTGGTAAAAATCTTCAATTTCCTCATCTTTGGCTTTGGTGGTTGGTGCGTAAATTTGAGTAACAGTAGTATTAACTAGCCTTCCTTGTAGGCATATGGATATTATCCTATCACTGACAGCATTGTACTTCAGGATAGATCTTAAAACATTCTTTGTGATGATGAATGCCACTCCATTCCTCTTCAATTTGTCATTCCCAGCATAGTAGATCATATGGTTGTGTGATTCAAAATGGCCAAAACTGGTACGTTTCAGCTCACTAATGTCTGGCATTCAATTTCATTTTTGACAACTTCAATTTTCCTAGATTCATACTTCATATATTCCATGTTCCAATTATTAATGGATGTTTGCAGCTGTTTCTCCACAGTTTGAGTCATGCCACATCAGCAAATGGAGGTCCTGAAAGCTTTACTCTCTCCATATCATTAAGGTCAGTTCTACTCTGATGAGGCAGCTCTTTCCCAGTTGTATTTTGAGTGCCTTCCAACCTGAGGGGCTCATAGTCTGGCATTGAATTGGGCAGTGTTTCAGGACTATTCATAAAGTTGTCTAGTAATGTATGAGACAGTGTTTCTCTGCTATTCATAAGGTTTTCCCTGGCCAATTCTCTGAGAAGTGGATGGCCTCTTCTTCCAAGTCTGTCTCCATCTAGACTCTGCTGAAACCTGTCCACCATGGGCAACCCTGTTGGCATTTGAAACACTGGTCACACTCTCTCCAGCCTCATAGCAACATGGAGCCACCACAATATGACAAACTGACAGACAAATACATCTTCCTTAGTTGTTCCAACCCTGTCCACCCACTTCCTGGCCTTTCCTCTACCTGTTATGGCTCTTGACCCTGGTTTCCCACTCTCTGCCTGGCTGGGGGCTCTCCTTCCCCTTACTTGGATCTGGCTATGCCCTGGCTTCCTGCTTCCTGCCTTGGGTGAGACTTCTCCCTCCTCTTACCTGGATCTAGCCATCAGGAAGCCAGGGCCGACAGCCAGATCTTCTTTAATAGTGCTTTGCTTATTGGAGGTCTCTTTAGTTTCCCTGTAAAATTAGTGATTGGTTTTTCCATATCTGTAAAGAATGGGATCTGGATTGGGATTGCATTGAATGTATAGATTACTTTGGGTAATATTGACATTTTCACAATGTTCTATCTTTCTATTCACGAGCATGGTATGTTCTTCCATTCATGTAGATCTCTTGTGGTTTCTTGAAGTAGTCTTTTATAGTTTTCTTTGTACAGGTCTTTTGTGTCCCTGGTGAGATTGATTCTCAAGTATTTAAATTTTTTGGTAGCTATTGTAAATGGTATTGATTTCCTTATTTTCTATTCAGCA
>NW_006921611.1:13636889-13639027 GCF_000298275.1 Orycteropus afer afer
ATGCTTGCTTCATAAAATTAATTTGGGAGGATTCCATCCTTTTCTATGTTCTGGAATAGTTTGAGTAGGATTGGTGTCAGTTCTTCTCTGAACATTCAGTAGAATTCGCCAGTGAAACCATCTGGGCCAGGGCTTTTTTTTGTTGTTGTTGGTAATTTTTTTTATGACCTGTTCAATTTCTTCTTTTGTTATGGATCTGTTTAAATTTTCCACCTCAACTCCTGTTAGTGTAGGTAAGTAGTATGTTTCTAGAAATCTGTCCATTTTATCTATATTTTCAAAGTTGTTGGAGTATAGTTCAGACAGGGAAGGCACCCAGACGTGGGAGGTAGGAGAGCAGCTGGAGCTGAGACAGAGCTGTGGGAACCCAAGTGAGAGGGGGCAGACAGGCCATGAACCCAGACATGGGAGGCAGGGGAGGAGCCAGGCCCAAGACAGAACCATGGGATCCAGGTAAGGGGAACGAGACAGGCCACACACCCAAGAGGCAGGGGGTGGGGGCGGGGGGAAGCCAGGGATGATAGAGCCACAGGATCCAGGTAAGTTGAGGGCAGAGAGGTTTCAAACAGCTAAGGAAGACAAACTTGTCTGTCAGTTTGTCATACTGTGGTGGCTTGTGTGTTGCTGTGAGGCTTGAGGCTGTGCCACCGGTGTCTCAAATGCCAGCAGGGTTGCACATGGTGCACAGGTTTCAGTGCAGCTTACAGACTGAGACAGACTAGGAAGAAGGAAGAGACCATCCACTTCTCAAAACATTGGCTAGGGAAAACCTTATGAATAGCAAGAAACACTGTCTGACACATTAATGTGCAACTTTATGAATAGTCTGGAAACGTTGTCCAATACAGAGGAGGAGGATGAGTCACTTAAGTTAGAAGGCTCTCAAAATAGGACTGGGAAAGAGCTGCATCATCAGAGTAAAACCAGCCTTACTCATATAGAAAAGGTAAAGTTTTCAAGACCTCAATTTGCTGATGTGGCATTACTCAAATCGAGGAGAAACAGCTGCAAACATCCATTAATAATTGAAACATGAAATGTACAAAGTATGAATCTAGGAAAATTGGAAGTTGTTAAAAATTAAATGGAATGCATAAAGATTGATATCCTAGGCAGTAGTGAGCTGAAATGGACTGGTTTTGGCCATTTTGAATCAGGCAACCATATGATCTACTATGCTGGGAATGATAATTTGAAGAGGAAGGGCATGGCATTCATCATCACAAAGGATGTTTCAAGATCTATCCTGAAGTACAATGTTGTCAGTGATAGGATAATATCTATATGCCTACAAGGAAGACCAGTTAATACTATGATTATTCAAATTTATGCACCAACCACCAAGGCCAAAGATGAAGAAATTGAAGATTTTTACCAACTTCTGCAGTCTGAAATTGATCGAACATGCAGTCAACATGTGTTAATTATCACTGGTGACCAGAATGCAAAAGTTGGAAACAAAGAAGAATCACTGGTAGTTGGAAAATTTGGCCTTGGTGACAGAAATAACGCTGGAGACCATATGATAGAATTTTGTAAGACCAATGACTTATTCATTGAAAATATCTTTTTTCAACAACACAAATGGTAGCTATACACATGGACATCACCAGATGGAGTACACAGGAATCAGACTGACTACATCTGTGGCAAGAGGATGGAAAAGCTCAATATCTTTAGCCAAAACAAGTCTAGGAGTATGTGGAACAGATCACGAACTGCTCATATGCAAGTTCAACTTGAAGTTGAAGACAATTAAAACAAGTCCACATGCACCAAAATACGACCTTGCATATATCCCTCCTGAATTTAGAGACCATGTAAAAAATAGATTTGATGCGCTGAACACCAATGACTGAAACCAGAGGAATTGTGGGATGACATCAAGAACATCACCCATGAAGAAAGCAAAAGGTCATTAAAAAGACAGGAAAGGAAGAAAAATTAAAATTGATGTCAGAAGAGACCCTGAAACTTGCCCTTGAATGGAGAGTAGCTAAAGGAAATGGAAGAAATGACAAGATAAAAGAGCTGAACAGAAGATTTCAAAGAGCAGCTTGAGCTGACAAAGCCAATTACTATAATGAAATGTACAAAGACCTGGAGTTAGAAAACCAAAAGGGAAGAACATGCTTGGC
>NW_006921611.1:13640102-13666858 GCF_000298275.1 Orycteropus afer afer
AGCATATAGATTGAATAAGTGTGGAGAAAGGATACAACCCTGACGCACTCCCTTCTTGATTTTAAACCATGTAGTGTCCCCTTGTTCTGTTCGTTGTCTCTCCTCCTCATCCATTTTAGTATGTGGCATATGATGAAGAACCAATGGTATTGAAAGAGGAAGTTGAAGCTGCACTGAAGGAACTAGTGAAGAACAAGGCTGCAGGAATTGATGGAATACCAATTGAGATGTTTCAACAAATGGAGGCCCTGCTGGAGGCACTCACTTGGCTATGCCAAGAGATTTGGAAGACAGCTACCTGGCCAACTGACTGGAAGAGATCCATATCTGTACACATTCCAAAGAAAGGTGACCTCACAGAATGTGGAAATTATCATTAATATCACATGCAAGTAAAATCTTACTGAAGATAATTCAAAAATTGTTGCAGCAATATATTGAGATAACTTCCAGAAATGCAAGCTGGATTCAGAAGAGGATATGGAACAAGGGATATCATTGCTGACATCAGATAGATCTTGGCTCAAAGCATAGATACCAGAAAGATATTTACCTGTGTTTTATTGACTATGCAAAAGCATTTGATTGTGTGGATCATAACAAATTATGGATAGCATTGAGAAGAATGGGAACTCTAGAACACTTAATCGTTTAATCTTCATGTGTCCTTCCTTGTCTCTTATGGTGTTTTTTGTCTTAAAGTCAATTTTATCAGAAATCAATATTGTCACTCCTGCTCTTTTTTGGTTGCTATTTGCTTGATTTATCTTTTTCTATCCTTTGATTTTTAGTCTATTTTTGTCTTTGTCTCTAAGGTGTGTCTCTTGTAGACAGCATATTGATGGGTTATGTTTTCTCATCCAGTCTGCAACTCTCCATCTCTTGAGTGATGCATTTAATCCATTGACACTCAGTGTAATTATCAACAAGTATGAATTTGTTGCTGTCATTTTGTTATGTGGTGTTGCTGATTTCTCTCTTCCATATAATTTTCTTTGCTGAGCTCATTTTATTTATTAATTGTGTTATCACTTCTTTGTTGCTATTTTTTTTTTTTTTTTTGGTATTTGCTAAATAGTGCTCATCCTCTTTTTTATTTTGATGTGAAGGTTTATCATTTTTCTTTGAGATTATCCTGTGATTTATAGTTTTATTCCCAATTTTAGAATAGTCTGTTCTATCTTGCAGTTGTCTTGACGTCCCTACCATTTAGAAGTTCTATAACAACACAGTTTTTCCCTCTTTTTGGTTTGTAGTTGTCCTCATTTGTCAATTGATGTCTCTAGGTTCCCTGTTTACAATCTTGTGGGCTTATTTACTTTGGATACTTTCTTAACTGAGTTGGTTTCTGGGTTTTGTCATCATGTATGTTAATGGTCAGTTGTTTTTTTTTGCTATTCTTGGTTCTCTGTCCAAAGGACTCCCTTTAGCGTGTCTTGTAAGATTGGCCTGGTTATAACAAATTCTATTAATTTCTGCTTATCTGGAAATATCCTAATTTCACCATCCTATTTGAGGGACAGTTTTGCTGGGTATATAATTCTTGGTTGGAAATTTTTCTCTTTCAGGGTTTTAGATATACCATCCTGTTGCCTTCTCTCCTGCATAGTTTCTGTCAAGAAATCCAAGCTTAGTCTTATTGGCTGTCCCTTTTAGGCACCTTTTAATTTTTTCCTGTGCTGCTTTCAGGATTCTTTCTTTGGCTTTGGTTTTGGTGATTTTGATGATGTTATGTCTTGGTCATTTTATTTTGGGGTCTATCCTGTTCGGGTTCTTTGGTCTTCTTGAATGGATATATTCTCATCTTTCATCATACCAGGGAAATTCTTTTCCAACAAATCTTTGACAATTTTCTCTGTCATTTCATTTGTCTCTTCCTGTTCTAGAATTCCAATTACATGTAGGTTATTCCTTTTGATAGTATCCCACATGATCTTTAGGGTTTCTTCATTTTGTTTTGATCTTTTTTTCTGAACGAGTCCTTTCCAAAGAAGTGTTGAGGTATTTGTCTTCCATGTCACTAATTCTGTCTTCCATTGAGTTGATTCTGATCCTTTGCCTGCTCAATGTGCTATCTGTTTCTGAAAATTTAGTATTAATCTTCTGGATTTCTATCTGTAGATTTTGTGTCATTTCTAGTTTTTCATTGATTTTGTCATTTTGTTCTTGTATTTTCTTCTAAAATTGTTGTAAGGTTTTTTCTGTGTTTTCCTCAATTTTGCCAGTGTTTTCCTTGATCTGTCTCTCAAGCTGTTGAAGGTACCTAAATATAATTCTTTTGAATTCCTTTTTTGGGAGTTCTAATGCTGCTTCTTCCTCAAGGATGTGTTCTGGGTCTGTGTCCTAGACCCTTGTTTCCCGCTTTGTCTTGCTTCTTTGTGTGGACTGTGATGCTCTGTTGTGTCCGAGGCATTGTGATATTTTTGTTTTTATATTTAATTGGTGATTGTATGTTGGAGTGATTTGCCCAAGATTTTTGTTTTCTTTGGATGTTATCTAAGTAAGGAGGGTACTGTGCTCCTTTATTCACTAGTTGGCAGCACTTATATACTCACCACCTGTCTCCTTTCCTGTTGTCAGTCTCCTTGGCAAGTGGAGCCTTTTCTTAGGTCCCTGGAATCTGAATGAGAATGCTATCACTTACCTATCCAAAATGGCCACCTCTTGCAAACATTCAAAATGGCTGTACCCTCAGTCACTTTAGGTATCCAAAGTGGCCACCGCTTGTAAACAATCAAAATGGCTGTACCCTCCGGACAGCCAAAAGTCTTCAGCTTGAGTTGTTTCCCTCTTTGTTGTTTCCCTTCCTGGTCACCAGCCACCAGCATAGTCATTCCTGCAGCCTTTTGTGACCAGGGTTGATCTTCAGGTCAATTCTCAGGTCCCAACACCAGTTGGAAATATTCAGGCCTTTGGTGCCATCAGAGTAGCTGACAGTCTGCAGCTCCATCCATCTCCATACTCATTGTTTTAATTCAGGTTCTTCCACTAGTTGGTGCCTAATCCACTTTTGTATACTTCTTTTCAAAGCTCAGGGCTCCAGGACTATCTTCTATATCTCTGGCATTTGGTTTCTCTTTTCTTTGTTGAAAAGGGTCTGTGTAGTTTGTCTGCCTATTCTGCCATCTTACTGGAAGTTCAAACAGAGTATTTCTTAAGGCCATTTTATGCAAGTGTATTTGTGTTAAGACTCCCTCCTTAGATTGCATTCCTTCTACATCCTGACTTGACCACAAAGAAAATATCTCCTTTGCTACCTATGGTTCCTACCCAGATAAAGAGCCTAAAGGTCAGGCATTGGTAACTTCAATTTTAATTCTGCTGAATACAGCAGAGGCACAGATTTAATTAGCACATTTTACATTGGTTAAAGGTTCAGGAGAATTTCTGTCTTGCATGGGATACAGCTATCTTCAGTCTGGACACATTCTGAGAGGTTGTCTTAGTTTCTTAGTGCTGCTATGACAGAATACCATAAGAGCGTAACTTTAACAAACATAAACTTATTTTCTCAAAGTTAAGGGGTTAGAAGTCTGAATTCAGGGCTACAGCTCTTAGGGAAAGCTTTCTCTCTATGTTGGCTCTTGGGGGAAAGTCCTTGCCTTTTTTCAGCTTCTGTTCCTTAGTTCCTTGGTGATCTCCATGTGTCATCATCTTCTCCCATTTGTACTTTCTTGCTTCTATGTTTAATCTTCTTTTATATCTCAAACTGATTGTCTCAAAATACACCCTCCACTAACATGGCCTCATCATCATAACAAAGAATTCCCTGTTTCCAAATGGGATTACATCTACAAATACAGGGGTTAAATTCCAACATATATTTTGGGGTAGGGGACATAATTCAGTCTATAACAGAGGTCCATCCACGTGCCTCTTCTTGTCACTGTTCTTCTAATCCTGTTCTTTCTAAGTCCCTGGTCATCAGGTCAACCCATCCATGATTCAGCCATGACTCCTGAGGCACTGCTCATCACTTGATTCACTCTCCCACCCCTAAACCCTCTTGATTCACTGCTTTGTAGTGTGTATGAATTTTTCTGATTCTCCAAGTAGTAGGTCTTTCATATCTCTTATTACCTCTTCCCCAGTCATCCATCCTATGCACAGTTGGAGCCAAAACTCAAATGCATTGCCACTGAGTTGATTCCAACTCATAGCTACTCTACAGGACAGAGTGGAACTGCCCTATAGAGTTTCCAAGGCTGTAAATCTTTACAGAAGCAGACTGCTGTATTTTTCTCCTGTGGAGTTGCTTGTGGGTTTGAACTGCTGACCTTTTAGTAGCAGCCCGGAACTTAACCACTGTACCACCAGTCTCCCTCAATCAGATATCCATTCAATAAATGGTTGTTTAAAAGAAAAAAAAATTGCTCCAGTTAGGAGCCCTAAAAAAAGTTCTCAGGGTTTTATTCCAAGTTAGGTTTCTCTGGGTTTACCATTTGTTAAAATGGTGACCAACACATCCCTAATTGCCCTGAACTTTCCTGGTCTCTGCACATAGTTCCATATCCCAGGAAACCACTTGGACCCTGTTAAACCAGGATGGTTGAACACTCATGATATGTCAATATTCTCTTACTCCATAATTTAAAATGTTTGACACTGCAGATATTCAATAAATATTTATTGAGACCTACTATGCAGTGAACAAGATTAATTCAAGGCTCTGAGTGATGCATATAGTTAACTCATTTGGCTAAGTGAAAGGGTGGATGTTGGAATCCACCCAGAGGGACCTCAAAGAGAGGCTTGGGGATCTATTTCTGAAAAATCAGACATTGAAATCCCTTAGGGCATAGTTCTACTCTGACACATGTGAGGTCTCTATGAGTCACAATCAGCTGCACAGCAACTGGTTTCCCTGGAACCTATGTCTTACATTGGTGGGAGGAAGGCTAGAGCAAGAGATAGATAATAGGCAAATAACACATGAGGAAGTTTAAAATAATTCTTTTGTTGTTGTGATTTGGATGAAAGTTTACAGAGCAAATTCATTTTCCATACAGCAGTCCTACTTATTTTGTTTCATGACATTGATTGCAATCCCTATAATGTAACAGCTCTCTTCCCACTTCTCCCTGTGGTTACCTTTTCCCTGTGTCTTTTCCTGTGCATTTCTGCCTGCTGAGCTATTTCTCTATGCAAATGCTGCCCTTCTAATCTCCGATGGTTGATTGTTCTGAAGAGCACACCTACCTGCTGTAAATATTCACTTTATATGACTCTCTATTGTTTGGCTGGAAGCCATGGGTGTGAGTTCAGTTCCTGAACCTGAAGGGTGACAAGGGGCCATAGTCTTGGGGGTTTCACCAGTTTCTATCAGACCAGTAACCCTGGTCTTTTTTTATGATTTTGAGTTTTGTTCCACAATTTTCTCCCACTCTATCCAGAATCTCCTGGATTATCCCTTGCCAAGTGGTTGACAGCGGTAGCCAGGCACCAACTGTTCTGGTCTCAGGGTCAAGTAGGCTGAGGTATGCATAGTCCACTAGTCCTTTGGACTAATTGTTTACATATGTCTTTCGTTTTCTTCATTTTTCATTGCTCCAGATGAGGAGAGACCAATTATTACATCTAGATGGCTGCTTGCAAGCTTTTAAGACTCCAGTCGCTACTCACGAAACTGGGATGTAGAACAATGCTTTAGTGCAGTTATGTTATGCCAATTGAGCTTGATGTCCCCCCACATCCATGGTCCCGAGCCCAGAGGCCCAAAACTCACTCCCTCAGGGTAGCTGACTGTGGCTAAGAAGTTATCATAACTTTGCCCCCTGTTCTATTTATGTAGACATTCTTATAGCTCATACAAATACATATGTAGAAATATTGTCTGCCAAACTTATATATTGTTATAGGTGTATTCCCTTTTGCCTAAACATACTTGATCATTCAGCCTATCTATGTGTGTCTGCCCATATATTAGTGTTTGTTATTACTGATAATGTAGTATTGTATATGTTAAAGTGTTTATCTTTGCTGTCTTTGTACCTCTTGTGCAAGTTTAAGATAATTTTAAGTGCTATAGAAAAAAAATATGGTAATGAAATAGAGAGTGCCTGGGACTTATTTAGGAATGTGACTAGGATGAAACTTGAATGATAATCAGAATGTAGCCAGGGAAAGGCTTACCAGTAAGGGAATGGTCCTGATGCAAGTACAAATTATGACATGTGTGTACTGACAGGGAAAAGTGGTCAGAAGATAAATCACATTAGGCCTTGTGGAAAATGGAAAAGTGACTGAATTTTATTCTAAGTGATATTAGATGGTGTGGTAGGTAAGTGGTGTGTCAACTTGGCTGGGCCTGGTTTTGAGTGGCTGGGCAGCTGGATCTCGTTATTCCCCATGAGGATACTGGTAATCACCTCCATGGTAGAATCTACTGGAGCAGCTGAGTAGCTGCCTTAGCAATGTGGTTTGCTTCCAGTATATAAGAAAACAGCTTTGAGAAAGGTCTCTGCAGGATCCTTTTTGGATCCTGAATGTAGCTGAGTCTTCATTCAGCAGCCTGTCATGCTTCCTGCTGATCTTGGGACTATCTCTGGACTTTGAACTAGTAGCCTGCCATGTTGTTTGGTATATCTTGGGACTGTGCCATTTTATTTGTCGACCTTGGGTTTGTCAGCCTTAGCAGCCAGCAGCTGCCTGAGTGAAGAGAAGCCTCTAGCTTCAGTGGGCCAGGAACAAGAGGCAGAGCTGAAGCTCAAGGTTGACGGGCTTTCACCCAGCCCTAGAGCTGGCAGTTAGAACTCAGACTTCTAGTCTCCTAAATTGTAAGAGAATAAACTCCTGTTTGTTAAAGCCACCCTTTTGTGGTGTTTACTGTTAGAGTTGCACTAAAGAACAAAAACAGATGGTATCTAATCAAATGAGTGACAAGTTCTAAAATGTTTTTAAAAGGTCACTTTTTTTCCTATTTGGAGCATGACCTGTAGGGGAATAAGAGCAGAAGCAGGGAACAAGCTCAAATGGCATAACATAAGCCCACTTAGAAGGTTATAGCAGAAATGCAGGAGAAAGGTCGTGGTAGATTGGACTGGGATAGTGGCAGTAGAAGGAGCCCTGGTGGTACAGTTATTAAACACTTGGCTGCTAACCAGGAAGTTAGCAGTTCAAACCCACTAGCTGCTTCACTGGAGAAAGATGTGTCAATCTTTCTTTGAAGATTACAGCCTTGGAAACCCTACAGGGCAGTTGCACTCTGTCTTCTAGGGTTGGTAGGAGTCAAAATTGACTCAATGGCAATGGGTTTTGTTTTTAACAGGTAGAGGTGGTAAGAGGTAATGCAATTCAGAACATATATTCTTGTTCAGAACATATAAGACTCATTGATGGACTGGATGTAGGGTAAGAAATGAGCAATCAAAAATGACTCCTACATACAGAATCATACAATAATAGAAATAAAAACAATAATCTATGAGTGAATACATAGCTAGACATGAAAGCTGAATAGGCATAGGAAGGAGAAAAGGACTATACCCATGAGTATATATAAGTTTGGCAGAGAATATTTCTACATATGTATTTGCATGAGTTGTAAATATATCCATGTATGCAGTAGAGCATACGGGGGGCAAAGTTATGAAAATTTCTTAGTAATCAAACTTTGTGAAGGAATGAATCACTGGGCTTGAGAGCTTAGGACCATAGTTTGGGGTGACATCTAGGTCAATTGGCATAACATAGTCCACAAAGACAATGTTCTGCATTCTACTTTGGTGAGTATAGACTGGAATCTTGAAAGCTTGCAAGCAGCCATGTAAGATACAATCATTGGTCTCTCCCTGTATTTTGAGTGCCTTCAGACCTGAAAGGCTCATCACTGGCACTATATCAGACAATGTTTCTGGGCTATTCATAAATTTTTCCAGTAATATATCACACTGTATTTCACTGCTATTCATAAGGTTTTCACTGGCCAGTTTTTTCAGAAGCAGATGGCCCCTTCCTTTCCAGTCTGTCTTAGTCTGGAAGCTCCACTGAAACTTGTCCACCAGGGGTGACCCTGCTCGTATTTGAAATACTGGTGGCATAGCCTCCAGCCTCACAGCAACGTGTAAGCCACCAAAGTACAACAAACTGACAGATGAGTGGTGGAAGGACTGTCTATATTGGATCAAACTATGAATAGCAACTCAAAAAGTTGGCTAGGAAGCTTGGAGGGCAGTGAGTTTATATTAATGGGGGAGAAACAATTCAGAAAAGAAGGATGGGAATGATTACATACCTTGAATGTTATCAGTGTCACTGAATTATACATGTAGAAATTGTTGAATCAATGTACATTTTACTGTGTGCATTTTCAACAACAAAAAAGGCAGAAAGATAAAAAGAATGACTCCTAGATTTTTGGCCTGATGGAGTGGTGGATGAAAGTGCCATTAACTGTGACAGGGAAAAGTGAAGAAGCCAATGAGAGTTGGAGTGGGGCAAGAATCAAGAGTTTTTTGTGTTTTTTTTTTTTAACTTTTATTGTGGCGAAAACTTATATAACAAGACATTCACCAACACAATACTTCCACATTTACAGCTCAGGGACACTGATAACATTTTCCATGTTCTACCACCATTATTGCTATCCTTTTTCAAAATATTCTACCACCTATTAGCATAAACTCAGTGCCCCCCAAACAAAAGCTTCCCCTTTTCCCTTCCTTCCTACCCCTGCTAACCACTAATAGTCTCTGTTTTTTTTTTTTTTCCCCTCTCTATATAAAATCTTTTTTTTTCAACCTATCTAGAAATTTTCCTTCCCCTCCCCTCCCAGGTAACCAACAAAGAAAGTTTCCTTCTATGTGTAAACCTTTCCTTGACTTTTACAATGGCAGACTAATACAATATTTGTCCTTCTGTGATTGACTTATTTCACTCAGCATAAGGTCCTCCAAGTTCATCTACGTTATGGTGGTGTTCTGCAGATTCTACATTATTCTTTAGGGTTGCATAGTATTCCACTGTATGCATCACAGTTGATGGGCACTTAGGTTATTTCCATCTCTTTGCTATTGTGAATAGTGGTGTGATGAACATGGGTGTGCATACTATCTATTTGTGTCTTGCCTCTCACTTCTTTAGGGTATATCCCTAGTAATGGGATTGCTGGATCAAATGGCATTTTAATTTCCAACTTTTTAAGGAATCACCATACCAATTTCTACAATGGTTATATCATTTTACAGTCCCACGAGCAGTGATGAGAGTCCCTATCTCTCCACATCTTCACCAGCATTTGTTATTTTCTAAGAATCAAGAGTTCTTTAGGCCATTTTGTCTTTGTGGTGCCTGCCCAAACAGTTGGAGACATCCGGTAGGCAGTTTGATATATGGGACTGAAGCTTAAGGGAATGATGAAGGATGGAAATATAAATGTAGAAGTCTTCAAACTAAATGTGGCATTTAAACAGGTGAAACTGAAAAAGGCAGAAAAGCTGGTTAGAGGATCCAGGCCTGAGGCACTTACCCATAAAGTTGAAGAGTGGAGGAGGAGCTGGGAACCAGTACAAAAACCTGAGGAGGAGTGGCCAGTAAGGAAGAAGGAAAACCTGGAGCATGTGGTATCTTAGAAGCCAAAAGAAAATAAAATAGTTCAAGAAGACAGTATTAATCAAATGTTGAAAGACAGAGCATTGATCATTTCCTGAGATTCCCTGACACTTGTATTTTTTAATCATTGGATTGTCTTACATAGATTTTTTAAAAGGTGGGTATAATTCTCATATAAAAATGATCCTACAATTCCCAGAATTTGTAATTTTTACTACTCAGAAGTGAATAAAGACATTTTTTATTTAATGAGGGACAATCATTCTTCAGAACTAAATAATATGAGTATAGCCTGGAATAGAAGTCAGATAGAAAAAATTGTGCACAACAACAACAACAAAAAAAACTAAGATGAGTCACATATCTAAATGGAAGTGGGAATCATAGTGTTAAGAAACTGCAGGAATAAAGTTAAAAGGCAAGAGACAACTGGGAAATTATTTGCAATATACAAAAAAAAAAAGGTTAATAGTACATAAAAGAGCTAACACATTAATAACTTACAACTACTCCAATTAGAAAAATGATCAAAGGATATCAGTAGAAAATTCACAAAAGAAGAAATACAAATGTGCAATAAACATAACTTACAATGCATACTGATATTAGTAAAAAAACAACCACAACCATATAAATCAAAGAAACTAATTATACCTAAATCATTATTCCATTAATGAAAAATAATGGAAATTAGTATGACAAAGTTATCTAAGAGAGTGGGAAACAAGTGGACTGGGGACCTAGAGTAAATTGGTAGACAGCACTGAACGCCACACTTTGGGTGTGATTAAGGCCATCAGTTTAAAGGAGGAGCTACAACATGGCAGGGTGTTTTTTCCAGTCACCTTAAGTTGCTTCACAGCATCAAAGACTTTGATTTATCCTGATTTTGGGTTTTTGCCCTGAGTCCATCATAGAGGGAGAAGGTGCATGGGGTTTTAGGAGATATAGGGGGTATATGGGAGCTCTGGTGGTGTAGTGCCTAAAGCATTTGACTGCTAACCTGGGGGCTGGCGGTTCAAACCCACCAGCCACTCCTGGGAAGGAAGGTCGGCAATCTATTTCCGTAGTGATACTGCCTCAGAAACTCAAGGAGGGGTCGCTATGAGTCGGTCCGTCTTGACCGCAGGTAACAACAATGGAAATTTTAAAAATACTAGAAGACTGGAAACATGTTCCAAATTTTAATAGTGGTTAATCAGGATAGAGAGATGATCTTTGCTTTTAATTTCTCTTTTGCCATTTTATTCATTCTACACAGTTTTCTATGGCAACTATATATCATTTTGTATGAAGACTTTAATTTACACTAAGTGGTTGCCTAGTGTGAAATAAAAATGTCACATTTCCATTTTTCCAGCAGAATTGTTTCTCAGATACAGGTCATCATGTTAGAACGACAGTTTCGTTGCTCATTATCTAGGTTAAGCACTTCTCATTTCTTTGTGGACTTTTCATCACGTTGATCTCTACCTCAAAAGGCTGGGGAATAAAAAAGAAAGTTCTTTTTTTAATATCGGTTGGCAGATCTGCTAAAAAGTTTTGTGTGGCAGGCTAAAAGAAGGGTTTTGAATGATCAGCATATTTCAATCCAGTATACAGCTGCACCCCACTTACTTACTACAGAACTCCACTGCAGTGCGGACTGCACTATATTCTTACAGAACGTTGTTGACAAGTATAACGCCATTGTTGCCTCTTACCACATATGAAATACATCATGTAGTCAATAACTGTAGCAGTGCACATAACATATGTGCAAAACAGCGGTCTTTAGTATTTTATCTCCCAAGCCCACCATTTTACACGTCACAGAGTCAAATCGTACTCCTTTTTTTTCCTTCTAGGGAGAGGAATCCAGATAAATGTATTGGGGGGAAAATGTAACTTCTTAGGTTAAGAATCCAGATCCCCCATAATAGCCCCATAGGGATGTAATTCCAAGTTACCCAAATTCCCCCTTTCCAAATCGCAGTTCAGCCTCACCTTCCTCTTTTAGGTTAACATTTCCCTTTTCTCACGTAGTGAGATCTCGCCTCTCTAGCCCGTCCCCTTCGCCAGCGCCCAACCAGGAGGAGGTAGCGCCCCCTCATGCATGACGTCACCACGCCCGCCGCCCCGCACCTCCTGTCAGTGGCGGCCATTGTTCAGATGGTTGTGCTGGCTTCGCTGGGGCTGGACTGGTCCAGCCCTGGCAGCTCTTGGCCCCTTAGCGCAGGGCGCGGGGGCAAGTCTCTGGCACTGAGGACTCTGGGTTCCTTGGGTGCAAGTCACCATGAGCAAACGGAAGGCGCCACAGGAGACGCTCAACGGGGGAATCACCGACATGCTTACGGGTTAGCACCGGGCCGGGCTCCTCTGGCTTTCTTCTTTCCTCCCATTTCATTGCCTTCCCTTCCTTCTCCCCCCCGCCAAGCCCCGCGACAGTCCAGGGGATGGGGCCGACCCGTGGCTCTCCAGTCCCTCACAGCAGGTCGCCTTCCATATGGATCTACCCTCAACGCCCGTGGCCCGCGCGGCCACTCTTGCCCGAAACTCCTGAGTCTTCTCTTGGGCTGCCTCATTCTCTGGAGAAGAGAATGGTCACTGCCCACGTTCCAGAAAACTCAGTTCCCATTTGTTTAGCTGTGGTTCTTGTTCACCCGAGCCTCTTGTTGCCTTTTCAGAACTCGCTAACTTTGAGAAGAATGTGAACCAAGCTATCCACAAGTACAACGCTTACAGGTGGGACAGTGCAGCAGTCTGTGATTGCATGCGTTCTGGTATACCCCTGTTTTTGCCAGTTAAGAGATGATAGGTCAAGTAGATATTGGAATCATCCGCAAAAAAAAGGAAGAAAGGAGAATCCAGGGTTTGACATTGTGGTGGTTCCTTACTGCAGTATGTCTGAAAGAATCTGGGCAGAGCTCTGTAGGATCAATTATGATCAGTTCCCAATTCTGATAGAAAATAGGTATAACTTGATAGGTATTTTTCTCTATGATCAAACGTGAATTACTGGAAATGCCTAGTGAAAGACAGTGCTGTGAAATAGATGAGATTCAAGGAATCACATCTTTCCATCTGGTTAGTCTGTGGCTGATCCTGTCGCTTTAATTTGATTTCCATCTTACCCGGGACTTTATCCTGGCTATTCTCACATTCACCTACTTCTGTTCTTCAGAATATAAACCAAGGAAACCAAACACACTGCCATGGGGTCGTTTCTGACTCCTGGCAACCCTTCCTTGGGTTTCTGAGGCCATATCTCTATGAAAGTAGATTGCCCAGGCTTCCTTCCGAGGAGTGGCTGGTGATTTTGAACCGCCAGCCTTCTGGTTAGCAGTCAGATGCCTTAGGGACTATGCCACCAGAGCTCCCTTCTCAGAATATTAACACATTCAAATTCCCCAGCCTTAAGCAAAAACAAAAACAATCTTCTTAACTCTTTTTAGGTAACACCTTATCTCTTCCCTCCACTTTACAATTAAACCTCTTGAAGAATAATCCATATTCATTGCCTGAACCTTATCCCTAGTCATTCCTTAACTCATTGCAGGATAATTTCTCTGAAAATGCCCTCACTTATACTTCGTCTTACTAGGCATTTGCTGGCACTCGCCTCTAGCTCATTCCATGGAATACTTTCCCTTGGCTTATTTGATGGCACTCCTCTACTCTGGCACCTCTTGTCTTTTAGCTTTTAATATGGGTAGTCCCCAGAGGACTAACTCTTTTCTCACTTTCATAGTTTCCCTGGCAATCTTACTATCTTTAGCTTTGAATACCACTTACATCAGTGGATCCGAATTTTTGCCACATTGAGCTTTTCTCCAGATTTTTAATCCTATGATCCCTTTATTTGTATGTTTTCAAAACAAACTTAACTACTTCTTCTCATCCCACTCACCCTATTCAGAACTGAATACTGTCCCTCCTATCCTTCCCTTGTATAATTTCCTGTGTAAAGTAATTATACTGTCATTTGATGTACATATTGATGATTTAGAAACCAGAGAGACATTGAACCCCATCTTTTTCTGTGAGTCACAGGCTCTAAAGAGGTGTTTAGTCTTGAAGGAGACATCAGAGGATAAGTGAGAGAAAGAGCAATCTAGACAAAGGAAACAAAATGTGCCATGGAGGCACTGAGACAAAAAGGACTGTGGCATTTTCTGAAAGTCAGTAATTCATTTTGCCTAACCGGTGGGATTTGAGTGGAAATTAAGTCCAGGAAGGTCAGTAATACTCTACCACCCATGCATGCTTCCTTCTACCTTAATGTACATTTCTCTTCATTATTGCCAAATAGTTATCTGATTTTGTCATTCTCCCATATCAAATAGTTAGATATTTCCTTTTTACCTTGATAAATCTCTATTGCATAATGGCATGCCAAAAACCTTTCATGTTGTAATTCTTTTTCCCTTTCAGGCTTTACCCCACAGTATCAAATATGCCTGCCCTGAAACAATTCCCTCCACAAACTCCCCTCGACCGACCTTTCCGTATTCATCACCAATAATATGCTGAATGTTGTTGTTGGGTGCCATCGAGTGGGTTTCAATCAGCAAGTCCATGTGACAGGGTAGAACTGCCCCATTGGGTTTTCTGGCTATAATCCTTACAGGAGCAGATTGCCAGGTCTTTCTCCCATGGACCCACTGAGTGGGTTGAACCACCAACCTTTTGGTTAGCAGCCGAATAGTTAACCGTTGTGCCACCAAGGCTATTTATAGAGAAGTTGAAGTCCCAAGTATAAAGGTTCTGTGTGCTACGATAGAATGAAAAAAGCTCTAAGGACTATTCAGTATTTATGCTTTAGACTTAGACGTGCTATCGCTTTTTATCAGCATCAATTCTAAACTACATTTAGCATTAATTAATTAAAATTAATAGATAACATATCTTTAGTAAGCTCCCATAAAGTACCCAGTCTCACCAGATTATTAAGCGGATATGTGTGGAGATAGGAATCACAGGTCATTGCTTTATGCTGAACTGAAATGGGTGCAGTGAAAAATGAACTGCTATAAGGACAGAATGGGATGCCAACTTTAAACCATGAATTTTTAAATAGCCACCATAGATAAGCAAATCAGGTATCTAGTAGTCTGAATATGGTGAAACACTTTAATGAAAGAAAGTTATGAACAATTTTTTTTAAATCTAGCTACTAAAAAAAAGATCTAATGATATTTTCCACTTAGTCCCAAATACGAGGAAAGGCTGTTGGTCTCAGTCTCTCTAGCTTTATATATAGTTAAAATCAGATTGTCCTCCAATGTGAGAATTTTCAAGCTATTCAAAAAAGTCAAGAGATGTAGTTGTTGGTCTGCCAGCTCATCTGAGTTGTAAGTTTTATGTGGAGTTAGAAGTCTTGGTGAAAGTTCAAACTGGATATTAGCTTGTGTGTATGTTCCAATTTAAGAAAAATCAAGGCTTCATTGGATTTCAAATTGGTTTTCTTTTCTTTCTTCTTGTAGAAAAGCAGCATCTGTGATAGCAAAGTACCCACACAAAATAAAAAGTGGAGCAGAAGCTAAGAAATTGGTAAGTTTAGTGAACAAGTTGATTAAAGAGTTCACACATGGACAAATTTGATGAGTTCCCATGAAACTAAATTGACCTCTCAGAAGCTTCCTTGACCTACACAGACTCACACTAGCTTCTTATTTCTTAGAATATTAAAGTTATTTCAAGCATACTTTTTCAAATACGAAGTGCTTTATTTGTGTGTGGTGGTGGGGTGGGTTTAAAAGTGTTAAAAAGGTGTTAATTATAATTTTCTTTCTATTTTAGTGAACTAACTCAGTGTTAACCTCTGGAACCACTCCAGCTTCCATTGTGTTCCCCTTTTAATATTTGAGATAACCATTGAATTTCTTTTTGTGTTTATTGCAAATAACCTGTTCATTTCTTAAAGGCAGACTTCTGACAAACTCTGATACACTTCATCCCAAATCTTAGCTCATGACATAGCCCTAAATAGAACACAAAAGTATCCAAAAACCACAGAAGGGCTGTGTATGCACAGGGAGACAGCTTGGGTGGCAGGAGTGCATGAGAGGCAAGGACACAGGGAAGCGGTAACTATGGGGAGGATGTGGGAGGGGAGCTGTTGCATTGTGGGAAATTGCAGTCAGTGTCATGAGATAAAGGTATGTGAGCTGCTATATGGAAAATGAATTTGTAAACTTTCACCTAAATCACAATTTAAAAAAAAAAATGGTTGTAATCCTCTTAAAAAGAAAGTATCCAAAACTTTTGCATAAGGCTGGACATGAAAATATCACTATTATTCCTTTTTAACTACTTTAACTATCAAATATGAGTATAGCTTGATAATTCTAGAAATTAGAATTTCCAGGATGAGTAGTTTGCCTTTTATTTGTTAATATTATCAAACTTAACTATCATAAAGTTGATTCTGACTCAAAGTGATCCTGTAAGACAAAATAGAACTGCCCTCAGAGGTTTTTGAGGCTGTAAATCTTTATGGAAGCAGACTGTCTCATCTTTCTCTGCGGGAGCAGTTAGTGGATTCAAACCACCAACATTTTGGTTAGCAGCCTAATGCTTTAACCACTATGCCATCCAAGCTCCTTAATGTTGTTATTGTTAGGTACTGATGAGTTGGCTCTGACTCATAGTGAACCTGTGTACGTCAGAACAAAACACTGCTCAGTCCTGCACCATCCTCACAATCCTTGATATGCTTGAGCCCACTGTCACAGCCATTGTGTCAGTCCATCTCGTTAACGGTCTTCGCCTTTTTCAGTGACCCTCTACCAAGCATAATTTCCTTCTCCAGAGACTGATTCCTTCTGACAAAATGATCAAAGTAGGTGAGATGAAGTCTGGCTATTCTTGCTCATAAGGAGCATTCCAACTGCACTGCTTCCAAGACAGATTTGTTCGTTCTTCTGGCATCCTTGGTGTTTTCAGTATTCTTTGCCAACACCACAATTCAAATGCATTATATCATCTTTGATCTTCCTTATTCATTGTCTGTCTTTCACATGCAGAAGAGGCTATTGAAAATACCAAGGTTTGGGTTGGGTGTACCTTAGTCTTCAAAGTGACATCTTGGTTAGGAAATCACCTGGGGCTAAATTGCTTTAGGTTAGTGTATTATTGGAGTGAAATTATTGTAGCAGTGTTCTGTACAGGGGAAAAAATTGGTTTTCTTCTAACCTTCTGATAGAGGAAATGAGAAGGCTGAGCTGTTTCCCTTTTCCAATCTAATCTACTTTTTTAATCTTTTGTTCATTTCTCTCTGTTACCATTCTCAAAATTCGATTTTGGGATCTGTAGTCTTGGGACATTTATTAAACATTAAATAAATTTCAAGGTCCTTTTATTTAACTAAAAGATACCGATAAACATGAAAAAAATTGAACTTCATTAAAATCAAAATTGCTTATTAAAACATAATTCTGTATAGTGCCAATTAACTGTGGTGGCTCAGTGGTAAAAGCAGCTCAGCTGCTAATCAGAAGGTCAGCAGTTTGAACCCACTGGGCACTCTTTAGGGGAAAGATGTGGTAGTCTGCGTCCATAAAAATTTACAACATGGGAAAACCTACAGAGCAGTTCTACTCTGTTCTGTAGGGTCACTATGAGTTGTAATTGACATGATAGCAGTGAGTTTGTCTTTTGGTTTGGTTTATATAGTGCCTATAAATTATCAAAGATAGTATGCAGTGTGGATAAAAATGTGGAAAAAGGGATACTCTCATCCACTGCTGATGGAAGTGTTGGTTGGTCCAACTTTTTCAATGGCAGAATTTTGGCAGAATGTATATATCCTTTGATCCAGCAATTCCACTTTGAGGGATTTGTGTTTAGGAAATGAATATATATATATATATATATATATATGCAAGAATTCAATAGTTCATAATTTTTTGACCATATCTATGCCAGGCACTCATCCAGGTGCCACTAGGGATAAACCAGTGAGAAGTCAGGATCTCTGTTCTCTGGGGCCTATATTCTAGAGAAATGCTATTCAGTACTGTAGCCACATCTGGCTGTTGAACTCTTGAAAAATGTGGCCAGTGTGACTTGTTGTTGTTAATGTCCCGATTCATAGCAACCCCTCCTTGGGTTCCAAGGCGGTATCACTATGAAAGTAGATTGCTCAACCTTCCTTCCGAAGAGTGGCTGGTGGGTTTGAATTGCCCACCTTCTGGTTAGCAGTCAAGTGCCTTAGGCACTACACTACCAGGCTAAGTAATTGAATTTTAAACTTAATTTAATTTAAATTAAAATTTTCTGATGTGGCTAGTGGCTACCATGGAGAACGAGGCAGTTCTAGAACAGTGGTTCTCAAAAGTGTGGTTCCTGGACTAGCAGATCAATATCACCTGGGTATTTGTTAGAACTAAAGCTTCTTGGCCCCATCCCAAACTGACTGAATGTGAAACTGAGGTGGCATTCAACAGTCTGTGTTTTAGTAAGTCTCTTAACAGTGTTGAAGCATGTGAAAGTTTCTGAACCTCTGTTTTAGAGGAAGTTCATCACAGCATTATTAAATAATATCAGATACAGTAAAACTTGCAAAAGCTGGAACCTGTGTAAGGTGGAAATCTATCAAAAAAGAAAAGTTCAAATTTCCACTAACAGAAAGTGATAGAAAAATGTTAAGACTACACTCTCTCAAAGGTGGAAAACTTGAGAGACCTGGAGAAAAAGGCAGTCCTGTTGAGTTCCAGCTTGCACAGGTTTCACTGCAATTGGGAATAACCTCGATATTTTTTCAGTAAGTTATGATACAAACACATTTATGTAGTTATATACCATGATGCCACTTACATACCAGTTTTTATATAACAGTTATATACCATATTGTATTATTGATAGGGGAATTATTCTTGATATGTTATTAAGTTTTTTAAAACAAAACACTTTACAAACAGCATGATTCTATTTTTATAAAAAAGAAGTATGTGTGGATGAGCAGAAAAGAAGTTAAGTAACTTGTATCAAATGTTAAGTGATGAGGTTACAGGTGATTTTACTTTGTAGGGTGATATTAACAAGTGCTCTTAATATTCTTTATGCAAGTCTAAATTTCTAATTTTTGTTAATTTTTTTTTTTTAAAGAAAGAGAATAATTTCATTAGGATTCTCTTGTTTAAACATTTTGCCTCTGGGAGGGAATGTTTTTTTCTGAGAATCAATTTTCTGTGTCCTTGTTTCAAAATTTGTCATGTGATGATCACTTGCTTTTCATTTCCCACTTTTTGCTTTATCTTTTAGTGATTTGGTAAGGATTTGTTTATATGTTCTTTATTTTTAATTTTCTGTGCAGCCTGGAGTAGGAACAAAAATTGCTGAAAAGATTGATGAGTTTTTAGCAACTGGAAAATTGCGTAAACTGGAAAAGGTAGTATTTAAATTACTTGTTTTCTAATTTAATTACAGTGTCTGCCTTTATGGCAGCTATCATGTGGTACCATTGCAGGGTGACTGAGGTTGTACATGCTAGTGAGATTCTGAGTTTAAAAAATTTTAATATTGTTAAAAATATTCATTTATTTTTTGTGACATTTACAAGACTATTATTGAATTAGCTCCTTGTTTTCAGTACTGTTTGGAAAAGAGATTATTTTAAGCTTTGACTAAAAGATAATTATCTTCTAGAATTTCTGGGTTTAAACTCTCCCAAACAATTTTTTGGTTTTGTTTCACCTTGACAATAGTAATTATGTCACTTCTGGTCTCTTAGGAATAGAGCTTTTTAAATTATAAAGATAAATTAGAGATTGGACATCCTCAGGAACTTTCGTTTTTTTCACTACAAATTTATATAACTACCAAGGTTATAAATGAATACTTCTGTTAGGGTTATCCAGACAAATGTAAGTGACTCTTTATGTCTCCTAACTGCCTAGAGTATTTTAAATAAGATTATTTGAGTCTTCAAAGCATTCCTAAATCTTTTTTCCCTTAAAGATTCGACAGGATGATACAAGTTCATCTATCAATTTCCTGACTCGAGTTACTGGCATTGGGTAAGAGCTATTTTAAAAAGACAGTAATAGTCTTGGTTTTATTTTCTGTGTCAGCCAAACTAAATTGTATACTGTTTTCCTTCAAAACCTGTATTTTCCACCTCTTTGCCTTTGCCCATACATTTCCCTTGTCTATAGCTTAAGTGTCTGAGGTCAATCCTACAGATGCTGCCTCTACTATAAAAGCCTCATCCAAGGTACCAAGATGGTACCTCCTTCCTGAAACCATTTTGATTCCCCAGCCAGAAATAATCTCTCCTTCTTTTGAACTCCACTAAAACTTACTGTGTATGCATTTTATCACCCTTTCTAGTTTGTGCCTCATTTGCCACTCTGAACATAATTATCTTAAACATTTTTGCTTTCTTCCATAGTACCTTATGAATTTACAGCAAGCACTTTATTTCTTTGCATGTCTATATTAAGTTTATTTGGTATCATTAAGAATTTGCCTTTTAGAAGATAGTTTAGCATATACATAACAGATAAGCCTTGTGATTACAATTCAAACTGGGTAATTGGTTTAGAGTTAATTAGAATAAAATAATAAGATTTGTTAGTTGAATTTAAAAGTATGAGGAAGAACTAGGCTTTTGGATTTGAATTAGAAATTGAATTTTACTTAGAAGTTGTTTTAAAGAGCACCTGTTGTATTATCCTTTTTTTCTAGGTAAGAAACTGAGACTTACATACATGAAGTGAAATAACTAGTAGAGTCAGGATTAGAACCCAGGACTTCTGATTCCCAATTCAGTTCTATTTCTTCTAGGCTCCACTGTCTTGATGATATGAATATCAGTTACTGTACCACGCTATAATATCAGGATGTTCACAAGTTACTGAATTGTGTAGGTTATTTTTCTCAAAATACCATAGCCCCAGACTAGTGTGCATTTGTAGGTTTGAATATGTGTTTCTTCCTATTTTTGCTGCTACTTTATTATGTTGTAAATTGGCATAGTGCAGTAAAAGTCAGGAGATTTGGGTACTGCTCCCAGAGCTACCACCAACTAGAGTTGTAACCTTAGCCAGTCACTTCATCTTTTTAGGTTTCAATGTCCTTCTCTGTAAAATGTGAGCAATAAGGTTCCTATGCCCTTGACATTCCATAGAACATCGTCAGTCATTTTCTTATGTGTGGTTTATTTATAATAACTTAGCAGTCAAAGTAATCTTTTACAAACCTAAATCAGATTTTATCTTTGTTTTGCTCAAAACCATCTAATAGCTATACTCAGAATAAAAACCAAATTTACTACCTGGCTTACACAGCCCCATATGTCTTCCACTCTCCCCATCCCATACATCTCTCTATACATACTGATTTTTTTTCTTAGACTAGTTAGCCTCATGCCATTCTTAGGGCCTTTGCACTGATTGTTTCCTTTGCCTGATACGCTTTTATCTTTGATCACTCCCATAACTGGGCTCTTTGTCATTCAGGTCTCAGCTTCGTATCATCTTAAAGGTTTTATCTCACCCAGCCACTCTGTCATGACACTGTTTGAATTCATTGCAAGGCACATGATGCTTTTATTTGTTTATATATCTACTTTATATTTCTCCCTATCCACTAGAATATACATTTCATAAAATCAGGGATCTTATTTGTCTTATTTCCTGCTGTATTTTCAGTACCTGGAAGGGTATCTGGAACATAATGGACCTTTGGTAAATCTTTGTTGACTGAATGTTTTGGTTACTGCTCTGACAGGAATATACCACAAATGGAATGACTTGAACAAACAGAAGTTTATTCTCTTACAGTTCAGGAGACTAGAAGTCCGAGGTCAAAGTGCCAGGCTCTAGGGGTTGTGTGAAAGCCCCTCGACCTTGGGCTTTAGCTCTGCCTCTTGCTCCTGGCCCACTGAAACTGGAGGCATCTCTTCACTTAGGCAGCTACTGGCTGCTGAGGCTAACAGGTCCAAGGTCGACAAATAAAATGGCATAGTCCCGATGTTACCAAACAACACAGCAGGCGTTGAGTCAAGTCCATTGAAAGTCCCAGAATCAGCAGAGCATGGCAGGCTCCTGAACAAAGACTCAGCTACATGCACCTACATACTCAGCATGCCATAAGCTCAAGGCCATTCCCAAAGCTGCTTCTTATACACGGGAAGCAGCCGCCATACCCAATGCAGCTACTCAGCTGCCCCAATAGATGTCACCATGGAGTTAATTACCAGTCTCACCGTGGGAAATAACTACATTCAGCTGCCCAGCCACTCAACCAGGTCCAGCCAAGTTGACACACAAACTTACCCACCACACTGAATCAACAGTTTTCAGATGTCTGCATGTCTGTTTTATGGCAGCTGTGTGCTTAGATATTTTGTGCTCAAGTTCATGGTTGTCTTCCTAATCATTGAAGCATCAAGAATTCTTACCTTTCGATAAAATTGAACATTACCAAAGTAATCTTTCACCATTTTAGCAGGTCTTCTTTAGCTCCATAGCAACTCTTTGTTTGATAAGAGATAACATTTTAGTTATTTGTTACAAGAATCCTGAGTTTCACATGTGATACTGAGATAATGCTTTTCTTTCTTTGTAGTCCATCTGCTGCAAGAAAATTTGTAGATGAGGGAATTAAGACATTAGAAGGTGAGTATGTACCATAGGTTGCTAATTCCAGTTAACTATCTTCCTGAAGGACTATTATGTACTAACAAACAAGTTCAAAAACGCTTTTGAAGTCAATAGATGCAAATGATAATATTTTCTTTTTAATTCTTCAAGGAAGAGTCGGTGTATAGTTTACATTACCATCTTAAATGTTTTTAGGTTTACAGCTCAGAAGAAAATCAAGAAGAGCAAGAAGTAGCTTCTTGGTTTAAAGGCAATGAAATATTTTTCATTTGTAGATTCTTAAAAGATTTAAAGTGCCTTTGTTTCTTTAATAAAATTTTAGACAACAAAGTCTTAACATGTCAGCCTAAAAATTAAGTTATGTACATTGGGAAAGATTCTGTAAGAGACTTGCATGTTTATTGAAGTAATTTTTGCTTTCAGAGAAATGACAAAAATAGAATCCAAATCAAGTAATTATAAAATATTTTCCTTAAACCTAATGTTAAAAACAAAAAACAGTTGCCATTGAGTTAATTCTGGCTCATGTAGCCTTATGTTTGTCAGCAGAATTGTGCTGTATTGGATTTTCAGTGGGTCATTTTTCAGAAGTAAATCAGTAGGCCTCTTTGTGAGGTGCCTCTGGGTGGACTCAGACCTCCAACTTTTTGGTTAGCAGCTGAATGTGTTGATTGTTTGCATCACCCAGGGACTCCAAACCTAATATAACCAAACTCACTGCCATTCAGTTGATTCCAACTCACAGCAATCCCCATTGGGTGTCCAAGGCTGTAAATCTTTATAGCAGCAGACTGCCTCATCTTTCTTTTGTGGAGTGGCTGGTGGGTTCAAACCTCCAGCGTTTTTGTTGGCAGCCAAATGCCTTAACCACACCACCACCAGAGCTCCATAAACCTGATATAAGAATCTTTAAATATAATTTATCTTCACATGCTTTTTAAGGGCATATACTATAGATAGATAGACAGACAGACAGATAGATAGATAGATTCATTATATTACATCTATGACATTTGCAGCTTATATTTATGGGTTTAATATTTATGACTCCCACTATTTGCAAGAAACCCAAATGGTTAGAGGGACAGGTTTTGGAGATACTGAAGTTTGAATCCCAGCTCCACCACTTTTTTGATGGGTGATGTTTGTGCTTCTCTTTCTCAACTACAAAATGGGAATCATAACTTTTGCCTCCTATGATTTAATGTACGAATGCATGTAAAGTGCTTAGCAAAGCACTTGGTTTCTAGTAAGTACTAAAAAATTGCAATTGACTTTTAAGAAACATGATCAATTATTAATATTGCTAAGCCAAGAATTTGTGTGTAGCATAGCTAGAGAATGAACTCAATATCTACATTGCAGAGGGGTTTGTACTTTGAGACATGCATAGTTTATCTGAGTGAAATTATTTGCTAATTGATTTGATCGGGATCAAGAATTTGTGGGGTTTTCGAAGATGTTCAGGTGTATCCCTTGGAAATGTGAAGCATCTACTGTACTGAATTTTATGTTTCATGGTTCATAGATATATAATTAAAAATTATATATATCTTGGCACATACTACGATATGTTTGGAGCTTGAAGTTGTGGTTGTTGTTAGGTGCTGTCGAGTCAGCTCTGATTCATAGCAACTCTATGTACAACAGAACGAAACATTGCCCAGTCATGCGCCATCCTCACAGTCCCTGCTGTACTTAAGCCCATCATTGCAGCCACTTTGTCGATCTGTCTCGTTGAGGATCTTCCCCTTTTTGCTCCCTGACCCTCCACTTTACCAAGCATGGTGTCCTTCAGAAGGGAGTGGTCCCTTCTGACAACATGCCCAAAGCAGTTGAGGCAAAGTCTGGCCATTCTTGCTTCCGGCTGCACTTCCAGGGCAGATTTGTTCATTCTTCTGGCAGTCCATGGTATTTTCAGTATTCTTTGCCAGCACCACAATTCAGAGACATCAGCTCTTCTTCAGTATTCCTTATCCATTGTCCAGCTTTCACATACATATGAGTTGATTGAAAATACCTTGACTTGGGTTAGGTATGCCTTATGTCTTCAAAGAGACATCTTTGCTCTTCAGCACTTTAAAGAGGTCTTTTGGTGCCAAATTGCCCAGCACCATATGACATCTGATTACGTGACTGCTGCTTCCATGGATGTTAATTGTGGATCCAAATAATAAGAAATCTTTAAAAACTTCAGTATTTTCTCCATTTATCATATTTTTTATTGGTCCAGTTGGGAGGATTTTTGTTTTCTTTATGTTGAGTTGTAATCCATACTGTAGACTGTAATCTTTAATCTTCATCAGTAAGTGCTTCAAGTCATCTTCACTTTGAGCAAGCAAGGTCGTGTCATCTGCATATCGCAGGTTATTAATGAGTCTTTCTCCAATTCTGATGCCATGTTCTTCATGTAGTCCAGCTTCTCAGATTATTTGCTCAGCATACAGATTGAATAAGTATGGCGAAAGGATACAACCCTGATGCATACTCTTCCTGATTTTAAACCATTCAGTATCCCTTTGTTGTGTTCAATCAACAGCCTCCTGGTCTGTGTACAAGTTCCACATGAGCACAATTAAGTGTTCTGGAATTCCCATTCTTTGCAGTATTATCCATGATATGTTATGATCCACACAGTTGAATGCTTTTACATAGTCAATAAAACACAGGTAAACATCTTTCTGGTAGTCTTTGTTTTCAACCAAGATCCATCTGACATCAACAATGATATCCCTTGTTCCATGTCTTTTTCTGAATCCAGCTTGAATTTCTAGAAGTTCCCTGTCTGTATACTGCTGCATCTTTTTTTGAATTATGTCTTCAGCAAAATTTTACTTGCATGTGATATTGTTATTGTTTGATAATTTCCACATTCTGTTGGATACCTTTCTTTGGGATGGGTACAAATATGGATCTTTTCTAGTGATTTGACACAGGCAAGTAAACACCTCCATTGTTGCATCCATTTGTTCAAATATCTCAATGGGTATTCCATCAATTCCTGGAGCTTTGTTTTTCACCAATACCTTCAGTGCAGCTTAAAGTTCTTCCTTCAATACTGGTGGTTCTTGATCATATGCTACTTCTTTTTTTAAAAAAAATGCATTTTATTGAAATATAATTTATACAGTGAAATACACAAAAGTAAAGTGACATGGGTCGATGCATTTTTTTTTTTTTTTTTTTTTTTTTTTTTTTGCAGTGTTCCCTCCTCTCCCACCCCTGGCAATCAACCAAGAAAGTTTTCCTCCATATACAAACCTTTCCTTGATCCTCCACAACAATGAATTAATACTGTATTTGTCCTTCTGTGATTGACTTATTTCACTCAGCATAATGTCCTCCAGGTTCATCCATATTATGCAGTGTTTTGAAGACTCTACATTTATTCTTTAGAGCTACATGTTGTTATATGCCATCGAGTTGGACCCGACTCATAGCAACCCCTCCTTCGGTTTCCAAGGCAGTAGCACTACGGAATATTCCATTATATGTATGTACCATAGTTTGATCATCCATTCTTCCACTATAAATTTTGGAGATAAGTCCCTTGCCAGATATGTAATTATCGGCAGATATGAATTAGTTGCTGTCATTTTTGTTATGTGCTTTTTTGTGGTGTTGATCTCTTTGTCCCATATAATTTTCTCTGCTGAGCTTATCTTGTTTATGAATCGTGTTATCACTTCCTTCATTGCTATTGTTTTAGTATTTGTTGAATATTTATGCTGGTCCTTTTTTGATGTGAAGGTTTATAATTTTTCTTTGAGGTTACCCTGTGATTTATAGTTTTCTTCCCAAGTTTAGAACAGTCCGTTCTATCTTGTAGTGGTCTTGACTTCCCTACCTTCTAGAAGTTCTGTAACAACACAATTTTTTCTCTCTTTTTGGTTTGTAGTTTTCTTCATTTGTCAATTGATGTCTCTGGTTCCCTTTTTACAATCTTGTAGGCTTATTTACTTTGGATACTTACATAGCTGGGTTGGTTTCTGGGTTATGTCACCATGTGTGTTAATGGTCAGTTGTTGTTGGCTGTTGTTGCTTCTCTGTCCAAAGAGCTCCCTTTCGCATCTCTTGTAAGTTTGGTCTGGTTTTAACAAATTCCCTTAATTTCTGCTTATCTGGAAATGCCCTAATTTCACCATTATATTTGAGGGACAGTTTTGCTAGGTATCTAATTCTTGGTTGGAAATTTTTCTCCTTCAGAGTTTTATGTATGCCATCCCATTGTCTTCTCGCCTGCATGGTTTCTGTCAAGCAATCCGAGCTTAGTCTTATTGGTTGCACCTTGTAGGTAACTTTTTGTTTCTCCTGTGCTGCTCTCATGATTCTTTCTTTGTCTGTGGTTTTGGTAAGTTCGATGATGATATGTCTGGGTGATTTCCTATTGGGGTCTATCCTGTTTGGGGTTCATGGACTTCCTGAATAGATATATTCTCATCTTTCATCATACCAGGAAAATTCTCTTCTAACAATTTTCTCTGTGGTTTTATTTGTCTCTTCCTGTTCTGGAATTTCAATGACACGTAGGTTATTCCTTTTGATGGTATCCCACATGAACCTTAGGCTTTCTTCATTTTGTTTTGATCTTTTTTTGAGTTCAGGTATTTGCCTTCA
>NW_006921611.1:13668633-13669167 GCF_000298275.1 Orycteropus afer afer
TGCTTCTTCCTCAGGGATGTGTTCTGGGTCTGTATCCTGCTCCCTTGTTTCTACCACTTTATCCTGCTTCTTTGTGTGGACTGTGATGGTCTATTTTTTCTGAGGCATCGTGGCATTGTTGTATTTAGATCTCTGTTAACTGTTTGTGAAGAGCAGCCAATGGTGATTCTGGCTTTTCTTGGTGGTTTTTTATCATTGGCCTATTGGTGGAGAAGGAGGTAGTGGCTCTCGCTCAGTAAGTGAAGTTGCAGGAGGTGTGGGTTTAGTTATGTATTATGAGGACTGTTGTCTCCTACTCAGTTAGACACAAATTGATACAATTGAATAACATCAAAAAACTAAAGCACATGGACAAAAGATACGCCATATAATCACACAGGAACAGTAGCCAAAAAGGGAAACAGAAGAAGAAAAATAAAGAAAACCTGCAATATCTGGGGATAGGGGTGAAGAGAAAAAAAGTTGAGGAGAATAATGAAAGAAAAAAAATGGGAAAAATGTAAAAAGAAAAACAAGGAACGGGGTTAACCATGA
>NW_006921611.1:13669585-13675427 GCF_000298275.1 Orycteropus afer afer
GGTCTGGGGTGTCCTTGGGGTTGCTGGAAAGCAGAATGTGTTCTTAAGCCCCAGGAATCTGCTAGAGCGTTGTCTCTTTAAATATCCAAAATAGTCAAGCTGCTTTTAAAGCTTCAAAATGGCGGTGCCCTCTGGACCGGCAAAGTCCACAGCTCAGCCCGCCTTTCTCTTCACCTTCTCTGTTTATTCCCCAGCCACTAGAGCAGTCCTCCGTGCAGTCACTGGCTAGCAGGCTGATTTTTTGGTTAATTCTTAGGTCCTGCCACCACTCGGGAATCTCCAAGCTGTCTGTGCTCTCAGGATTGCTGCCAAACAGACTGCAGCTCCATCTGTCTCCTTTTTTGGTATTTTCACGCAAATTCTTCTGCTAGTTGGGGTTTAATCCACTTCTATATCCTTCTCATCAAGGCTCAGGAGTACAGGATTATCTTCTGTGTCTGTGTTAATTGGTTTCCCTTTTCTTTGTCGAAGAGGGTCTGTAAAGTCTTTCTGCCTAGTCTGCCATCTTGCCGTTGTATATCTAAAGGTAATTATTAGGATTTGCTTTTGAAGCATACTTATTTTTTTTCTTTAACCAGACTCACTTTACTTGTGGCTCATGCCCTGTAAAGGAACACCTAAATAAAATGAAGTCATTTTTAGACTTAAGATATGTTATGATGTGACTGTTTTTCACACTAACAGGTGTTAGCATAGTAACTGCACAAATAGATACTTATTAATAGTAATTGAATGAAATAGGAGCCCTAGTGGTGCAATGGTTAAAGCACTCAGCTGCTAACCAGAAGGTCAGTGGTTTGAATCCACCAGTTGCTCTGCAGGAAAAAGATGTGGCAGTCTTCTTCCATAAAAATTTACAGCCTTCACAATTGTGTAGGGCAGTTCTACTCTGTCGTTTTGGCTCATTATGAGTCAGGATTGACTTGATGGCAGTGGGTTTGGTTTGTAGTGGGTAATTGAATAAAATGGTGAGTGAACAAATGAATAATATGAATGAATTTTATTAATCATAACAGTAAATAAAGCAATACAGGTTCTCAAAAGGTTGCTTTCTGCCATAGATAGTGAAATTTCGTATGACCTTGGTATGTTTTACCTGTTGTTTCATGTAGCTATGATGTAAAATTTGGTTCAGTTAATAAAAATGATCATGAAATCAACTGTTAGGTTTTACTGTTGATTTAGAGTTCTTTACATGGTTCTTAATGTCTTCAAACATTTTTCTCGTCTTTTCTAAAGTCATTTCAATACACTTTTTTCCAGGCAGTTCTTTATAAAAAAGATCACTGAATTTAGCTTTTTTATTTTATTTTTTTAACACCTTAATTCTATTTATCTTTTATATAGATCTCAGAAAAAATGAAGATAAATTGAACCATCATCAGCGAATTGGGCTAAAGTAAGATAGTAAATTTTATTTTGACACTTGAGATATGAAAGTAAATTTTTTTTCTAACCATCCTTTCATGCACCATAGTAACTCTTCAAGATTAGCTATTTATACCATTTTTCTATTCAGAAATGCAAGATTTGTTGTGAGCTCCTATAGCGTGTATGCCTGTATTCACATACTTTGTTGTCACTTTCTAATTTGTTTGATTGTTTTAAGAACTTCTCTCATTATCTTAACTTTAGTAGGAAGCTTACTGTTAAGATCCATAGGGCTGAGTGCATCAGCCAGTCAGTCACTGGATATGTATTTAGTGCTTACCTTGTGTAAAGCACTGCATGGGGCTTTAAGGATATAAAGAGGTTCAGTGTAACTTTTAGGCAGTTAATAGTCCACCTAAGAAGACAGGACATGAACGAGAAAAACTAAATTTAAAAAGAAACAACCTGAACACCTATATAACATGCAGGAATAACTGGTAGGTGTGCTTCACTATTAGCATTAGGAATTATTTTGTATACCAGATATAATCTGGGAACCCCTCTTTCTGATATTTATGATACGTAATGTGTAAACACTATATGTAGCTCCTCTAGTTTTATATACAAGCATATTTTGTTTTACTGAATTTCATTTTACTACACTTCACAGATGTTTCATTTTTTATAAATTGAAGATTTGGCAACCCTGCAAGTCTGTTAGTGCCATTTTTCCAACAGCATGTGCTTATGTCATGTCTCTTTGTCACATTTTGGCAATTCTCACAATATTTCAAACGTTTTCATAATGCTCTTGCATACTTAATAGACTACAGTATAGGGTAAACATAACTTTTATATGCATGGGAAGCAAAAAAATTTGTGTGACATGTTTTATTGCATGGGTCTTGAACCAAACTTGCAATATCATCAAGTGGTCAGTGGTCAGTGTTGGTGAGCCAGTCTTAATAACCTTCAGAACTTTCCTGTTTATGCCTTATCATAATATTTCTAAACTTAAACTACCCTTCCAGAATTCTGAGCCAATAAAAGACCAGAATGATGTGGTTCTTATTTTTTGATATTCACATAGTAAGTAGAGAGATTCTGAAGAACCCGGTTGTTGTGGGAATTGGTTTTGAACTGGTACTTCTGAAACATTATTTGCAGTCATAATTTTTAGACATTTTTTATACTATTTTTTAATGACAGCTTTATTGAGATTTAATTCACATACCATGCATTTCACCCATTTAAAGTATACAATTTAATGGTTTTTAGTCTATTCACAGAGTTGTGCAATCATCACCACAGTCATCATCCCAGAAAGAAACCTTGTTACCCATTAACAGTCACTTGTCAATCCCCCCAACACCACCTACCCCTAGCACTCTAATCTACTTTCAGTCTCTGTAGATTTGCCTATTTGGACATTGCATATAAATGCAATCATGTAATATGTGATCTTTTGTGACTGCTTTCTTTCACTTAGTATAATAGTTTCAAGGCTCATCTATGTTATAGGATAATATGTTACTATACAATAATTTTGCAAGATTTAAGAGCAGCAAAGTTACCCCTTAAATTGTCAGTAGGGAGCAATATAATTTGGAAACATGCACTAACATAAATATACTTATTTATATTTCCTTTCTTAGAACATGAATGTGAAGTGTGTTCACAAATAAGTACAAACTTTACAGATGTTACAAAGGATGACACTGAAGAACTTTGATCCAAGTTAAGGAATAAACGCCCTTTTCAAATTTTATAGTTGTCTTCTTTATGAATTCTAGTGTTCATTTTTGAATGATTTGCTGGGATAATGACATTTGTTTATGGCAGGTGATCTAATAAATAAGGATATTTAAATTTTACCAAAATCTTATATCTACTTATTCTATTTTTATAGGTATTTTGAGGACTTTGAGAAAAGAATCCCTCGTGAAGAAATGTTACAAATGCAAGTAAGAGTGCGCTGAATTGTTTTCCTTGATTAGAATTGCCAATGGAGAAAAACTAATTTCAAATGCTGACTTACATTTTTCTTCTGCTAGGATATTGTATTGAATGAAGTTAAAAAAGTGGATTCTGAATACATTGCTACAGTCTGTGGCAGTTTTAGAAGAGGTAAAGTATGAGTGTTATGTTCTTTGTGCTTTGAGGTTAAAATTGCCTAACGTACAGTAGTACCCTCTTATCCATGGTTTGGTTCTTGAGGTTTCAATTAGCCAGTTAACTGCAATCTGAAAATAGTAGCCTAATGCTACATTATAATGCCCATGTCATTCACCTCACTTTGTGTCACATAACTTTTATTACAGTATATTGTTATAATTGTTCTGTTTTATTATTAGTTATTGTTAATATCCTACTGTGCCTAATTTATGAATTATGCTTTATCATAGGTAGTATGTATGGGAAAAAAAATAGTAATACAGGATTTGATACTATGCATGGTTTTAGGCATCACCACAGTCATCACCCTAGAAAGAATGTGGAATATGTCCCTCACAGACTAGTGGGGATGACTATATACAAAAAAAACATGCATCAGAAGTGTAATTGTGTTATTACTTCATATATTCACTAGCCTGGTAGTATTTACTAAGATTATCTGTTTGTAATGGTAATATGCCATTAAAAAACAGGGGAAATTCATCCTAATTTTATTATAAGATGATATTTTAATGACTAGTTGTAATAAATTTATAAAATAATTTTAGATATATCAAAATGCTAATACTGCTTGTCTTTGGCTAGCTGCTAGTAAAGCTATGAGTAATTTTATTTTTTACTTTTTTCTATTCTCCAAGTTTTCTATAATGGATCTAAAAATGATGCCTCAGAAGCACCAATTCAAAACCAGTTCTCACAGCAACCATGTTCTTTAGAAGATCTCTATTTACTGTGTGAATGCGAGGAAACTGAGAACCACACCATCCCGGTCTCTTACTAGCTCAGAATTTTAGAAGGGTAGCATAAGTTTAAAAATACTAATTTTTAAATTTGGAATAGAAAAATTTTCTTAAAAATTTTTTTAGAATAGATACTTGTGCCTCTCTGGGCCACCTATGAACTTGTGCCAAGGAAGTAGATGATAGGCTGTCAGAAATTCTCTGGGCAGCTGCTGGAAGATTCTAAAGTTAGGGAGAGGAAAGAACTAAAGCCGTACTTCCTGATATGTATGTAGGACATTGGGCTGAGGTCAAAACACCTGAGATCTGATGCCAAATATACTACTAACATCTGATTTTAGGTAAGCCTGTCTTTCTAGAGCCTAAAAAACCAAACCAAATCCATTGCCACTGTGTCGATTCTGACTCATAGCAACCCTATAGGACAGAGTAGAACTGTTCCATAGGGTTTCCAAGGCTGTAAATCTTTACAGAAGCAGACTGCCTCATCTTTTTCTTATGGAGTGGCTTTTGTGTTCAAACCACCAACCATTCAGTTAGTAGCTGCATGCTTTAATCAGTAAGCCACCAGAGATCTTTTCTAGATCCTAGTTTCCATATTTTCAAAACAAGGGATTGGAGTTAATGAGTTGTTTAAGTCTGTCTGTGAATCAGAAAATTTTTTTTAAATATACTAAGAAAATGAAGGCAAGCCACAACTGGGACAAAATATTTGCAAAACATGTCTGCTAAAGCACTTGTGTACAAAAAGTACCAAGAACTCTTAGCCTCAGCAATAAGAAAACAAGCCACCTAACTTTAAAGTGAGTAAGAGATCTGTACAGACATCTGACCTCATAGGACAAATAAGCCTAGGAAAAGATACTCAACATCGTATGTTATTAGGGAATTGCAGATTAAAAGTACAAGGAGATATTTGAAAGACGAAAATCCAAAACACTGACAACACCAAATGCTAATAAGGATGTAGAGCAGCAGGAACTCTTACTCATTTCTGGTGAGAATGCAAAATGATTGAGCCACTTTGGAAGATTGTTTGGCAGTTTCTTACAAAACTAAGCATAGTCTTACCATATGATCCAGCAATTATACTCCTTGGTATTTACCAAATTAATTGAAAATTTTCACATGAAAACTTGCACACAAATGTTTATTGCAGCTTTATTCATAATTGGAAAATATTGAAAGAATCAGAGTGTCCTTTGTTAGGGGAATGGATAAGCTGTGGTACCTCTACATGATGGAATTCAGCAATAAAAAATGAACTATCAAACCACAAAAAGACATGGAGCAACCTTAGATGCATATTGCTAAGGGAAGGAAGCCAGCATACTATATGATTCCTACAATATGGTATTTTGGAACCCAGGTTACTACATATTATATGATTCCAACAGTATGACATTCTGGAATAGGTAAAATTTATATGTTGTTGTTGTTGTTGTTATGTGCCGTCAAGTCAGCCCTGACTCATAGCGACCCCTCCTTGGGTTTCCGAGGCAGTATCACTACGGAAGTAGGGTTGCCCAACCTTCCTTCCGAGGAGTGGCTGGTGG
>NW_006921611.1:13675527-13679306 GCF_000298275.1 Orycteropus afer afer
TTAGATCTCTGTTAACTGTATGTGAAGAGCAGCCAAGAGTGATTCAGGCTCTTCTTGGTGGTTTTTTATCATTGGCCCATTGGTGGAGAAGGAGGTAGTGGCTCTCGCTCAGTAAGTGAAGTTGCAGGAGGTGTGGGTGTAGTTGTGTCTTATGGGGTTGGGGACTGTTGTTGTCTCCCACTCAATCCGACACAAATTACAATCGAATAACCTTCAAAAAACTTGTCAGTCTTGTAGCTCCCAAGTGTCCTTGGGGTTGCTGGAAAGCAGAATGTGTTCTTAAACCCCAAGAATCTGCGAGAGCGCTGTCTCTTTAAATATCCAAAATAGTCAAGCCGCTTTTTTAAACCTACAAAATGGCGGCATCCTCCGGACCAGCAAAAGTCCACAGCTCAGCCCACCTTTCTCTTCACTTTCTCTGTTTGTTTCTCCAGCCACCGTGCACAGTCCTCCGTGCAGTCCCTGGCTAGCAGGGTGATTTTTAGGATAATTCTTAAGTCCTACCACCAGTTGGGAATCTCCAAGCTGTCTGTGCCATCAGGATCACTCATGACAGCTGCCAGACCACAGCTCTGTATGTCTCCTTTTTTGGTATTTTCGTGCAAATTCTTCTGCTAGTTGGGGTTTAGTCCACTTCTATATCCTTCCCTTCAAGGCTCAGGGGTCCAGGATCATCTTCTGTGTCTGTGTTAACTGGTTTCCCTTATCTTTGTTGAAGAGGGTCTGTGCAGTCTTTCTGCCTAGTCCGCCATCTTGCCAGAACTCCTTTTATTTCATTTCTTGTATTCATTTTAGCTACTTTCCATTTGAGAGCAAGTTTTAGAGTCTCTTTTTCATTGTTTTGATCTTTTTTTCCTTTCCTGTCTTTACTAAGCTTTTGCTTTCTTCATGTTTGATGATCTTGATGTCATCCTATAACTCATCTGGTCTTCAGTGCATCAAATCTGTTCTTCAGATGGTCTTTAAATTCAGGTGGTATATATTCAAGGTTGTATTTTGGCTCTGGTAGACTTGGTTTAATTTTCTTCAGCTTCAACTTGAACTTGCATATGAGCAACTGATGTTCTGTTCCACAGTCAGCTCCTGGCCTTGTTTTGACTGATGATATTGAACTTCTACTTCACCTCTTTCCACAGATGTAGTTCATCTGATTCCTGTGTATTCCATTTGGTGAGGTTGCCATTTATGTTGTTGTAAAAAGGTATTTACAGTGAATAAGTTGTTGGTCTTGCAAAATTCAGGCATGCAGTCTTCGGTATCACTTCTATCACCAAGGCCAAATTTTCCAACTACCGAAGCTGCTGCTTTTTTACCTTCACATTCCAATTGCTAGTAATTATCAATACATCTTGAGTGCATATTCAGTCAACTTCAGACTGCAGAAGTTGTAAAAATTTTCACTTTCTTCATCTTTGGCTTTAACTGTTGGTGCATAAATTTGAACAATAATAGTATTAACAGGTCTTCCTTATAGACATATGGATATTATCCTATCACTGACTCATACTTCAGGATGTTGTTGTTGTTATGTGCCGTCAAGTCAGATCCGACTCATAGTGACCTCTCCTTGGGTTTCCGAGGCAGTATCATTACGGAAGTAGATTGCCCAGCTTTCCTTCCGAGGAGTGGCTGGTGAATTTGAACCGCCAGCCTTCTGGTTAGCAGTCAGGTGCCTTAGGCATGGATCTTGAAATATTCTTTTTGATGATGAATATGACACCATTCATCTTTGATTTTTCTTTCCTGGCACAGTTGACCTTATGATTGTCCAATTCAAAATGGCCAATCCCAGTCCATTTCAGCTTGCTAATCCCTAGAATATTGACTTTTATACATTCCATTTCATGTTTGACAACTTCCAATTTTCTTAGATTAATACTTCATATATTTCATGTTCAGATTATTAATGAATATTTGCAGCTGTTTCTTCCTATTTTGAATCGTGTCCAAACAATAGTTTGGCTAAACTACTAAAGAATGTCTGACTGCAAAATGGACATAGAGGTAATATCTTCTGACCTCCTCCAACCTCACAAGTGGAAAACAGAGTCACCAGTAGCCCAAGACTTATTCTTATGAGGCCATACATGCTGCCACCCTCCAGCCTTTTACCAATTCTTACACCAACCATCCCTCTTATGGCGCTCACTACTTCTCTGCTGGTTTCGATAATTAGTTGCAATGGCCACACAGAACTCACAGACAATACTCACAATTATGGGGTTTATTAGGGAAGTAACAGGCTATAATTCACATCCAGGAACATACTCAGAATACAATTCTTTGATTAGTACAGTCTCTCCTCTCCTATGCCCTCAGACATGCCTCTCTGGCCTTTTGCCTTTGCCCTCTTGGGCAAGTGTTACAAAGCTCTTTTAGCTCTGCCGATAGGTATACCTAGGTGCACCCCATTTCATTAGCAAGCCTCCTGCCCAATGGCATTCAGCTTTCTTGCTCTGTGGTCCAGGTAAACCCACCACTCTGTCTCATGCCTCTTGGTTCCACTGTGATTGTCTGTCTCTGCCAGGATGTCTGTGCCAAGGAGGTCCAGTGCTGGGATCTTGGGTTCAAGGATACACTCTGCTTCACCTCCAGCTCTTCTCTCTTGCTGGCAGTGAGAGCCCCTCTGTGCCTCTAGGAGGGCTCATTTTAAGCTCAGCAGACTGACAAAACTAACCAATTCCAACATCACAGTTCTATGCATCTTATTTGCATGGCCCCACCCAGTAATCCTGTGGGAGTTACAAAGACTATGACTAGAAAAGCCATACCAGGTAATTCACTGAACCACACTGCCTTACACATTGTGCTCTTTTGATATCTATATGGGATCAAATTGACTGAAAGGATTAGGTAGGAACCTTGAAGGGAAGTGATTTAAGTCAGCGGGGGATGAAGAACTGAAAAGGAGGGTGATAATTGTACAATTTGGAGAAAGTACTCAGTGTTACTGCATTGTCATGTAGGAACTTGAATTGACATGTTTTTGCTGTGTATATTCTCAACAATAAAAAGACTGTATATACATGCACAAGCATACAAATATATAAGCTGAATGTTTCCATTTTATTTTCAGTCATGTACTTCAGTGTTTTCTGTGTGCACACAACTGTGGGAGATATTAAGTGCTCCTTGTATCATAAAGATGCTTAATTTTTTCCATTTTATATCTCCAGAGGGAATTTATATATATAAATATAAAGGTAATTATTTTTTTTCCAGTTGAATTAACAAATATTTCTTAAATTTACTGATACTCCATAAGCTAAGTTCCACTCTTTCACTGCACTGTTTCATGCATCAGTTCTTACCTTCATTAATAAAACCAGAGAAAAACCTGGCCTTCTTATAGCCAGTGTTGTCTACTTAATTCATTTGCCATACATCATAATGAGTGACCCTTGCACAGCCTAAATCTATGGTGCCAGATCCTAAATCCACTGCTTCCTAAATTCACTTAAAAAACCCCGCTGCCATTGAGTCGATTCTGATTCATAGCGACCCCATTGGGTTTCCAAGGTGGTAGATTACCCCATCTTCCTTCTGCAGAGTGGCTGGTAGGTTTGAATCTCTAACCCTCTGCTTAGCAGTCAAATGCCTTAGGCACTGCGAGATTCACTTACTATTCTCATATTTCTTTAAAGTCTCCCACTATGACTGTGGAGTCATCTGTTTGGCTTTTCAGCTCTTTTAAAGTCTGATTTATGTATTTTGGGGCTCTTTCATTGGGTCCATAGTTATTTATTATGGTTATATCTTCATGATCAATTGATCCTTTA
>NW_006921611.1:13688071-13693763 GCF_000298275.1 Orycteropus afer afer
TTCTTCACTCAGACAGCTGCTGGCTGCTGAGGCTGAGAAGCCCCAAGGTTGACAAGTAAAAAGGCGCAGTCCCGATGTTACCAAACCACACAGCAGGCCATTAACTAAGTCCATTGTAAGTCCCAAGGTCGGCAGAGCATAGCAGGCTGCTGAGCAACGACATGGCTACATACAGGGTCCAAGTGTGCCATAGGCTAGAGACCATTCCCAAGGCTTCTCCTTCTATACAGGAAGCCACATCCCAAAGGCAGCTACTCAGCTGCTTGTGGTAGATCCCACCATGGAGTTGATTGCCAGTCTTATCACGGGGAATAACTACCACCAGCTGCCCAGCCACTCAACCAGGCCCAGCCAAGTTGACACACAAACATAACTACCACAGGGGGGGAGAGAGAGAGATGACTAGGTGTAGAGCATGGGGGATTTTTAGGACAGTGTATTCTCTATGATAATGTAATGGTGGATACATGACATCACACATTTGTCAAAACCCATAGAACTGTTAACTTTGTTAATTGTCTTCGAGTTGATTCCAACTCGTGGCAACTCCACTCATCCAGAGTAGACCGGTTCCATAGGGTTTTCAAGGCTGTGACCTTTCGGAAGCGTATCACCAGGCTTGTCTTCTGAAGTGTGTCTAGATGGTTTGAGTGGCCAATCTCTCGGCTAGTAGTTGAACACTTAACCATTTGTGCCACTCAGGGGCTCCATTGTAAACTTTAGACTTTAGTTAACTATGACATATCAATGTTAGTTCATTTATAACAAATATAGCACACTAATCTAAGGTGTTAGTAATAGGAGAAATGGGACAAGGGAGGGGAGGAGGGCAGTGGGGGAGATGAAGAGGTATATGGGAACTCTGGACTCTCTGCTTAAGTTTTCTGTAAAATTTAAATTTCTCTACAAACTTTCACTCACATCACTTAACCCACCAGCCACTCTGCTGGAGAAAGATGTGGCAGTCTGCTTCAGTAAAAATATATAGCCTCAGAAACCATATTGGGCATCTCTACTCTGGTATAGTAGGATTGCTATGAGTCAGAATGACAAAAATGGTTAGGTTTTTAAGACAGAGTCTTTTAAAAAAGAAAAAAAAATGACAAAAGAGGAGATAGAGGATTATATCTAAAGGACTATGCTAGATGTAATTTTACATTACATTACGTTACGTTTTTACATTTTACGTTATTATTTAGACATAAGATAGTGTATGAAGTAGTTTTTAGACATTTATAGATAAGGAAACTGAAGTCTAGAGGAATTTACAGTTCTCATTTGTAATAATAATAATAATAAAAGTGGAAAAAAAATCTCCCTAAATGGAAACTAAATTTCATGGTATGTGGTAAAAGACAGGTTTGATCAGCTGTGTGTAACTTTCTTGAAGTTATGTGATGGTAGAGTGAAAATCAAAACCAAATCCGGAAGCCATGACAAACTACTTTATCCTTATCCATGATATCAGAATAGTAAGTTTTACCAATATTTAGTAAATCAGTTGAGTCATAAGAATAGAAATGAGTTTCCTGATTAATGTTTGGGAGCTCTGGTGGCGTAGTGCCTAAGGCACATGACTGCTAACCAGAAGGCTGGTGGTTCAAACCTACCATACACTCCTCAGAAGGAAGGTTGGGCAATCTATTCCCATAGTGATACCGCCTCAGAAACCCAAGGAGGGATCACTGTGAGTCGGATTCAGCTCGATGGCAGTGAGTTTTGGTTTTGATTAACCTTTACAGAGTGAGTTGTTTTGAGATTTTTAGACATACAGTTGTTTATAGATGCATTTGAAAGCAATTTTGAAACATTGTCTTTATTCAGTATTGAGTACTTAGGTACTCAGTTATTTGATACATTAAATTAATTAACTGTATGCAATGTATATCTAATACCAATTACTGTTGTTATCCCAGATTCTGCTGTCTACATCTATGCACCTGAATAGTTGGACAGAAAATTGAAATCTTTTAACTAATTCTGAATATGAAGCACAGTGACCTAGAAAGTTAGGCTATAAGAAGTAAGGCTCTTCCATGTGTGTCATCACTTTGGTCCTATGTTTGCCTAAGTGGTAAATGTACATGGAGAATTTAATACATATCCTTTGTTTTCTTAGGTGCAGAGTCCAGTGGCGACATGGATGTTCTTCTAACCCATCCAAGCTTTACCTCTGAGTCAGCCAAACAGGTGCCTCAGAACCTATAATCAAATGTGATCAGTTTCTCACAGCAGTGAATATCATGTTATAAGTGGCAATTGGATATTTTCAGAATCAGTTTTTGTTTACATCTTTCTGAAAAGTCAGTTGAAGTGTTTGGTACTGATTGAATTCTATGAAAGGCAAAGTAAGTTATTGTAAGGGATGCACATTTACCCCCAAGGGAGTGAGAGGACAGTCTTATATTTGAAAGAAATGAAATTTAGTAAGGCATTTCCAGAATTATTTACTATCCAGCACAGATATTTTGGAAGCACTCAGCATAATACTTATTCATTAAAAGAATACTTTTCTATTAAAAATCATAGTATTATGAAACTGTATCTCTATTAATAGAAAGCCCACAAGGGCACACCGTTTTTTATTTTGGATTATATACTTTCACATATTTACCAGCTAACTCTCAGACTTAATGAAACTGATAAATATAAATGATGTTTGTTTTGAGGTATGCTATTAGTCAGAAACTGTGGTTTCTAAAAATACATTTCTTTGTTAAGATGAATTTTCTGTAAGAGGAAGAAAGTACTTACTCAGAACGTAAGAAAACCGGGAACGTAAGAAAACCGGGAATTCACCATAGATAATCAGAAAAATCATGTTAAAAGTATTTTCTTGCCTTATAACAGAGTAATTGCTCTTTATCTTATTCCCTAATTATAATTCTACAGCCAAAACTGTTACATCGAGTTGTGGAGCAGTTACAAAAGGTCCATTTTATTACAGACACTTTGTCAAAGGGTGAAACAAAGTTCATGGTAAGTTCTTGTTTAACACATTTGGAAAAAACCGTTGGAAGACTGTTCAGTAACCATTCTGAGCGTGTGACCTCACTGTAGTTTAATGTTACAGTCAACAAATAGGATATCTTTGAGACCTTAGAGAAAATAATTAGCAAGGTACCTGATTCTCATAGTTGATCTCTTATTTTAATGAGGTATTTTGTTTTTAATTCCATACTTGTAAACAATCTGTGCCATCAGAATAATTAAGAATAATCTGCTATATTAGAATACCTAGGGTAGCATAGTGCCTAAGCTACTTGACTGCTTACCAGAAGGCTGGCAGTTCAAACCCACCAGCCACTCCTCAGAAGGAAGGTTGGGCAATCTACTTCTGTAGTGATACTGCCTCGGAAACCCAAAGAGGGGTCGCTATGAGTCGGGTCCGACTCCATGGCATATAATAATGACAACATCATGACATTGACACAGTACATTTATTCCTAAAATAGCAGATGGTCTCATATTCTCTGACTCAGAATTCTTAGTGAGATTAGACATGTCTGAGTAGTAATCTATTACAGCACCAAAGAAAATGAGTCAGTGCATGTAATAGAGCACACAGGAGAGGAAGAAACATGTTACATGGAATGATAAAGCAGGGAATCATCAGCGGGGGACACGTGTAGAGCTTTTCACAGTGAAACCCATCCTGATGAGCTGTCAAAAGCCTGTAGTCTTCCCAGGCAATTAAAGTTTAAAAGTTTAAGGCAAATGACAAATGGGTTAAAAACAGATTAGTAAATGGATCTCTGTAAAACACCAACAAGAAAGCAAATAGAAATCTAGGACTTTTACTTCTTTCTTAGGCTTATCTTTATCCTGCTAGTCACTTAAATGCATTGGTTGGATCTCCTCTTCTCTGTGCATCCTTTTCCAGGTTATATGATTAAAAGGAAAGAGGACATGTTTTGAAAGAGTGAACATGCTAAAAACCAGTGAGAGTCTCAAAACATAAATTCTGTACAGTAGTTTTAGCCAAAAGTAGAAGACAGATGGTTGAGAAAGATAATTAAAATATTATGTCTTTAAGTTCAACATGGTGGTTTTAATGGGCTATGAAAGTATAATGCCTATGTGGGTCACATCTTTTCAATGTTTACAAAAGAACATGGAGAAAGATAAAAGTAAAAGTTCTGATCATTTCGGATTTAAACCTATGATCTGCTGTCCTAAGTCTGTCAGGTTTTGTGCTCCTATTCTGTGGTCAAAAGGATATACAGAAATAAAATGATATTAAATATGAAATCTGTATATGCTCCATGAACATCTTCTTAAAATTTAGATTGATTTTAATCCACTCAAAATGAATGTGTACCTAAATCTTATATTAAAAAAATAAAATCTTAAAAATGTAATGCTATAATGTCCTGGGCAAGTTGGATTTTTTACAGTAGGACAGTAATCTTGATTGCCTGTTCCTCTGGGCATATTCTGGGGATCCCTTCTGGACTAAATCTCTCCTCACATAGTCATCTCTGAAAAGGCACTAGAACTCTCTACTGGGGTATACCGTTTTCAGAGTTAGTAACCAGAAAACTATTTACATGATACAATGTTGTTGTTGTTGTTGTTACGTGCTGTCGAGTCGGACCCGACTCATAGCGACCCCTCCTTGGGTTTCCGAGGCATTATCACTACAGAAGCAGATTGCCCCATCTTCCTTCCGAGGAGTGACTGGTGGGTTTGAACCGCCAGCCTTCTGGTTAGCAGTCAAGTGCCTTAGCCACTATGCTACCAGAGCTCACTAGCAGAAACTTATTTTATAGCCTTAGCAGTGTTCTGCTATGCTTAAAAAGAGATCCAGAGGAAAAACCAACAGAGGCTGTAATAATCCAGCTAGCAAGAATACATGTAATCCAGTTAGCAAAATTATAATCTGGGAGGCTGGATATAAACCTGGAAAAAAAAAAAAAAGTGGGTAGCCAAGTAAGTATGTGTGAACATAAGGAGGTGACTAGTGATGGACTTGAGTTACACTGGTGCTCTGGTGGCATGCATGGTGCCTAAGGTTGGCAGTTCAAACCTACCAGGCACTCCACAGAAGGAAGACTGGGCAATCTACTTCTGTAAAGATTTACCATCTCAGAAACCCAAAGGGGGTTGCTATGAGTCGGAATTAACTCGATGGCAGTGAGTTTTGTTTGGTTTTGGTTTAGTAGCTGCTCAAAAGGAGCTCTGGTGGGATAGTGGTTAAGGCATTTCGTTGCTAACTTAAAGGTCAGTGGTTCAAACCCACCAGCTGCTCCATGAAAGAAAGATGAACCAGCTTACTACTGTAAAGATTTGTAGCCTTGGGATCTGGACCGGCAAGATGGCAGACTAGGCAGAAAGACTGCACAGATCCTCTTCAACAAAGAAAAGGGAAACCAATTAACACAGACACAGAAGATAATCCTGGACCCCTGAGCCTTGAAGGAAAGGATACAGAAGTGGACTAAACCCCAACTAGCAGAAGAATTTGCACGAAAATACCAAAAAAGGAGACATATGGAGCTGCGGTCTGGCAGGGACCTGAACACCCCTGACGGCACAGACAGCTTGGACATTCCCAAGTGGTGGTAGGACCTAAAAATTAACCTAAAAATCACCCTGCTAGCCAGGGACTGCACGGACTGTGCACGGTGGCTAGGGAACAAACGGAGAAGGTGAAGAGAAAGGTGGGCTGAGCTGTGGACTTTTGCTGGTC
>NW_006921611.1:13696803-13712275 GCF_000298275.1 Orycteropus afer afer
AGGGAGAACAATGTGGAACAAAACTCAAAATCATTTGGAGGAAAAAAGAAAAAAGAAGGTGGGGACCAGGTTTGCTGGTCCAATAGAGCCTGTTGGAACCACTGAGACTATGGCCCCTAGCTGCCCTTCAGGTCTGGAATTGAACCCACACCTGTGGTTTCCAGCCAAACTGAAGACAAGGCGTATGAGTTGAACATTTACCTGAGGTAGATACACTCCTTGGAGAGAACAATCATTGAGAAAGAAGGGCTGCCTATGCACAGGGAGACAGCTCAGGGTGCAAGAGTGTATGGAGGGATGGACACAGGGAAGAGGTAACTATGGGGAGGAAGTGGAAGGGGAGCTGTTGCATTGTGGTAAACTGTGATCATTGTCATGAGACAAAGTGTAAACTGCTGTATGGAAAGTGAATTTGTTCTGTAAATCTTCACCCAAATCACAAAAAAAAAAAAAAAATTTGTAGCCTTGGAAACCCAGTGGGTGTTTCTATGAGTCATAATCGACTTGATGGCAGTGAGTGAGTAGCTGCTCAAAGAGACCTTTTTTTAAAAAATTGTGGTTTGGATGAAAGTTTACAGAGCAAATTCATTTTCCATATAACAATTCATACATATTTTGTTTCAGGACACTTATTGCAGTCCCCATAATATTACAGCTCTCTGTTATATTCCCACTTCCTCCCTGTTGTTACCTCTTTTCTGTGTCTTTCTTAAAGAAAGAGACCTTTGCCTAGGAAGTACAAAAAGCAAAACCAAACCTGTTGCCATCGAGTTGCTTCCAACTCATGGTGAACCCACGTGTTATAGAGTAGAACAGCTCTACAGGGTTTTCTTGGCTGTAATCTTTATGGAAACAAATCTCCAGGCTTGCCTTCTGTGGTACTGCTAGATTGGTGTGAATCGACCACTTTAGGTTAGCTGTCAGGTGAAAAGTAGGGACACTGCACCACCTAGGAACCTTCTAGGAAGTGCAAGGGCATCCATATCCCAGTGATGGCTATAAATTAGGCCAGTTCAGACCTCATTTGTACACATGATATATGAAAGGCTTAGGCCACTCATGCATCTTGGAGTGGAGTTAGGCTGCAGGAAACTGCTCTACCTTGCCTTTCTCTTTTCTCAATCATACACCTGGAAACACATATACAGGTATTGAGAAGGAAACCCCTAGAACTATATCCAAAAGAAAGCAGCTTAAAAAGTAAGGTGGCGGGGAGAGTTTTTAAATGTAGAAGACTCAGATGAAAAAATAAGAGAGTATGACCTTCATGTGTAACATAGGAATCAATCTTAACAGATGGTTTGTGAATAAAGTTTAGATATTATACACATGGTTTATGTATTCCTTGAAGCTTAAAAAAATGCTGTGTTTGAACTTGCTGTTTTAGTGTTTATAATTAACATTCTATTTGTTAGAAAGAGAAGCATGTCAGGTCACTTTGAAATCCATCTATTTTGGAACCAGTAAGAGATGATTTGCATCTTGGTGCAAAGGAGGAGTGGGTGTTGGTTGGCATGTTGCACTGGGGAAGAATAGATTTGATACACAAGGTAGAGGTTCTTACTCTGACCCAATTACTAATGCATTGTGTGACTGTAGGCAATGCTGTTTTACTTCTATAAAACCTTAGTTTTCTTATCTATAAAATGGTAATAATATTTCAAAGAGCTATTACGCAGATCAAATGAAGTAATGTATGTGGAAACTCTTTGAAGTTCCACGTACATTCTGGTATAACCTGTTTGGAAATAAATCAGTAGAAGAAGGCAACCTAGTATGGAGAAAATTAGGGAACAAAATGGATAGAAAATGAGAGGATGGTGATACGAAAGGAGACCAGAATAGAGGGAATAAGTATCAAGAGGAGTGAGAAGTTGTATTCATTTGGTTCAACACATTTTAAGTATCCTACTACATTCCAGGCTCTGCTCTAGGAGCTTGGCATGTATCAATGAGTTTACGTCGAATTTGTATTGATAGTGAACAATGAATGTAATAAATAGGTAAACTATATAGTATGTTAGTTCAAGGTTATATGTGCTCTTTAACAAAAAGTCAGGATATAGGGAGATAGGCAGATGGGTGTAAAGGAGTCAGTGTTTGATAGTGTGGTCAGAGGAGGCCTGATTGAGATGAAATTTAAGGAGAGACTTGAGGTAAGGGAGTTAGCCAAGCTGATATCTGGTATCTAGGGGAGGAGTTGTATGCAGACAGACAGAGGCAGAGCAAAGACCTTGATTGAATGAAAATTAGCTGAGACATTCAGAGAAGTTAAAATTTCTAAGTTTGAAAGGATATTGTCTGTAAAATGAATCTCATTTATAAAGTGGAAAAAGCCATTCTCATTCCACATTGCCTTGAATGTCAAGACCTCTTGTTGCTCTAACTTCTGATGAAATAGTTTTAAGGTATGATCATCCATGTGTTTTTCAGGTTATCTTCAAAAGATGAATTCCTTTAAGCTGATTGTAATCAAAACCTTAGGAAAGCCAGGGTTATCCAGATTTTCTTGTAAAATTAAAGTCTTTAGATAATTGAGCTGTTCTTCCTGTAAATATAATAACATGTGGAAGAAAAAACAGTTTCCTATGCTTTTAGATGCCTGGTAGATTTATGTATGATGAGTGCCATTCAAATATCAGTATTTTGTGAAAGTTTAGCTGTGGGTGATTTTCTGTGAACTGTCTACAGTAAGGATTCAAAGGACAATAGAAGATACTTTGACTGCCTTGAGAAAATGAAAGAGGATTTATTTCAGACACTCTACATGAAGCAGCATAATTGAAATGCCAAACAAAACTAATCTACTCAATCTAACAAAGAATTTATAATAACACAGAAAAATTCTTTGACATTAGCACTTCAGAAAAAATGCAGGAAATAAAATTAGCCTTGAGGAAAGGAACAAAGCTAGTAGATGAAATCGTATTACTGCTGTGACAAACAGCAAGATCATTGCCGGCAGCATGCAGACAGCCATATCCACAGGTAATTCCTCCTAGTGATGCCAAATGGAAATCATTTCTGATCCATTTGGAGGTGGAAGTTGAGTTGGAACTTGTTAAGCTAGAAAGGTAGATTTTACATTTTGAAGATAAACAGGCTTCATTATATTAGATTTTAACTTTTCTGTTTTTATTGTTGTGTGCTGTGGAATTGATTCTGACTCATAGTGACTCTGTAGGACAGAGTAGAACTGTCTCATGGGTTTCCTAGGCTGTCATTTTCACAGGAGCAGATCACCAGATGTTTTCTCCTGCAGAACCACTGGTGGGTTTGAACCATAAATCTTTCTATTAGTAGCTGAGCACTTAACCATTGCACCACCAGAGCTCCTTTTTCTCTTTTGCTGAGTGAAAAAGTATGGATTTAGTGAACTGAGTACCGACTCTTTAGCACTTGTGAATTTTTCTTAAAAAGTGGCGTTGAAACTTTTCATTTGAAATTTGGTGACATTTATAGCTCTTTTTACATATATCTGGGTTTTTGCCCAGTTTAGAATTTTTGCCAATTTTTCTGAAAAGGGAAAAAGATTACAAACCTTGATAGTTTTAGTTTGAAAACTGTAGAAGTTCAATGAAAATTCACCCATAGAGAAGAAAGAAAATGATCCTCTAGTTTTCTTAACATTCAGAAATTTTCTGTTTTCCATCTCTCTGTCTCTCATTTCTAATTTTCTGGGAAAGAGCTTTCTTCAAACTGTTCTACTTCTGCCACATTTTTTATTTTGATCTAAATATTTTCCCTGAATAATCTTCTTCTGTTCTGAACTTATGTCATGGATTTAGTATCTTCTGTTATCTGAGAATGTTACTGATAGCTTTTTTTTGTTTTCTTCTCCCTGCAAAACCATTGTTTCTTCCGAGTTGCTTTTTTCTGTGTGTTAGGGTCACTTGTCTTTTCATGTTTGATGCTTTTCTTGATCATCTTATTTAAAAATCACAGAAAGGCCAAATCCCCGTAACTGGAATCCTTGTGTCCTTGCTGTTTCAGGTAGTTCTCCAGTTACCAGGAAGTGTAACAAAAGGTGCATAGAAAGGCTAGTAAGTTAAAAGAGCTCAGAATTCTAAAACTCACTATTATAAGTATGAATAGCTGCACATTTAGCGTTTTATTAAAATTAAGCTTAAATTTTAAAATATCTTTAAACATTCTTTAAAATATCTATTTTAGGGTGTTTGCCAGCTTCCCAGTAAAAATGATGAAAAAGAATATCCACACAGAAGAATTGATATCAGGTATTACTCAAAATTTGTTGCTTCCCTCTTCTCCTCACCGCCCCTCCCCCAGTATATCTTGAAGTTCACATAAATGTTCAGAACCCCTTTTTATTCTGAAGTACCATACGTTCCTGCTATATACAGTGTTTTCTCTGAAAAGATATAAAGAGTAATGCCCATTTAAACCAAGAAAACCTAAGCCCACTGCCATCAAGTCGATTCCAACTCACAGTGGCCCCCATTGCGTTTCCAACGTGCTGGATGATGATCCTTCTGCAGAGTGGCTGCTGGATCTGAACTCCCAACCTTCTGGTTAGCAGTCAGATGCCTTAGGCACTGTGTCCCCAGAGCTCCTTCAATGCCTATTTACAGATTCTAATTCATTTTCTCTATATTTGCATCCTACCATCATGCCTTCGACAGTTTAAAAGTCATTTTCTGCCTAAGGAAAGTTAGTTGTAATATATGATGCTGCTTTTTATTTCTCCACAATTCTTTCAGAGCATAATTTACTGAATCCTAAACTCACTGCAAGGGTGGGGTGGTTTTAATGGTCTACCTAATGATACTTTGCTGCTCAGGTTTTTAGACCACATGGACTTATTTTAGGTATCTTCTGCCATGTTGATTTTAGGATTCCTATTTTTACCAAATTTGAAAATTGTGTTAAAAGAATTATCTTTTTTTTTTTTTTTTTTTTTTAAGGTTGATACCCAAGGATCAGTATTACTGTGGTGTGCTGTATTTTACTGGGAGTGATATTTTCAATAAAAATATGAGAACTCATGCCCTAGAAAAGGGCTTTACAATCAACGAATACACAATTCGTCCCTTGGGAGTCACTGGTAAGTATTCATGTCTCCCTTAGAGACAGTGACACAGTGCTGGTCACCTGGAAAATTATTCAGAGATATTTTGGTTTAGCAACTTTCGTTTCTCTAAAAAGCTTTCTAGTAACTATACCAGTTAATGGTGCTGGTAGTCCTCAGGCAGGGAGTCCCTGGGGAGCACACACAGTTAAGTACTTCACTACTAACTGAAAGATTGGCAGTTCAAACCCACCCAGAGGCTCTTGGGAAGAAAGGCCTGGTGATCTGCTTCCAAAAGGTCACAGCCTTGAAAACCCTATGAAGCACAGTTCTTTGCAACACGTGAGTTTGCCATGAGTCAAAACTGACTTGATAGCAACTGGTGGTGGAAAGTTCCTCAGACAACAAAGTGAGACTTTAATCCACGAGCAGCTTCCAGGCTCAAAGGTCCCTCAACGCACCCTTGTTTCTAGCTCTATTAGAATGGATTAAATCCTTTCTACCTGTAATGGTCCACAAAAAATGTTATTGATCTAAAGTTTTTCATTTTATTCTTTTTCACATGTATTTCTAATAGTTCTGAAGAACCCAGGTATCACTGCTTTTAATGCTAGGCAAAATTAGATCACGAGCCCCCATGCTTTTAAAACTTACAGAAGAAAGATTACTTAATTAATGCTTTATGAATCTTGTTAACATTTCACTATATATTTTGTAGTTTACAGTTCTCTACTAGAAAAAAGCAGACTTCATCATTTTGTTCTTGAAGTATAAAATAGGGTTTTCATTCCCAGGAGACAAGGCAGTGCTTCTGATACTTCAGTGTACATACAGATTGCCTGGGACTTTATTAAAATGAGGATTCTAATTCAATGAGTTTCAAGTGGAGCCCTAGATTCTGTATATGGAGACCCAAGATTCTTCATTTCTAGTAAGCTTCCAAGTGATGTCAATGCTGCTAGTCCAGGGGCCAATTTTGAGTTGCAAGAGAGCTAGTATGTCTTAGAGTAATACATGATGGCTACAGTGGAGAACCAGTGGGAATGGACATCATGAAGGAGGGCCACTTCAGTGGCCTTGGTTGGGATGCTCAGGTGCGTTTTGTTGCATTGGTAGTGTACATGACAGCACTGAACCACATGCTCATGTGGGGGGATGGATTGGTTTTTTAGTTACCATTTCTTTTTGGGTTACCATTTTCTTTTTCTTTCCCAAAACAGGTCCCACATAATTCTCAATCCAGAATCTCCTGTAACTAGATGCCAAAACTGGTCCTTAAAATAATTCTTTTCTTTTTCTACTTTCAGGAGTGGCTGGAGAACCCCTGCCAGTGGATAGTGAGAGAGACATCTTTGACTATATCCAGTGGAGATACCGAGAACCCAAGGACCGAAGTGAATGAGGCCTGTCCTCCCTCCCAGAAACAGCCCAGCAGGAGTCTTCATTTATTCCCTAACCTTTGCTATGTAAGGGTCTTTGGTCTTTTTAAATGATTGTTTCTTCTTCATGCTATAGCCTTTGTGGTAGTCAATAAAGTCTCTTGTTCAGCTATCAAATGAAGTTGTTGTTATTTTATTAGCAGATATCTTCAGTTTAAACATGCAAATTATGTTCATGATCATACTATTCTATGGTGTAGTAGAGATAAATAAGAAATGAGCTGAAAACAAGTCTTTCAGTGGGAACTTCTATTTTCTTCTCATTTTCTGTCCTTGATGCAATAAACTACATTTCCTCACTACTTTTCCTCCCACTTACTAATTACAGATTAGTCAGTTAATGCACACCCAGAAACTGTTCTCTAAGAGATGATTCAATATATTTTTAGAAATTAGGGACCTTCATAAATTTAATTTTTTTCTTTTGTTGGCTCATATTTGATTTTTTAACATATAACTTAAATAAAAAAGTATGTGGCTTAGCTCTTAGATTAAATATGTAGCACTTGGTTGTAATCCATTAGGGCTTCCTGAGCAGAGCCATTTCTGATAGGCACTCATCACAAAATATGGCCTCTGAAATTTCAAACAAACAAAAAGACTTTTTTTGCCTGAGTTTTTCTCCAACATAATATTTAAGTACAGATGGTCAAAATATGTAAGTAGTTCCTTAAAAGCCCTCTAAATAAATATAAAAAATCTTTTTATATAAATACAAAATGTAAAAAATAATCAAATGGTAAGTGAAGTGTTGAAAACAATATGTGAAAATGCTTTATAACTTGTAAAGGCCTATACAAATATAAAGTGTTAATATCTTTTGTATTTTATTTCTCTATTGACAAATTATTTTGTCATGAAATGGCATGTCTCTTACAAGAAAGGAAGGAAAATAATGAAGTTCTTAAGGAAAAACTTGGTGTAATGATTTTCACTGGTAAGGTGCATGCATGCATTTACTTTTCATTTCAGATACTATCACTTTTTTCCCCAGGCTGTTGTCTGGTACTAATCTTGCACCAGAAATTACTTAAAAGATTTATTTGAAGCTAATTGAATCACTAGATCAAAATTAATTTTTGTTGTTGTTGTTGTTGTTGTTTCACCTCAGTTTTCTGGAGAAATAGACAAAGAGCCAAATCTATTTTCCATTCATCACAAGGCAGTATTTTGGAATTCTCTAGCTAGATTAGTCTATTTCAGCTGCTACAAGATCTTATTTTAAGAGAGATTTATATGAAAGGATTTTTAAGTTAATGCCTGAGATTGCTTGAATACAAATAAGGATTCTTCCTTGTTTTTGAAATATTTGCAGCTTTTTAGACTTTTTGGCATACTCTCAACCGTGTGTGTTGTCGATTGGCAGTAACTGGGTTTCGACATAATAATCCAGGACCACAGTCACAACGCTGGAAGATTTCTGGAGCTTGAGCTGTATCTTTATGACTTCTTCTAGAACAGACCTGTCCCTCCAGTAGGACTGGTTTACAAATTTTAGTCCAAAAATGACGAGCACAGCAAAGTCCAGGTGCACAGTCAAAAGTTCTAAGGCAGCTTTCTCCCTCTTGTCCTGTAAAAGGAGATTAATATGGACTTTAGAGAAATGGGGGAAGGTGGCACAGGGGTGGGGGGAGGTTGGTTTGTTACACAAAGAAGGGCAGGGCTCGATAGACCAGTCTCAATACCTAAAGCATTAACGATAGGAAATTCCAGTCCTACCTGACTATTCTGTTTATAAAGTTAAAACATTTATTAAAGAAAGATGTTGGGATTTCCAGTCTTGAAAAATAGTTTCACACAGCAATATCTTTTTTTAAATATGGTTTATATTGATAAAATGAGACCATTACTTATAAAAGGGCCGGTTAATCAACTTCAAACAATCTTTATGTCAACTATTGGAATTTGGGACTACAATTTTGTGAAAAACCTCATCTTAGTAAAATCTGTGTTTTGTATAGGGATGAAAACACATCTACTTACATCTCTTTTCTTTTGTATCCTGAGGATATTAGGAAATTAAATTGCCATTTGTTAAATTATAGACTAGAAAGGTGTAGGCAAATGTGCGTGTGTAAAATTGAACTAAAGGTTTTCTTGCTAATCAGCCAATTATTTCGGCTCTTTTCCTGTCTTCTCATCCTGTTGACTGTCTTATACACGTCCCTTCATGATCTCTGTAGCTTCTTATGGGGACATTTCCCTACATGTTTCTATGTGGAGAGGAATAAAGTCAGTTTTGGCCTATCCTTAAGAGTCTAGGAGGAAAAAATGTTTTTTCCTCTTATAAAATATGCTCAGAGTGCTGCTCTTACCCTTACTGCCTTGTGATCTCTTAGTATTTGGCTTCCTCTTATGTTTGTTTTCTTGAATTGGATGCTCAGTTGTTCCTCTTGTGTCTGTGTCATCTTGGTCATCAATATGTTTTTCTAATGTTGGGGTTACATCTTCCATTGTAGTACAGACATCTGAGGGACAAACGTGTATAATTAGAATTATTTACTTCAAGGATTTGGAACACAAATACTGTGTTACTTATGATACTGTGACATAGATTGACAGCACTTCCGCCTTCAGTTTCTATATAACTTTCTAGATTGCTAAGACATATGCGCTAAATATTTACATACATATGGCAAAGTAGTTAAGTAAGTAATGGAGTCCAAGTGAAAATGGAATAATTCAAAAGATTCTAACATGAATCCTTTAAAAACTATCCCCAAGTTGCTGGCAAGAGTAGTTGCTGGGAATAAGTTAGTTTTTTGCATCAAGAAAAGGCAGCTGTATAAATTTACTTTAAGCATGAACCCAATCAATCTTTAGAGAGAATGCCTATCTTGGAATACTCATATCAGTGAGATTCAGATACTATCTGTCTTCACTTTAAAAAGCACTGTTCAGAGAATCGAAGCAGTTCTGTAATGGGTTTTTGATTGCTTACCATTTATGCAGAGCATTCCTGGGCAGCACATGGCATTACGTTGACATCTCCTCCGTAATCCTCGACAGGTAGTACAGAAGGGTTTCTCATCGTGGGGCTTGAGGCAGAATTTCCTGGTATAGCAGTCCTTGTCAGACAAGCACTGTGAGCCCTGTGAAGGGAGGTGGAGGAAGCCAAATCATAGTGACACTGTGAGTGCTGTGACAGACGTTCGTCAGCATCTTCATTTGTCATTGTAATTGGTTTTCTCCCACAAAGGGGAGAACAAATCACCAATGAAGAGACCCAGGTGCTGAAAACGTTATTTGTGTTTGAAAATTGTCCAAATTTTCTTTTCCCATGCTATTTGTGTGACAGTAGAAGGAGATGTTTCCCTTTATGTGCCTTACATCTGTGAGATTTTCAGTACATATCTATCAATTCTAGAAGCTGTGCTACAGTTGAACTAAGTACAATGGTATTTGTGGCATTTCTCTTTGTTTACTCCAGTGAATTATATCAGTCTCTGCATCCATCTGCCAAGTAGCACCTCTATGAGCCTTACACAAGCGAACTGGCCTTTTATTTTTAGTAATGCTTGATACCACCAAGGATAATGATACTCAAAGCCCTTCTGAGACATTAAACAATGGCCATGAGAATGCACCATGACACCCTGCATTTAAATTCTAACTCCCTTATTTATTGGCTGTGTGGCCTTGGGTAAATTCCTTAACATCTGAGTCTTATATTCATTTGCAATTAGGAGGTGTGATACCTACCTCAAGTTACGATGAAGGGTTAGATCAGATATAATATACAGAAGACTTAGCACATGGTATAACTTTTTAAATGTTAGTTTACATCCTGACAATGGCGAATTTACAGTTGAATGCCCTGAAAAGCTTTAGTAATGTGGTAATGCTAAGGCAACCAGAACCTATCAGGGTGGCTTCCCAATTCCTAAATCAATCCAAATTACCCTCTAGATATTTTATACATTAGTTTGAATGATTTACTTAACACAACATCCATCATGCTGTCATCAGCCCCCAGAGCACTGTCTCTTCCCTAGCAATGCTTTACCTTCCGAGCCCCTTGCCCGTCAGCAGAGCTCTTGATGTTGTTGAAGTCCAAGACGAGCGCTCCTAGGGGAGAGCAGAACCAGCCAAGCCCCAGCAGGATCACTACCAACATCCTTCAGTCGCCCCGTCTCCTCGAGGTTCTCAGAACTGTATGTGTCCCCTGAATAGGATTTTTACTGAGATAGAAACTTAGCAAGTCTGTAAATGCTTTCTTCTTGAAAGAGAAGCAAATCTTAGTCTGAGCAAAATATGTAGAATGAGATGAATGAGATCTGACCGGCAGGTTTCTTCTGAAACTATTTATAGCCAGACATGGCCCCTCATTTCTATCCACCTTGCTCCCCCCTCATTTCCTTCCGTCTTAGCCCACACAGGCTTCAACAAATCCCTTCAAATCTGTTTGATCAATAGTTCAAAACAAGGGCTCAATAGATGACGAGAAGAGGCAGGGCCATAGTGGCTTCTCCTCCAGGGGTTGAATCCCTCTTAATTATTGCATATCAAAGTTAGTTCAAAGGGTAGCAGGAGAGCAGGATGTCTGTATCAAAGGCAAACTGATAATCACCTGCATTTCCTACCTTCAGTAATCCTCTGGGGGTTGCGGGTGCCTAGTCTAAGATCTGTTTTCACAGCTAATTGTGCTCAAAGAATGAATCATATTGGCCAATATGCTACAGAGGATGCCAAAAACTAATGAGTTACAAAATAGACCGAGAGCCTTTAAACTGCTTCTATCAGGGAGGACTGATAGAAAAGAAAGAAAACGCCTCCAGATTAGCTCTGGCATCCAGATGTAAAAATCCCAATGGCTTGAAAGCTGTGAATATAATTGCACCTGTTCCTACTGTCAGTTGGGAAATTACTCTCCTTAAAATGAAAATTGAATTGCTTGAAGTTTGGGCTATTTAATTAGGAAAATAATAGGATTTGTAAAAATCTTTTTGGATGATGTTGTTGTTGTTGTTGTGTGCCGTCGAGTCGGCCCCGACTCATAGCGACCCCTCCTTGGGTTTCCGAGGCAGTATCACTACAGAAGTAGGATTGCCCAACCTTCCTTCTGAGGAGTGGCTGGTGGGTTTGAACCGATAGAGACCACCAAAAAACCAAACTCACTGCCGTCAAGTCGGAGCTGACTCACAGCGACCCCTCCTTGGGTTTCCAAGGCGGAAACCTACTGTGGAAGTAGATTGCCCAACATTCCTTCTGAGGAGTGGCTGGTGGGTTTGAACTGCCAGTCTTCTGGTTAGCAATCAAATGCCTTAGGCACCACACCACCAGAGCTCTGAGACCGCTACAGAAAGTCCATTTTGTATCCTTTTATACAATCAACTGGGACATTCTGGATCCATTTTATGAACAATGTATTTAATTTGTATTGCATTATGTTAAACTGATTTAAGCAGAACAGGTCTCCAAGTCTCTAGCTGATTTCAGTGGAATTTCATGCATTTTCAATTTTCCTAATTTTAATCTTTTATTAAATTTATGCTTCATCCTTTTATTGTCTAATCCCCCACCCCCCCAGCCAGACTGATAAGTAATTTGTTGTTGTTGTTATGTGCCATTGAGTCGGACCTGACTCATAGCGACCCCTCCTTGGGTTTCCGAGGCAGTGTCACTACGGAAATAGATTGCCCCATCTTCCTTCCAAGGAGTGGCTGGTGGGTTTGAACCTCCAGACTTCTGGTTAGCAGTCAAGTGCCTTAGGCACTATGCTCCCAGAGCTCCTGATAAGTAATTTACCACTCCCTTAACCAGAAGGCTGACGGTTCAAGCCCACCAGCCACTACTCGGAAGGAAGACTGAGCAATCTACTTCCATAGAGATACCACCTTGGAAACCCAAGGAGAGGATGCTATGAGTTGAATCGACTCGACAGCAGTGAGTTTGCTTTGAATTTTGGTAAGTACTTTAAGATTAGAACAATTTAGATCTGGGTTAAAACTTTATTTTTGTTTCTTCATGGTTTTCATTGTTCTCAGTGTAAACTTAGCCCAGAAGCTCAGATGTGAGGTATTGTTTAAAATCTAAAAATGTGTCCTTTACATGCCAGAAAAAGGAGCTCTGGTGGCATAGGGGGTAAGGCATTTGGCTGTGCACCAGAAGGTCAGCAGTTCAAACCCACCAGCTGCTCTACAGAAGGAAGATGAGGCAATCTACTTCCATAAAGATTTACAGCCTTGGAAACCCAAAGGGTGTCACTATGGGTCGGAATTGATTTGATGGCAGTGGGTTTGGTTTTTCAGTTTTTTGTATGCCATAAAATGAGCCCTGGTGGTACAGTGGTTAAAGCGCTCAGCTGCTAACCAAAAAGCCAGTGGTTTGAACCCGCCAGTCACTCTGTGGAAGAAAGAAGTAGTAGTCTTCTTCCACATAAAGATTTACAGCCTTGGAAACCCTATGGGGCAGTTCCACTCTGTTCCATAAGGTCACTATGAGCTGGAGTCAACAACAATGGGTTTGGTTTCAGGTATGTGTTATGCACAGTGCCATTCAGAAGTTGATGCGGGTGATCTGAGTCTCGACTGTCTCCCTTGTGTTGGTGTTCTTTATCAACTACTAATGGTATAATGAGTTACTTCTTCCTCAATTACTATTTTCTTTTTTCCATTTAAACTGACATCAAACAACCTTTGATAGTATGATAAGGCACATAACTAGGGGTATTACACACTTTATTTTGAAGTTGGACAATTATGACCAAGGATAAAGGAGAGGGCCCCAGGCTTCCCTCTCTTCTGGTTTTCTCTGCTTCCTGTTGTCTAACTGAAGAAAAATGCCAGGGTACCAAAGGCATCTGGCAATACACACAAAGAGGATTGATGGTGAAATCCTGTAACATAGCACAAATATTCATTGAGCACTTACTATGTAGTAGAATCTGTGGTTAGATGTCGGGATAAAATATAAAACATGATTCTTGCACCTGTAGAGGTAGAGTCCAGTCAGAAGACAAATATGTATAGGTGACTTCAATCTATTGTGACAAGCACTAAAATAATGGTATAAATGCAGGGCTGCAGGGTTACATAGGTGGGTAGGATTTAGACTTTCTGGAGAAATGAAAGAGGTGCTCTGGTGGCACTATGCTTAAAAGCATTGGGTTGTTAACCAAAAAGTTGGTGGTTCAAACCCACCAGCCACTCTGTGGGAAAAAGATGGGGCACTCAGGGTCCGTAAAAAGATTTACAGACTTGGAAATCCTATGGGGCAGTTCTACTGTGTCCTATAGGGTCACTATGAGTTGGAATCAACTTGTTAGCAGTGGTTAGTGGCTTGGGATAAATGAAGGATTGTGTTCTCTAAGGAGGTAGTATTCAAGCTGGGATTTGTGAGATGAATAGGAGTTCCCTAAGTTGAGAGGCCACCATTCGTCAGTTTATCATACTGTGGTGGCTTGCAAGTTGCTGGGAGGCTGGTGGCTATGCCACCAGTATTTCAAATAACAGCAGGGTCACCCATGATGGACAGGCAGAGTTTCCATACTAAGACAAACTGGGAAAAAGTATGGGGCCATCCACTTCTCAAAGAAATGGCCAGTGAAAACCTTATGAATAGCAGTGAAACACTGTCTGATATCTTATTAGAAAACTATTAATAGCTCTTAAACATTGTCTGATATAGTGCCAGTGATGAGCCCATCAGGTTGGAAGGAATTCAAAATATGACTAGGGAAGAGATACCTCCTCAAAGTAGAGTCGACCTTAATGATATGGATGGAGTGAAGCTTCCAGGACCTTCATTTGCTGATGGGGCATGACTGGAAATGGGAAGAAACAGCTGCAAATATTCATTAATAATTTGAACATGGAATGTACAAAGTATGAATCTAGGAAAACTGGAAGTTGTCAAAGATAAAATAGAACGCATAAAGATTGATATCCTAGGCATTAATGAGCTGAAATGGACTGGTATTGGCTATTTTGAAGCAGACAATCATATGATCTACTATGCTGGGAATGACAAATTGAAGAGGAATGGCATCACATGCATAGTCAAAAAGAACATTTCAAGATCTGTCCTGAAGTACAATGCTATCAGGAAGAGTATAATATCAATATGCCTACAAGGAAGACCAGTTAATACTACTATTATTCAAATTTACATACCAATCACTAAAACCAATGATGAGGAAACTGAAGATTTTTACCAACTTCTGCAGTCTGAAACTGACCAAACATGCAATCAAGATGTATCAATTATTACTGATGATTGGAATACAAAAGTTGGAAACAAAGAAGAATCACTGGTGGTTGAGAAATATGGCCTCGGTGATAGAAATGATGCCAATAGCGTGATAGAATTTTGCAAGACCAACAGCTTATTCATTACAAATACCTTTTTCAACAACATGAACAGCAGCTATACATGTAAACCTCACTAGATAGAATACATTGGTATCAGGTCGACTGCATCTATGGAAAGAGGCTATGGAGAAGCTCAATATCTTCAGCCAAAACAAGGCCAGGAGCTCACTGTGGAACAGACCATCAGTTGCACACATGCAGGTTCAGATTGAAGTTGAAGTCAATTAAAACAAGTCCATGAGAGCAAAAATATGACCTTGATTATAGCCCATCTAAATTTAGAGACCATCTGAAGAATAGATTTGACACATTGAACACCAATGACTGAAAACCAGATGAGTTGTGAGATGACATCAAGAACATCATAAATGAAGAAAGCCAAAGACTGTTAAAATGACAGGAAAGGAAGACCAAAATGGATATCAGAAGAGACTCTGAAACTTGCCCTTGAACAGAGAGTAGTTAAAGCAAATGGAAGAAATGAAAAGATAAAAGAGCTGGACAGAAGAATGAAAACAAACAAACAAAAAAGCTGAACAGAACATTTCAAAGAGCAGCTTGAGAAGACGAAGTCAATTATTATAATGAAATGTGCAAACACCTGGGGTTAGAAAACCAAAAGGGAAGAACATGCTTGGCTGAAAGAACTGAAGAACTGAAAAAACTGGGGAAAAAAAAAAAAAGAACTGAAG
>NW_006921611.1:13715463-13728007 GCF_000298275.1 Orycteropus afer afer
TCCCTGAGTTTCCCCTCCTCACCTAATCCCTTCGGCTGATTGGTCTTCTCTTTGGCTTCCTGGGTTTTATCCCCCTTCTCCTGCTCTTCCGGCCTGCTACTCAGTAATCATCAAAAAAAGATGGAAGGAATACACTGATCGCTGTACGACAAAGAATTGCTCAATGTTCAACTATTTCACAAGGTGGCATATGATCAAGAACCAGTGGTATTGAAGACAGAAGTCAAACCTGCACTGAAGGAATTGGCAAAAAACAAGAGTCCAGGAATTGACAGAATACCCATTGAGATGTTTCAACAAATGGATGCTGACTTGAAGGCCCTTACTTGTCTATGTCAAGTAATTTGGAAGACAATTACCTGGCCAACTGACTGGAAGAGATCCATGTTTGTGCCCAATCCAAACAAAGAGGTGGTCACACAAAATGTGGAAACTATCAAACAATATCATTAATATCACACTCAAGTACAATTTTACTGAAGATAACTTAAAAATGATTGCAGAAGTTCATGGACAGGGAACTTCCAGAAATGCAAGCTGAATTCGGAAGGGGACATGGAATGAGGGATATGATTGTGGATGTCAGATGGTGCTTGGCTAAAAGGAAAGAATACCAGAAAGATGTTTACTTGTATTTTACTGCCTATGCAAGAGCATTTGACTGTGTGGATCAGAACAAATTATGGATAGCATTGAGAAGAATGGGAATTCCAGAACAATTAATTGTGCTCATGAAGAAACTGTACATAGACTAGGAGGCTGTTTGAACAGAACAAGGGGATACTGCATAGTTTAAAATCAGGAAGGGTATGTGTCAGGGTTGTATCTTTTCACCATACTTACTCAATCCATATGCTGAGCAAATAATCCAAGAAGATGGACTATATGAAGAATGTGGCATCAGGATTGGAGGAAGACTTATTAACAATCTGTGGTATGCAGATGACACAATGTTGCTTGCTGAAAGTGAGGATGACTTGAAGCACTTATTGATGAAGATTAAAGATTACAGTCTGCTTTATGGACCTCAATATAAAGAAAATGTAAATCCTCACAACTGGAACAATAAGCAGCATCACTATAAATGGAGAAAAGACTAAAATTGTCAAAGATTTCATATTACTTGGATCCACAATCAATACCCATGGAAGCAATGGTCAAGAAATCAGACATTATATTGCACTTGGCAAATCTTTTATGTGTTGAAGAGCAAAGATGTCACCTTGAACATTAAGGTGCACCTAACCCAAACCATGGTATTTTCAATTGCCTCATATGCATGTGAAAGCTGGACAATGGATAAGGAAGACTGAAGAAGAGTTGATGCTTTTGAATTGTGGTGTTGGTGAAGAATAGTGAAAATACCATGGACTGCCAGAAGAACGAACAAATCTGTCCTGGAAGAAGTACAGCCAGAATGCTCCTTGGAAGTGAGAATGGCCAGACTTCATCTCACCTACTTTGGTCATGTTGTCAGAAGGGATCATGCCCTGGAGAAGGATATCATGCTTAGTAAAGTGGAAGTCAATGAAAAAGGGAAAGACCCTCAATGAGATGAATTGACATGGTGGCTGCAACAAGGGGCTCAAGTATAGCAAAGATTGTGAGGATGGCACATGACCGGGCAGTGTTTTGTTCTGTTGTATGTAGGGTTGCTGTGAGTCAGAGCCAACTCAACTGCACCTAACAACAGCAATAGTTGAGAAGTAGGAGATGGTCGCAACCCAGTCAGAGTGTGAAGTGTGTGCAGAGGTAGGGAGATGTGTGAGAGATTCAGTGTGGCAGGGGCCAATTGTGGAATGAGGAGATGAGGCTAGACTCTGAAGAACCAGAGGAATATCTAAGATATGGAAGGTATGGCACATTCCTTGGCACCACTGGATGGGGGTGCAATCAGTAGTTTCTATTGCCCATCGAAGCTTCCATCGCCAACAGATGGCAATGAAGATGGGCATGAATGAAGAGATCATTCAGCAATTAAAAACAAATTGCCATAGGCATTATTTTCTATAAATACACCTCCATGAAGAACCTAAACCAAAAACAAACTCACTGCTGTCGAGTCGGAGCTGACTCACAGTGACCCCTCTTTGGGTTTCCAAGGCAGTATCTCTACAGAAGTAGATTGCCCAGTCTTCTGAGGAGTGGCTGATGGGTTTGAACCACCAGCCTTCTGGTCAGTAGTCAAATGCCTTAGGCACTACACCACCAGAGCTCCTGGTGAAGAACCTAATATACCAAAAAAAAAAAAAAAAAACCACCCAAACTCACTGCCATGGAGTTGTTTCCGACTCATAGCCACCCCCATTGGGTTTCTAAGGCTGTAAATCTTTATGGAAGTAGATTGCCCAGTCTGTCTTCCATGGAGCAGCTGGTGGATTTGAACCTCTGACCTTCTGGTTAACAGTTAAGTGCCTTATCACCTATGCCACCAGGTTGTATTTTATTCTATGTTCAATAGAAAGTCATTGGAGGTATTTGAATTTGAAAATGCATGATCTAATTTGCTTTTTAGAAAGATAGTGCTGTTCGTAGTGTGGAGCTGCGTTGTATTGAAGAGAGAGGGGGAGGAGAGAGATCACTTAGGAATCAGTTGTAATGGATGCTGGTAAGGAGGTCCAGTGTAGGACAGTGATGCAGTGACAGTGAGATCCAAGGAAAGGTGGATTCTGAAGCTAAATGATTTATTGTGGGAAATGAGGTAGGTAGGAGGGAAGATCTGAGGATAACTCTGACATTTCTAATTTGGCCAACTGGGTAGATGGTGATGGCATTACAGACAGGGAATTCAGGATGAAAAGCAAGTGAGGGTGGGCACAGGATAACAGTTTGCCATGAGAAAAGCTACCCAAATAATGTTCCTGAATATCTAATTTTTTAAAAATCAGCTATTATAGTCAACTTTATTGATTGCTTATTTATGTGCCAGTTATCTTTTTAAGTATTTTTAAATTGTATGCTGTTTTTCAGAATTTTTTTTTGTTTATATATATATATATATATAACACATCTGCCAGTTCAACATTATTTACATGTACAATTCAGTGACATCAATTACATTAATCATACTGGGCAACCTTCACCAATATCTGTTATCAAGTTTCCCATTGCCATAAATATATACTCAGTGCTTCCTAAACAACGCTTCCTCCTGTCTCCTGCCCCAGCAGCAATAGAAACTGCTGATTGCGCCCCTATCCAGTGGTACGAGGGAATATGCCATACCTTCCATACCTTAGATATTCCTCTGGTTCTTCAGAGTCTAGTCTCTGTACATTGGCTTATTTTAGGTATTTCATATAAGCAGGATCATACAATATTTGTCCTTTTGTGTGTATATCTAATATTAAGATAGAAAATCAACCACTGTTTTTGCCATGGTGCTCTCAATTCAGCATCCTAAAGACAGAGGAGAGTGGATGCCAGCATCAGACACTAAAATGGGCGGAAACAAGACTGAAAAGCAGACTTCTTTCTCTCTCTCTCAGCAGTGTGAGAGTGTGGGCTTTCGAGTCAGGCAAACCTGACAGACTGAAAACCAGGCTGGTTTCCCATGGCCCCATGGTTTCCCTTGGTACATTCTGCCATGGCACTTATAAAACTCTAATCTAATGGTTTACTTATTTGTCTCTACAACTAGATTGTAAACTCTGTGAGGGAAGAGCCATGGCTAATTCATCATTGTATCCCTCATGCTTTGAGTACTCCAAAACCCACTGCCATCAAGTTCATTCTGACTCATGGCAACTGTATAGGACAGAGAAGAATTGCCTCACAGGATTTCCAACGCTGTAAATTTTTATGGAAGCAGACTGCCACATCTTTCTCTTGTGGAGCAACTGGTTCAAATCACTGATCTTTTAGTCAGCAGTCCAGCACTTTAACCATTGTGCCACCAGGCTCCTATGTTTTGAGTCCTACTGCATAATATAGATCCATAAATTTTTATAGGATGAATAAATGCACAAACAAATGGATTTATAAGGTGCCATAATACTGCCAATATCTACTCCATAATGACTATATTTTGAGGATCAAATGTGTCAGTACACCATATAGTGTATCTAACACAATAACTGGCATTTATAAAACTCTAATGTCAGCTTCTCACCCAATTTCCAGGCAAGACCCTTCCATCATCACATAAACTTTGTTGTTGTTGTTGTTATGTGCCTTCAAATTGGACCCGACTCATAGCGACCCCTCCTTGGGTTTCCAGGGCACTATCACTACGGAAGTAGATTGCGCCATCTTCCTTCCAAGGAGTGGCTGGTGGGTTTGAAGTGCCAGCCTTCTGGTTAGCAGTCAAAGGAGCTCTGGAAGCATAGTCCCTAAGGCACTTGACTGCTAACCAGAAGACTGGTGATTCAAACCCACCAGCCACTCCTCGGAAGGAAGATGGGGCAATCTACTTCCATAGTAATACTGTCTCGAGTTGGGTCCGACTCAATGGCAAACAACAACAGCAGCCTTGGACACTATGCTACCAGAGCTCCTACATAAACTTTAGTACCTAGCATAATGCATGGCCCTACAGAGCAGTCTCAATAGATGTTTGTTCAACTCAAATACAGTTCATCAAAGGAAAAACTCCTCTAACCTGAGGCTCATTTTGCAATGTGACTACTGTTTCTACATCTCCTGAAAAGCTAAGGCAATTTTGAGGTAAGTAGGTATGTGAAGTATACCTTCACAAATCTGTCAAGGCCATTTGCCCATGAATAATCCCAGTGTTCCTCAGCTAGGATGCCAACAACAGAAATGAGAAGCCCCTGTGGCAGCATTTACCACCATAATTCTGCATCTATATTATTGGGGATTAGAGATGATGGGGCATTGGGCCAAAGATGACAGGGGCAAGTAGGGTAGAAAGTTAAGCTTTCAAATGCCTTTCTGCTTGAAAGGCATTTTCTCTGCTCTTAGGTCAGGCCATTGAAGTTCAAACACAGACCATAGCAGCAAAGTACTTGGAGAATCCACTCAGACCTACCCCCCAGGAATAAGCACTTTGAACTGATTGTCATTCCTAAAGAGACACAACCATTGCCATCACATCAACTCCACTCATGGCAACCCCCTGTGTGTCACAGTAGAATGTTCTCCATAGGGTTTTCAGTGGCTGATTTTTCAGAACTAGATTGTCAATCCCTTCTTCCAACGTGCCTCTGGGTGGGCTTGACCCTCCAACCTTTCAGTTAGTAGCTAAGTACATTAACCGTTCACATCACGCAGGGTCCTCCAAAGAAACACTATAACCACAGAACAAAGGAAGCCCTTAAAGACCAAGATGTTGCCATGTTGATGCCCCTGGCAAGGATTCATGAGTTCAAATGGAAATCTCAAATTGATCCTCTTAGTTTATAATGGGGACCTGGGCCAACAGAGCACTGAAATCGAGCAGTCTTAACTGAGCGTACAGGAAATGAAAATTCCCCAAAAGAAACTTCTAAAGGCTTCAAATTCAGCACTGTAGGTTTGATCCACTCTCTTGATGATTCACAACGCAGGTAAGAATTGCAGGCTTGTGTTTGAGAGCTGACACCTGCATCCTCCAGAATTACAGCTGCTGTAGTTCAAGTCAAAGACAGAGTGTCAGAAGTGATGATTAATAGTCACTTAGGAATGGGAATTTTTATTTGTTATGACTCCTGTGTCATAACTGGTTGATTTCCCATAAATTTTGCTTTTCTTAAAAAAATCAAAGTAACTGAAACAAAGTGTTTGGCAAGATCTCACAGGAAATGTTAAATAAAAGATGAGAAGGGGCATGTTGATGAGAGTAGACAGACTGCAGGATGTAATCACAGAATTGATGTAAATGTTACCGTTTCTTTACCTGAGGTCAGAAGGTAAAGCAAACCATTTGCAACGGTGGAGGAGTAGTTTGTCAGATGTCTTGCAGTTTAACTGACTGCGTGGGGGCAACATTGGAGACAATGGGGACTGGAAACAAGGAAAACTGGGTTCTAGCCTCTTTCTTTAATTTTGTGGTCTTGAATAGATCTCATCACTTCTAGGTCTCAGTTCCTCATGATCTTGAAGAGCCCCTTCAGATGAGTTTTTGGGGAGTCTGTGATGGTATGACCTGGCTTCCCTGTTGCACAGCCCCAGTGATACTATATTCTATGTAAATGGTGCTCCTTTGGAGTTGGACAACATGTGGTTTTGGTTATCTAGTGCCACTCTAACAGAAAATACCACAAATGGGATGATTCGAACAAACAAACAGGAATTTATTCTCTTAAAATTTTGGAGGCTAAAAGTCCGAGTTCAAAGTGCCAGGCTCTAGGGGCTGGGTGAAAGCCCTTCAACCCTGGGCTTCAGCTCTGCCTCCTGCTCCCAGCTCACTGAAGGTGGAGGATTTTCTTCACTCAGGCAGTTGCTGGCTGCTGAGACCAACAAGCCCAAGGCTGACAAGGCTGACAAGCCCAAGGCACAGTCCCAATATTACCAAACAACATGGCAGCCCACTAATTTAAGTCCAGAAAAAGTCCCAAGATTGGCAGAACATGGCAGGCTGCTGAATGACAACTTGATTACATGCAGGATTCAAGCGTGCCAAAAAGCTAGAGACCTGCCTCAAAATTGCTTCTTATATACTGGAAGCAGACTACATCCCTAAGGCAGCTACTCAGCTGCTCCAGTAGATTCCACCATGAAGCCGATTACCAATCTCATCATGGGGAATAACTATATCCAGCTGCCCAGCCACTCAAAACCAGGCCCAGCCAAGTTGACACATAACCTTAACTAGCACAGTGGTGGTTCTGAGATCCTGCTTTTTTAGCAGCATCTGACTCCACCCCAGACACATGTCGGGAGCAGGGCCAGAATCTCTGAGCCTTTCTTCCCCAAGGATAAACTGTGCCTTTTTTCATATAAAAATTAGATGCTGTTATTCATGATATGATAAATCCTAAATACCTCATGTAGGTTACCCTATTCTTGGGCAGCCTCCATAGTCCTTTCTCTCTACCATGCCATCCCTGACACATTCAAGTTACACAAAACTCCAGCCAGATGGCAACAGATGCTATAAGAAGACCAAGGAATTCTTACCTTGTCTTAATATATATTAGTTGAAAAACATAGTGGTGCTCTTCATTTGGTCAATGGAGGAGTCCAGTGGGTTGAGAAGGGGCCTTGAGTGTATTGGAGTGGGCAGGTGTCAGTATTCCTCTGTCTCTGTGATATGGTATCCTGTCATGAATGCCACTGTTATGTGCCCAGAATATTACAGATCATGTGTGTCACATCTGGGGTGTGTATATGTGTTTTAAACTGAATCACACTTAGATTTCTATTTCTAGAGTAGTTTAAGATTGACTTCTTGAGACCCTATCAGCCTTATGGCTCTATGAAATTCTTTCTTATGAAGCAACAACTTGGGCAGCAAGGCATATTTGATAGAGTTTACTTTGTTTTTTTCTCTTTACTGATAACAATTTTTTTTCTAATCATTTTTAAAAATTGAGGTGAAATTCACATAACACAAAATCAACCATATTAAAGTGATTAGTTCCATGAGTGACATTAAATATGTTCACAATGTTGTATAACCACCAGACTGACTGTAACTTAATAGGAAACACAGTATAGGGAGATGGAAGATATTAGGAGGAAGATCAAACCAAACCAAAACACTGCCATTGAGTCAATTTTGACTTATAGTGACCCTATAGGACAATAGAACTGCCTTATAAGGTTTCCAAGGCTGTAATTCGTGGCAGAAGCAGACTGCCTCCTCTTTGTCCCAGTAGAGTAGCTGGTGGGTTCGAACCACCAACCTTTTGGCTAGCTGCCGAATGCTTTAACCACTGCAACACTGGAGCTCCTTAGAAGGAGAATAGAAACGTAAAAAATTGAGTGAAGTCTTGTCTCCTTTCTTTTCCATTCAATTCACTGTGTTTCTTTCACATCTTTATCTCACTTTTTTTTTAATAATTTAATTCTCTTCTACCTCAATTTATTTCTCATCATTCTCTTCTTTTTCTCTTTACATCCTGATATTTTGCCCCACTTATTCTTTTCTCTCGACCTGAATATACTCTCAAATTTAATGATGTTCTGGTGGCATTCAGGGCCTGAAGGGAATGTTAAACTGATGGTCAGGGCCAACTGTCACCTTGTGGTAACTCTCTGTGTAGGTACAGTGGCCTCTATCATATAAATTTGTGATGGGAGGTGTCTTAAGGAACCTCATCTAGGGCCTTTCTGTGGTTTCCAGTAAGTGGGAGGCTGGAAGCATTGTGAAGAGAAGGCAAAGAATGAAGACCCACAATGACAGGCTTCACACGGGGCTTTGTGGCCAGTTCTCTGCATATTGGACACTTTCTATTCTTCTCCCTTCCCAACTTTTAGGCCTTCTATATAATTTCTAAGTCATGCATTGTACTCAAATGCATTTGCTCTCCCTGGGTACATTTTTCAGAAGCAGAACTTTTTTTCCAAACTCTAAAAAGTCAGAGAATAGGGCCACTTTGCTGTGCTCACTCTTGGTAAGAGAGCTTCATTACTCTTCCGTGTGCAAGAAAAATCACAGAGTCCAAAAGGCTTGCCATTTCTGGGCCTCTGCATTATCTCTTGGGACACTTTCTCTGTCAGGTTTTCCTTGTCTCCACATTGCTTTCTGGCCCAAAGGTCTTGCAGGTGGGAGTAGGTGTCTCCTGTCAGGACTGTGACTTTGAGGTGCAGAGAGTGGATGTTCTAGGATGATTCTGTGTACTCTAGGAAGCCTTTCTTAGGGAAGAAGCAAGCAAACAGGGATTCTACTAGCTTTCAGCCTCTTCCCTAGGGACAAAACAGGAGCTGCCAGTTTTTGGCCTGGACCCCAAAGTTCAGACCAAATTTGATTTGATTCTTTTTCCTCAAAGTAGAGAGTAACTCTCATTGCAATAGGAGCACCCAAACTTACCTGCTGCTTGGAGTTCATTTATGAAGAACTTAAAAAAATTAATGGTGATCCATGAGCTCTGCACACAGGGCCTCCAGATACCCCCTACCAGAGAATAAAGAGTCTGCACACCTTGAATTTTCCTGCCACATCCTCCAGGGACATTGGTGGCTCCATGGTAGAAAACTCACCTCACTTGCCATGCAGGAGATCCAGGTCTGATTCCTGGCCAACAAAACTAAGGTGCAGGCACCATCTTGCTTGCTGCTATGAAGCTTTCAGACTAAGATGGACTGGAAGAGAAGCATGGGGATCTACTTCCAAAAATCAGCCAGTGAGAATCCTGTGGATCACAACTGACCATGGAAATGGTAAGGAACCAGGCAGTGTTTTGATCTGTTGTGCACGGGTCTCCATGAGTCAAGGGCTGACTCCTTGGCAGCTAACAACAACAGTGGTGGAGAGGGGGGTGCTTGAAACTTCTGGCTTACTTAGTTTTATTATACCCTATAAAAGGGAACTGTGGTGCAGTGAATTATTTGGTGTCTTGGCCAACGTCTTTGTGACTCCCACCAGATGAATGGGTGGAATTATACAAATGTAGTGGCCCACCAAGGAGATTGGATAGTTTGTTAGCAATGTGGGACAGTGGAGGTGTAAATAAGGTGTCCAGAATCCTAATGTAGGGATTGATCAGTTTGGTCATTCTACTAGGCTTAAAATTACCCCTCCTAGAGGCAGAAGAGGAGCTCTGGTAGTGCAGTGCCTAAGGCACTTGACAGCTAACCAGAAGGCTGGTGGTTCAAACCCACCAGCCAATCCTCGGAAGGAAGGTTGGGCAATCTAGTGATACCATACCATAGTGATACCGCCTCAGAAACCCAAGAAGGGATCGTTATGAGTCAGGTCCGACTCGATGGCACATAACAACAACAACAGAGGCAGAAGGGGGATCTCACTGCTATCCAGAGAGAAGAGCAGAGGTCCATCCTTAGACCCATGATTCCAGCCCTGTACCTCTTTGGCAGAGAGAAAGCAGAGAGACAGTGGCAGGAAAATGGAGAGACTGGCATGAGACAGAGTGGTGGACTTGCCAGTCCAGGAAGGGAGAAAGCTGAGCACCTTTAGGCAGGACCCCTGCTGGTGGAGTGGGATGCACTTAGGTGCACCTATCAGCATAGCTAAAAGAGCTTTGTAATACTTGCCCAAGCAGAGCAGAGGCTGGGTGGAGAGACGGAGGATCAAAGAGAGACGTGCCTTTGGGCATGGCTGAGGAGATGCTGTCCTGATTGAAGATTGTATCCTGAGCATTCCTGAACCTGAATTGTAATCTGTTACTTCCCTAATAAATTGTGAGTATTGTCTGTGAGTTCTGTGTGGTCATGGCAACAAATTATTGAACCCAGTAGAGAAGCAGTGGGTGCCACGGGAGGGACTGTTGGTGTTCTTGTTATCTAGTGCTGCTCTGACAGGAACATACCACAAATGGGATAGCTTTAACAAACTGGAGTTTATTATCTTACAGTTTGGAGGCTTTAAATCCATGTTCAAGTGCCAGCCCTTAGGGGCTGGGTGAAAGCCCCTCTTCCTCCTGCTCCTGCCCCACTGCCTAGTGTTGCTCTAACAGAAATACCACAAATGGATGGCTTGAACAAACAGGAGTTTATTCTCTTACAGTTCGAGAGGCTGTCTTGGACTCGGACTTTTGTCCAAGTTCAAACTGCCAGGTACTAGGGGCTGTATGAAAGCTCCTCAACATTGGGCTTCAGCTCTGACTCCTGCTCCTGGCCCGCTGAAGCTAGAGGCATCTCTTTACTCAAGCAGCTACTGGCTGCTGAGGCTAACAAGCCCAAGGTCAACAAATACAATGGCAGAGTCCCGATGTTACCAAACCACATAGCAGGCCATTAATTCAAGTGCTTTGAAAGTCCCAAGGTTGGCAGAGCATGGCAGGCTGCTGAACAACAACATGGCTACACTCAGGGTTCAAGTGTTCCATAAGCTAGAGACCATTCCCAAAGCTGTTTCTTATATATGGGAAGCAGACCACTTCCCTGAAGCAGCTACTCAGCTGCTTGTGGTAGGTCCCACCATGGAGCTGATTGCCAGTCTCATCATGGGGAATAACTACCACCAGCTGCCCAGTCACTCAACTCACTCAATCCAGCCCAGCCAAGTTGACACACAAACTTAACCACCACAGTTGGTGTCAGAATTGGTAGAAAGGTTGGAGGGTGGTGTCATGTCTGGCCTCATAGGAATCAGCATTGGGCTGTTGCTGTTGATCCTTCTCTCTTCCTCTTGTGAAGTTAGAGGAAGATGCCACCTCCACACCCTTTTTGCAAGACCCTAGAAATATCTTCCCTATTAAAATTCCCACAGTCTCTCCGTTACCCCTTCAGGATGAGTCTTCCTCTGGTTGTTCCATTTTTCTGGGTGTGGTGATGTATCTGATTCACTGGGTGTGATCTTGGCTTCTCTTTCACCATGCTCCTACTCAGGGTATGGGCCAAGCCTTCTCAGACTTTGGCCAAAGCAAGCTATCTGCAGATGAAGGCTCCCTCCAGAGAGCACCATTGGACTAGAGTTTATTTCTGGGGAATCTCCATTCTAAAAATAAAGAAACTGAGGTTCAGAGAGGTCAAATAATTTGCCATGGTCACATGGTCAGTGAGTTGCAGACCTAGGGTTTTATCACAAGTTATCTGGTTCCAAAGTTTATTCTTTCCTCTATACCAAATGATACAGCTAACTGATGGCCATTCCCAAACAAATCAAGTTGCTTAAAACATAGCTATATACTCAGGAATGAAAAATAGAAGGCAACTATTTTTCATTTCCATTTCATCTTCCTACTATTTTTTCCACAGAGTAAATTCACTTTTCATACAGCAGTTCACATATACTTTGTCTCATGTCTCATGTCATTGACCAAAATGACCAAAAACCACTGTAGAAGTATGTTTCTTTTTTCCCCCTAAATTATCCTTTATGTGAATGAGATTACAGTGATTCACAAGGAAGCAGTTAAATTTAAATAATCTGCAGGTTGTGTCAGTCAGACTGTACCCTAACCTACATGTAGTCCATTGACAAAATTGGTTTCCCTGTGAAGACAAGAAGAAGCTCTGATGTAGCAATGGTTCAAGCATTTGGATGCTGAACAAAAGGTTGTGGTTTGAATCCACCAGCTGCTCCATGGGAGAAAGATGCAACATTCTCCTTCCGGAAAGATCTTCAGCCTTGGAAATGCTAATGGGGCAGTTCTGAATCGGCTTGATGGCATTGGGTTTGGCTTTTTGGTTTTGTGAAGAGGACATGTAAACATTTGCTGCTCTTTGACGTTCAATTTAGAATCTGACTTTGGTAGGAATCTCCTAGACACACAGTTAACTGTGATTTATAATCATGCTCATAACTTTATGAAGCACTTGGATGAGGCTCTTGGGGAGTAAGGGCTTGAAGGAATAGGGTCAATGCCCTGTGTCAGAAACTCCTGGAGGAGCAGCAAATTTAGTTTTTCTTTTTCTTTTTTTTTTTAATTTTATTTTTATTTGGGTGAAGATTTACAGAGTAAATTCACTTTTCATACAGCAGTTCACATATACTTTGTCTCATGTCATTGACCAAAATTTACAATGCAACAGCTCC
>NW_006921611.1:13731922-13782325 GCF_000298275.1 Orycteropus afer afer
TCCGTATGTCTCCTTTTTTTGGTATTTTCACGCAAATTCTTCTGCTAATTGGGGTTTAGTCCAATTCTGTATCCTTCCCTTCAAGGCTCAGGGGTCCATGATTATCTTCTGTGTCTGTGTTAATTGGTTTCCCTTTTCTTTGTTGAAGAGGGTCTGTGCAATCCTTCTGCCTAGTCCGCCATCTTCCAAATTTAGTTTTTCTTTTACCTTGTTTCCTTGCTCCCCCTTGTGGTCCACAGTGAACACTCAGAAGGCCCAATGTAAATTCCATGCTCACCATGTAAATTCCGTGTTCACCATTCTAGAAGCATTTCCCAATTTCTGGTGGAAATTCCGCAGAGAACTGCACTCCTCACTTCATAAATCTAGGTACTTCCTCACTTTATGAAAGTGAGCTTAACTTTTCTAGTTATAAAAGAAATACACTTTTAGAAAATTTGGAAAATACAGAAAACTGTGAAGAAGAAAATACAAGTCACATATATTCGGACTCAGCAATGATGTTGTTGTTGTTGTTGTTAAGTGCCGTCAAGTCGGCCCCGACTCATAACAACCCCTCCTTGGGTTTCCAAGGCAGTATCACTACGGAAGTAGGATTGCCCAACCTTCCTTCCGAGCAGTGATAGTTACTGTTAAATTTTAGTAAAAATTTCCTGTCTTTTTCTATGCAGTATATACCAAAAAAAAAAAAAACCAAAAACCTCACTGCTGTTGAGTGGGATTCCACTCATAGAGATCCCTCCTTGGGTTTCCGAGGTGGTATCACTATGGAAGTAGATTGCCCAACCTTCCTTCTGAGGAATGGCTGGTGGGTTTGCACCACCAGCCTTCTGGTTAGTGGTCAAATGCCTTAGGAACTACGCCACCAGAGCTCACAGTGTAATTATTTATTCTACAATATAATTAATTTACCAACTTGTCTATACCAGCCCTCTGTCTGCCTCCCCATCAGAGATATACATTGATGCTATGCTTATCATTCCCTTTCTTCCTAAAGTAATGTTACAATACACACACACACACACACACAAGCACACATTCATACAACTGGGATTCCACTGTACGTGTACTTTCATTTCCTCTCTCTCTTGCCCTGAATATAATGAGTTCTATCTTCAGAATATCAAAAATTATCAGAAACATTTTAATGGCTATACCAAAAGCCAGAACATGGCAGACTATGAATTTATTTAATAAATCCTCTGGGTTGGCCATTTTAATTCCTTTTTAAAGTTTTGGCTACCATAGCTCTGGTGGCATAGTGCCTAAGGCATTTGACTGCTAACCAGGAAGCTGGTGGTTCAAACCCAGCAGCCACTCCTCAGAAGGAAGACTGGGCAATCTACTTCTGTAGAGATACTGCCTCAGAAACCCAAGGATGGGTCACTATATAAACCTTTCAAGGTGTTCAGGATAAGTCTTTGCACAAATCTATGATTATTTCCTTGAGATGAGTTCCTAGACATGGCATTCCAGAATTGAAAGTATAATATCTGTAAGTCTTTGCTCATATTGTCTGTCTGCTCTGGAAGCCATTCCCATATGTCTACCTGAACCATTCCAAGTTGCCACTTCCTCCGAGAGGCCTTCAGTTGCCTGCCCAGGCATAGTTAGGTGCTTTCCCCCATGTCCCTGTGCTCCACTGCCTCCTTGTAGAAGACCCAGGGATTTGGCTTACTGCCTCCTCCTCTTCCAAGAAGCATCAGCAGCCTAGTAGTTAGGGGATCCCTATCCCTCATCAGAGTTTTTAGAGTCCTTAGCCCAGAAAACAAGCAAGTGATCCCCTTTTCTTTAACAAAGAATGAAATAACACTTTTGATTTCAAAATCTTGTAATATTCCTACACTTAGGGTGGTTGGGCTAATTGTTCACAATGGGGCCTCTGTTCTCAGCAGCGCCCCCCCCCCCATTGCTAAGTAAAACTACACTAACCTTCTGATAGTTTGTCTTGAAAAGGCAGTGTAGGCAGATCAGCAGGTTCTCTTGACTTAAAAAGGTAACTTATATTGGGAATCTGCTGATGAGGTTCACCATGGGCCTCTGGATCTACACAGCAGTGATGTTTTGGGATGTTTCCTCATACCTCAACTTTGAGCATGGTGCCCTATACATAGTATGCACTTACCAAATGCCTTTCAAATAAAGTAATTTAAAGTCCTTTCTCTGCTCTATAATGTTATAATTCTATTGATTTTATAGAAGAATAACATGGGATCATGGTTTGGTCTGAGAGAGTCCTTTCTACACTTTGCAAGAGTTTAGATTCCAGTGGGGACAAGGGAACTGAGAACTGGGTATAGCTCTCTGGTGCAGTTCTGTTTTGTTTATTTCTTTCTGTTTCTTTCGTGTGTGTTGTTTTTGTTGTATGTGCCGTTGTCTCCAACTCATAGCGACCTTCTGTACAACTGAACGAAACACTGCCCGGTCCTGTGCCAGCCTCATGATCCCTACTATACCTGAGCCCATCACTGCAGCCACTGTGTCAATCCATCTTGTTGAGGGCCTTCCCCTCTTTTGTTGACCCTCCACTTTACTAAGCATGACATCCGTCTCCAGAGAACGGTTCCTTCTGACAACATGACCAAAGTAGATGAGAGGAAGTCTGGCCATTCTCGCTTCCAAGGAACATTCAGCTGCACTTCTTCCAGGACAGATTTGTTAGTTCTTTTAGCAGTCCACGCTACTTTTAGTATTCTTTGCCAACACCACAATGCAAAAGCATCAACTCTTCTTTGGTCTTCTTTTTTCATTGTCCAGCTCTCACATACATATAAGGCAACTGAAAATACCATGGCTTGAGTTAGGCACATCTTTGTCTTTAGGGACAGCACTTGAAAGAGGCCTTTTGCAACAGATTTGGCCAATGCAAGACATCTTTTGATGTCTTGACTGCTGCTTCCATTGGCATTGATTGTAGAACCAAGTAATATGAAGTCTGACCACCTCAGTCTTTTCTCCATCTATTATGATGCTGCTTGTTGGTCCAGTTGTAAGGATTTTTGTTTTCTTTATATTGAGGTGTGTAATCCATACTGCAGACTGTAGTCTTTCATCTTTATCAGTAAGTATTCCAAGTCATCCTCACTTTCAACAAGCAAAGTTATGTCGTCTGCATATCTCAGGTTGTTAATGAGCCTTCCTCCAATCCTGATGCCACATTCTTCTTTGTAACATTCCAGCTTCTTGGATTATTTGTTCAGCATACAGATTGAATAAGGGATACAACCCTGGCACACTCCCTTCCTGCTTTTAAACCATGCAGTATACCCTTGTTCTGTTTGAACTACAGCCTCCTGGTCTATGTACAAGTTCCTCATGAGCACAATTAAGTGTTCTGGAATTCCTATTCTTCTCAATGTTATCCAGAACTTGTTATGATCCCACACAATCGAATGCCTTTGCATGGTCAATAAAACACATGTAAACATCTTTTTAGTATTTCTATTTTAGTATTCTTTGCTTTGAGGCAAGATCCATCTGATATCAGCTATGATATCCCTCACTCCACGTCCCCTTCTGAATCAATATACTGCTGCAACCGTTTTTGAATTATCTTCAGCAAGAGTTTACTTGCGTGTGATATAGATGATATTATTCGATAATTTCCACATTCTGTGGGATCATCTTTCTTTGGAATGGGTACAAATATGGATCTCTTCCTGTCAATAGGCCAGGTAGCTGTCTTCCAAATCTCTTGGCATAGCCAAGTGGGTGCCTCCAGCAGGGCATCTGTTTGTTGAAACATCTCAATGGGTATTCCATCAATTCCTGGACCCTTGCTTTTTGCCAATTCCTTCAGTACAGATTTGACTTCTTCCTCCAATACCATTGGTTCTTGATCATATGCTACCTCCTTAATGGATGATCATCTACCAATTCTTTTTGGTATAGTGACTCTCTGTATTCCATCCATCTTCTTTTGATGTTTCCTGCATCATTCAACATATTGCCCATGGAATCTTTCAATATTGCAAATCAAGGCTTAATATTTTTTCTCAGTTCTTTCAGCTTGAGAAATGCTGATAATATTCTTCCCTTTTGGTTTTCTAATGCCAACTCTTATTTTATTAAACAACACATATTTTATTATAATGATTGACTTTGTCTTCTCAAGCTGCTCTTAGAAACCTTCTGTTCAGCTATTTTATCCTGTCAATTCTTCCATTTGCCTTAGCTACTCTCCATTCAAGGGCAAGTTTCAGAGACTCTTCTGACATCCATTTTGGTCTTTTCTTCCTTTCCTGTCTTTTTAATGACTTTTTCCTTTCTTCATGGATGATGTTCTTGATGTCATCCCACAGTTCTTCTGTTTTTTGGTCATTGGTGTTCAGTGCATCAAATCTATTCTTTAGATGGTCTCTAAATTCAGGAGAGATATAATCAAGGTCTTATTTTGGCTCTCATGGACTTGTTTTAATTGTCTTCAGCTTCAACTTAAACGTGTATACGAGCAGTTGATGGTCTATTCCACAGTCAGCTCCTGGCCTTGTTTTGGCTGAAGATATTGAGCTTCTCCATCACTTCTGGCCACAGATGTAGGCAATCTGATTCCTGTGTACTCTGTCTGGCAAAGTCCACATGTATAGCCACCATTTGTGTTGTTGAAAAAAGGTATTTGCAATGAATAAGTTGTTGGTCTTGCAAAATTCTATCATGTGATCTCCAGCATAATTTCTATCACCAAGGCCATGTTTTCCAACTACCGGTGCTTCTTTTTTGTTTTCAACTTTTGCATTCCAATCACCAGTGATAATTAACACATCTTAATTGCATGTTTGGTCAATTTCAGACTGCAGAAGTCAGTAAAAGCCTTCAATTTCCTCATCTTTGGCTTTGGTGGTTGGTGTGCAAATTTGAATAATAGTAATATTAACTGGTCTTCCTCGTAGATGTATGGATATTATGTGTGGTATGTCTATGTGTGGTAAATATACACATAACAAAACATGGGCCATTTCACCATTCTTCACATACACAATTCAGTGACATTGTGTTCATCATGTTATGCAATCATCATCAGTTTCCAAATTTTTCCATTACCCTTGACAGAAGCTCAGTGTCCCCTAAGCAGTGACTCTCCCTCCCCTCCCCCCATAACCACTAGGGGACTTAGGTCTGTATACATGCCTACTCCAGATATTTCATATAAGTGGGATCATACAATATTTGTCCTTTTGTGACTTATTTCAAGGTTCATCCATGTTGTAGCATGTATCAGAACTTCATCTCTCTCTATGGCTGAGTAATAGCCCATTTACCATATTTTGTTTATCAATTCTTCTGTTGATGGACATCTAGGTGGTTTCCATGTTTTGGCTATTGTAAATAGTCTGCAGTGAACACTGGTGTATGTCTACCTGTGTTCTTGCTTCCAATACTTTTGGATATACATCTAGAAGTGGAATTGCAGGATCATATGGTAATTCTATGTATAACTTTCTGAGGAAGTGCCAATGTTTTCTACAATGCTGAATCATTTCTGGCACAGTTTTTGAGATGGCTAAGGCCAAAGTCTTGATGTGGACATTGAGTGTTTAGAATTTTCATCCAGCTAAAATAATAGGGCCAGAGGGACAAAGGAAGAATTCACTCCTGCAGTCACTTCCTTCACAATTTCTTTGTCTCAGTAGTTTATCAGGCAGTGCTTCACCACTATTCATAAGGTCAAAGACAATTTCTTTCACTGACTTCCTGCTTCAGGGATTGGGAAAGAGAGCAGGTCTCTTAGGCTGGGACTGCCATTCTCAGGTATTTTCAGAAGAAAGACTTTTGGACAACAGAAGATAAGGGAAGAGATGTTGCCAAATTCTTAAGGGCTATTTATAGCCTATAATGGCCAGCTGTATCCCACAAGGGCCAGGTCTGAAGTAAAATACAGGTTGAAATTGTGGTTTTAATGAACAGGGTTCTTGAGAACTATGTACATGAATAAATATGGGGTTTATCTCTATAGCTTTTAAACTCTCATAGCATATTAATTTTCATCAGTTTTATCAACTAACAAATATTTTCCATGTGCCAGGTAGATTATGTGTTATAGATACATCATTTCATTTAGTACCCATTACAATCTGTTCCTTTTATGAAGAAATTGAGGCACAGAGAGATTAAGTTGCTTGCTTAGGACCACAGAGTTGGCAAAGCTGAGACACAAACCCAGCTTCTTTGGACTCATTTTATTTAGCCTATTAGATTTTGCTGCTTTGTTTATGGCATTTATCATATTCTGCCTCATTCAGCAATTATTTGTCCAAGTCAGATTAGAGTCCCTGAGAGGTGTTTATCTTTTTTATCTGTGATTAACCTGAAACGCCTTATATACAGCAGGCAAATCATATCTGCCTATTGACTTAAGCTGCAACCTGGTGTTGGGAACTGACCCTCAGAGACTTTGTGGGGTTTTTTTACTCCCAACTTTTTACTTGGAAAATTGAAACTCACTGAAAATTTTCAAGAATAGTGCAACAAATATCTGTACATCTCTCACCTATATTCATCAGTTGTTAATATTTTGTCACATTACCTTGTTCTCACTCACTCTTCTTTTGAACCATTTAAGAGTTAGTTGCAGAACATGCTATGTCACTTCTAAGCTTCAGCATGTATCTCCTCAAAAAACAAGGATATTTCCACATAACTCAAATACAATTATCCTCAGAAAATTTTGCATTGTTGCAATACTAATGTTATTGTTGTTGTTATGTGCCGTCAAGCCAGATCCAACTCATAGCAACCCCTTCTTGGGTTTCCGAGGCAGTATCACTAACGGAAGTAGATTGCCCCACCTTCCTTCTGTATGATACTAATAGTACAGTATATATATGTCAGTTTGTCATACTATGGTGGTTTGCATGCTGCTGTGAGGCTGAAGGTTATGCCACTGGTATTTCAAATACCAGCAGAGTCACCCATGGTGGACAGGTTTCAGCAGAGCTTCCAGGCTAAGACAGACTGAGAAGAAGGAAGGGGCTATCTACTTCTGAAAACAGTGACCACTGAAAACCTTATGAATAGTGGTGAAGCAGTGCCTGATATACTACTGAAAAACTTTATGAATAGCTGTGAAACATTATTTCATATAGTGCCAAAAGATAAGCCCCTCAGGTTGCAAGGCATGCACAATATGACTGGGGAAGAGCTGCCTCCTCCAACTAGAGTCCACCTTAATGATGTGGAGGAAGTAAAGCTTTCAGAACCTTCATTTGCTGATGGCGTATGACTCAAAATGGGAAGAAACAGCTGCAAACATCCATTGATAATTGGAACATGGGATGTATGAAATATGAATCTAGGAAAATTGGAAGTTATAAAAATGAAATAGAATGCACAAAGATAGTATCCTAGGCAGTGAGCTGAAATGGACTGGTATTGGCCATATTTCATCAGACAATCATATGGTCTATTATGCTGGGAATGACGAATTGAAGAAGAATGGTGTTGCATTCATGGTCAAAAAGAATGTTTCAAGATCTATTCCGAAGAACAATGCTGTCAGTGACAGGATAATATCCATACACCTATAAGGAAGACCAGTTCTACTACTATCATTCAAATTTATGGACCAACCACTAAAGCCAAAGATGAAGAAACTGAAGATTTTTACCAACTTCAGCAATCTGAAATAGACCAAACAATTAAGTTGTATTGATTGGAATGTGAAAGCTGGAAACAAAGGATCATCAGTAGTTGAAAAATATAGCCTTGGTGATAGAAATGATGCTGGAGATACCATGATACAATTCTGGAAGACCAATGGCTCATTCATTGCAAATCCCTTTTTTCAACAACTCAAACAGCGGCTATATACCTGGACCTCGCCAGATGGAATACACAGGAATCAGATCAAGTACATCTGCAGAAAAAAGGCAATGGAGAAGCTCAATATATGCAGTTCAAACAAGGCCAGGAATTGATTGTGCAAAAGACCATCAATTGCTCATATGGAAGTTCAAGTTGTAGGTGAAGAAAATGAAAAGAAGTCCACCAGAGCCAAATTATGACCTTGATTATATCCAACCTAAATTTAGAGACTATCTGAAGAATAGATTTTATGCACTGAATGACCAAAGACCAGATGAGTTGTGGGATGACATCAACAACATGATACATGAAGAAAGCAAATGGTCATTAAAAAGACAGGAAAGGAAGAAAAGACAAAAATGGATGTCAGAAGAAAGTTTGACACTTGCTCTTGAAAAGAGAATAGCTAAAGCAAATGGAGGAAATGATGAAATAAAAGAGCTGAACAGAAGATTTTGAAGAGCAGCTTGACAAAGTATTATAATGAAATGTGCAAGACCTAGAGTTAGAAAACCAAAAGGGAAGAATATGCTCAGCATTTCTCAAGCTGCAAGATCTGAAGAAAAAATTCAAGCCTCAAGTTGTAATACTGAAGGATACTATGGGCAAAATATTGAACAATAAAGGAAGTATCAAAAGAAGATAGGAGGAATACACAGTCACTGTGTCAAAAATAATTGGTTGATGTTCAACTATTTCACGAGATGGCATATGACCAAGAACCAATGGTGCTGAAGGAAGAAGTCCAAGCTCCACTAAAGAAATCGGTGAAAAACAAGGATCCAGGAATTGATGGAATGTCCACTGAGATGTTTCAACAAATGGATGCAGCACTTGAGGCTCTTACTTTTTTATGCCAAAAAATTTGGAAGACAGCTACCTGGCCAATTGAAGAAGGAAGAGATCAATATTTATGCCCATTCCAAAGAAAGGTGACCTAACAGAATGTGGAAATTATCAAATTATCAAGTGATATCAATATCACATGCCAGTGAGATTTTGCTGAAGATAATTAAAAAATGGTTGCAACAGGATACTGACAAAGAACTTTCAGAAGTTCAAGCTGGACTCAGAAGAGGATGTGGAATGAGGGATATCACTGCTGATGTCTAATGGTGCTTGGTTGAATGCAAAGAATACCTGAAAGATGTTTACCTCTGTTTCATTGACTATGTAAAGGCATTTGACTATGGGGGATCATAACAAATTATGGATAACATTGTGAAGAATGGGAACTCCAGAACACTTAATTGTGCTCATGAAGAACCTGTACATAGACCAAGAGGCCATTGTTCAAACAGAACAAGGGGGGAACTGCATGGTTTAAAATCAAATAATCCCAGAAGCTGTACTATATAAAGGAGAATGCAGCATCAGGATTGGAGGAAGAATCATTAACAATTTGTGATATGCGGATGACACACCCTTGCTTGCTCAAAGTAAAGATGACTTGAAGAACTAACTGGTAAAGATGAAAGACTAGTCTTCAGTATGGATTACACCTCAACATAAAGAAAACAAAAATGCTCACAACTGGACCAATAAGCAACATTGTGATAAATGGAGAAAAGACTGAAGTTGTCAAAGATTTCATTTTACTTGGATCAACAATCAACACCCATGGAATCAGCAGTCAAGAAATCAGATGTTGTATCACACTGGGAAAATGTATTGCAAAAGACCTCTTTAAAGTGTTAAGAAGTAAAGATGTTGCCTTGAAGGCAAGATGTACCTAACCTAAGTCATAGTATTTTCAACTGCTTCATATGCATGTAGGAGCTCTGGTGGTGTAGTGCCTAAGGCATTTGACTAAGAACCAGAAGGCTGGCAGTTCAAACCCACCAGCCACTCCTCGGAAGGAAGATTGGACAATCCACTTCTGTGGAGATACAACCTCGGAAACCCAAACAGGGGTCACTGTGAGTTGGGACCGACTCAATGGCAGTGAGTTTGGTTTGTTGTTTGGTTCATATGCATGTGAAAGCTGGACAGTGACTAAGAAAGACTGAAGAAGAATTGATGCCTTTGAATTATGGTGCTGGTGAAGAATACTGCAAATATCATGGACTGCCAGAAGAATGAACAGATCTATCCAGGAAGAAGTCCAGCCAAAATGCTCCTTGGAAACTGAGAATGGCCAGACTTTGTTCACCTGCTTTGGTAACTTTGTTGTAAGGGACTATTTCTTGGAGAAGGATACCATGCTTGGTAAAGTAGAGGGTCAGTAAAAAAGCAGAAGATCTTCAGCAAGATGGATTGACACAGTAGCTGCAAGGATGAGCTCAAGTATAGCAAGTATTGTGAGAATGGTGCAAGACCCAGCAGTGTTTCCTTCTGTTGTATATGGGGTCACTTTGAGTCAGAATCCACCCAACCACACCTCACAACAACATATTCAAAGATCCACAATTGTCCTTACAGCTGTTATTTTTAAAATTTATTTTAATCCAGGATCCAATTTAGGATCACACATTGTTTTTAGAAGCATGTCTTTCTTTGATTTCCTTTAATCTAGGATAGTTCAGTATGCTTTTTCTTAATCTTTCATGAAATCTACATTTTTAAAGAGAATGGGGCAGTTGTTTCACAGAATGTCCCTCAATTTGATTTATCTGATTGTTTCCTCATAAATATGCCACTTTTGGTAGGAATACTACCTTTGTGTCCATATAATGTAGTCTGTGACTGTGATCAATCAACTAAGGGTGATCTCTTTGTTATAAACCTACACTTTACTTTTTGTAATTTAGTAAATAATCTGTGAGGCAATACTTAAAAACAGTATGAATATTCTCAACAGTCATAAATGATGACTACTGTGGCTCCAAATAGTGATTTTCTTTCCATTATTTCTTGTACATTTACTATTGGTATATTTAGACCAATAAGCAATATCATGATAAACAGGGAAAAGAGTAAAGTTGTCAAGGATTTCATTTCACTTGGAGCCAAAACCAGTACCCATTGAAGCATAAGTCAGGAAATTAAATCATGTATCCCACTGGGCAAATGTGCTTCAAAAGACCTCTTTAAAGTGTTAAAAAGCAAAGATGTCACTTGGAGAACTAAGGAGAGCCTGACCCATGCCATGGTATTTTCAGAATTCCCCTCAGTTTGATTTTGCTGCAAAAGCTGGACAATGAATAAGGAAGCCTGATGAAGAATTAATGCCTTTGAATTACGGTGTTGGCAAAGAATATGGAGTATACCATCGACTGCCAAAGAAGGAACAAATCTGTCTTGTTAGAAGTACAGCCAGAATACTCCTTAGAAGGAAGGATGGCAGGATTTCCTGTCAGGTACTTTGGACATGTTCTCACGAGGGACCAATCCCTTGAGAAGGACATCGTGATTGGTGAAGTCAAGGATCAGCAAAAAAAAGGAAGACCCTCAAAGAGGTGGACTGACACCATGGGTGCAATGGGCTCAAACATAGCAACCCTTGTGAGGATGGCCCAGAACTGGACAGTGTTTCATTCTGTTGTGCATGGGGTCGCTATGGGTTGGGGCCGACTGGATGACACCTAACAACAAATCTTCAGTGAAGAAGAGTCGCCCTAATCCCATACCACCTTGAATTGTAATCTACCTTTGTAAGATCTTCAAATCACTTACCCTCTCGATACCTATGCTTTCTCATCCTTAAAATGAGATGTTTAAGGGTCATATTCTGAATTTCTAGTTAGTTTAAGATGAAATTCCCATACAGACTTGCAAAAGCATCCGCCCACGAATGAAAGTGTCAGGATCTAACACCATCAGCTCACGACACCCATTAGTCTTCTCTATCCCCCTTCCCCGCCGCGCCTTCTGTCGTAACTAGTACCCTCCAGGTGTTCTCGCGAGAGGAAGCCCCTTCCTGGGGCAAAGTGCAATTCCCCAGTCCTTGCTGATACTACGTCTACCCCCACCCCACTAGCCACTTGCACGCTGGGCCCTCCTGCGCACGCGCTCACACAGAGCCAGACAGTTGGGGGTGTTTGTTAGTCGCAGCTGCTCCTCTTCCCCCACCCCAACTGGCCGCGAGCGAACCCGGTCGCACTCTACAGCGCAAACGCGGGGCTGGAGGAGGTGGGGCGCGCAGGCGCCGCGGTAGGAGTGAGGTCGCGCAGGCGCGAGCGGCGTTGGTTTGAAGAAGACCTTCAGCGTTGCCCTGGTGGAGTGGGGACAGGCCCTTTAGTTGGAGGTGAGAGGAACCGGGTCTGCGGGTCGGCGCGACCGGCAGAGGGGCCAGGGGAACGGTGCGTCGCGACAGAGCAGGTGACCCGATGAGAGACTGACCTAACGGAGGGTTCGGGAGGGACAGAACAGTCTTAATCCGGCGCGAGAGCGGCGCGGGCCGGCTGGGCGGCGGCGGGCAAAGGGGGCGCTGGTCCCTGTCAGGGACATTGCTCCACTTGTCGCCTCAGGTGATGGATCCTGGCGGTCAGAGGTGGTGCTGCGAGCGCGGAGCCTCGACCTTCCTCCGCTTGGTGTCCGGACAGGACTTTCTTTCCAGGCTAGAAAGATTGATTTCTAGGGAAGTTGGACCCTTGAACCCCAAACCCATTACCATATTTCTAGCTTCTTCACTGGAATTGTTATCAAATATCAGGGGAGCTCTTCCATTTCTTGCGGCCAGAGGGAGGATGCTATACATTCAGTTTTAAAAAGAGAAACAAGAAACAAAAGGAGCTTTGCTGACTGAGTTAGTAATTGTGTAAAGCGGTATTACCTAGTTAATGCTCTGCCCCGTCTGCATCTAATGCAACATCCGTACCTTGTGCATATCTACAAGCAATATGTGCATTTGTGGAGCTAATAGAAATACGTGATTATATTTCACTCTCGAGTAACATAAAGTCTTCTCGTGTTTTGCTTGATCACCATCAAGTTTTTTGCTTGATGGACCAGCAGTGCATTTTCCATCAGAGTCGTGGGCCTGAAAAAGTAACCTTAAAATAAGCAGAATTGAGATCAGTTGGTAAACCAAACCAGCTATGCAGCTTTTGCAAAATATCTGGCAGTGGTTTTGAAAAAGAACAAAGTAAAATACTAAAAGATTGTAATTATTCCCTAGATGTATATGTGAGTGCTTCTGAACATTTAAGTGGTTTCTTCTTTTTTTTTTTTCCTTTTGGCAATAGAAGAAAAATCAACATGTAAAGTCTTAACATTTCTCATTGCCTATGTAGTGCCTGATTTTCTATTTTCGTCTTCCAAATTGTGAAGTAATTACATCAGATTGGAAATAGATAAAACTCTATAATTGATTCTTTGAGAATAAGGGGTTGAATTGAAAAATAATTACCCTTGAGGTGAACTCTGAAACCCTGTAGCTTCTGAGTCATTCTATGATTTTACGAGTCAGTATATTTATACTTAACATGTAAACTCTCCTTCCTTATAACTTTATTATTATAGAAGCTCTGGTGGTGTAGTGCCTAAGACATTTGCCTGCTAACCAGAAGGCTGGCAGTTCAGGCCCAACAGCCACTCCTCGGAAGGAAGGTTGGGCAGTCTTCTTCTATAGTGATACCTCCTCAGAAACCCAAGGAGGGGTCGGATCACTGAGTCGGATCTGGTTTGATGGCAGTGCTTTGTCATTTCACAGGTTTAGGTTAAAGGACAAATTTTAAGTAAATTCACAGTTGGGAAGTGCATTATAAGTGTATGTCATGTTCAGTATGATGGTAGAGACAGAAATTCAGCCGGAGGCCAGATTAAGAGCTAGGCTAAATATAAATAAATATTAGTTTTAATGTGTAGGTAGTTCAGGCATAGGGATTGTGATGCCTACCTGGTGTTCTGAGTTTTTTAATGGCATAGTGAACAGGCTAATGTGGCTGCTTGAGGTGGTTCTATAATTTGTTAGACATACCTTTGGAGTTTGCAAGATAGACACAACAGAAATTTGCAGAAAAAGATTTTCCAGTACACTAAGAGAGTAAGGGAATGGTATGTTCTGAAATGTTGATAAACCTAACCAAACCCATTACCATCAAGTAGATTTTGACTTATAGCAACTCTATAGGACAGAGTAGAGCTCCCCCATAGGGTTTTCAAGGCTATAAATCTTCTGAGTTTGTATGTAAAGCTTTTCTTCTTCTTTTTTTTTTAACAGTAGTGATCTCATACAATATTGCCCGTTTGTACTTGAGTAATTTCACTCAGCATGGTGTCCTCTAGGTTCATCCATGTTATGAGGTGTTTTGCAGATTAATTGGTTATTATTTAATGTTGCATAGTATTTCATTGTGTGTAGGTACCATAGTTTTATTTATCTATTAAGGTTATTATGGGAAGCAAACTGCCACATATTTCTCTCACAGAGCAGCTGGTGAGTTTGAACCTGTTGTTGTTGTTATATGCCGTCAAGCGACCCCTCCTTGGGTTTCCGAGGCAGTATCACTACAGAAGTAGATTGCCCCATCTTCCTTCCAAGGAGTGGTTGGTGGGTTTGAACCTCCAGCCTTCTGGTTAGCAGTCAAGTGCCTTAGGCACTACGCTACCAGAGCTCCCATTTGAGCCTAGAACCTTTCAGTTTGCAGCTAAGTGCTTTAACCACTGCACCACCAGGTCTCCTGAAATGTTTATACCTTCAGAGAATTTAATGTGAGGGTCATATTGGCAGTAGAAAAGCTGACTGAATACAAAGTAGTAGTTGTTGTTATGTGCCGTCGAGTTGGACCCAACTCATAGCAGCTCCTCCTTGGGTTTCTGAGGGTTTCCGAGGCGGTATCACTATGGAAGTAGATTGCCCAACCTTCCTTCCGGAATACAAAGTAGGCAAGATGCAAAGTCAAGGCACCATGGATTTTTGAAGGCTCTAGCTTTGCAGTTTACTCCAGTTTTTGGTAAACAGATAATGTAGGCAGAATCCATCCTATTTTTGGTTAATATATGGTTACAGCACTTCAGTTTTAAGAAGAGCTTTGAGAGTGGGCATCTAATGGATAAGGTGTGTTTTAATTAGTATGGTAGTTTCTTTAAGAACTGAATTTCAGAGAAGCAAAAATCATAATCCTAAGGATTTTGTTTGCATCTGTTCTTACAGTTCCTTAAAATATTTACCTTTTTGCCTTCTGTTGCTCTTTTGCTTTTATCACAACCTGACAGAGTTTTTTCTAATGTGAAATTTGGATGTTTTTTAAAGTAAGAAATTCACTTAAACAAAACAGTCTCTTGCAGCCTGTGAGAACTTTCTTATCTTTGAAATGCAATTAGAAAGATAACCTCTGTGACTCTCCTGGGAAAATCCTTTTATTCTCCAGTGTTCTAGAAAGTTCTTTTATAAGGATAAAATGCCATTTCTTAACTTTGATTCCATTAGGGTATAAGCATTAATGACACAAAGGAAGAGTCAACAGTATACTTCTCCCAGGATGAACTGTGGAAAAACTATGAGATAATAAATACTAAATGATTATTTTCATTCCTTTGTTTCCATTTTTCTTTACAAGATATGTGTAACGCACCGTCTTACTGTGACCTAGGAAAGGCTGCCAAGGATGTCTTCAACAAAGGATATGGTAAGTATAGTATTGTAAATTTCCAACTTTGGGGGATTAGTGATTTAAGGAGATAAGTGTTAACAGGTTATTAGACTTAATTTTTTAAGAGGTAGAGAGTCCTTTGTTGTTGTTATTTGCTCTTGAGTCTATTTAACTCATAGCAACCCGATGTGACAGAGTAGCAGATCACTAGGTCTTTCTTCTGTAGAGTGGTTGAGTGGATTTGAACTGTGAGCCTTTAGGTTAGCAGCTGAATGCTTAACCGTTGTGCTCCCAGGTCTCCTTTAGAGTCCCTTACAAGCATTAAAAGGAAATTATATATATGTATGTATGTATGTATATAAGGAGCTCTGGTGGTATAGTGCCTAAGGCATTTGACTGCTAACCAGAAAGCTGGCAGTTCAAACCCACCAGCCACTCCTCAGAAGGAAGGTTGGGCAATCTACTTCCATAGTGATACCTCCTTGGAAACCCAAGGAGGGGTTGCTATGAGTCGGGTCTGACTCGACAGCACATAAGAACAATAGCAGCGTGTGTGTGTGTGTGTGTGTGTGTGGCCCTGTTTTCTTTCCACAGAGCAGCTGGTGGGTTTGAACCACAACTCTCCTGGTTAGCAGTCAAAATGCCGTAGGCACCACACTAGTGGAGTAGTGTGTGTGTGTGTGTGTGTGTGTGTGTGTGTACATATATATATATATATGTATAATATACGCGCACGCATATATACACACACACATACATATTTATGTTACCTATAATATAAATCTATAATATTTATGCCTTTTCTGGCTAGTGCTAGGAACAGTTAAAGTAGGGGGTACTTTTTTTCCCTTCCAAATAATGGCAGTGTTTTTATGAGAGTAAAGATACCACTTTGATGTTTTTGGAGTAGCATATGTTCATTGATCCAAAATACATGTTTATTTTTAGTTTTTTAAAATTTAATCTTAAAAGTGTTCATTTTTATGATGAACGCATTTGATTTCTTATTAACCAGTAATATTAATTATATATTTTAAGCTTATATATCTGTATCAGCATAATACCTTCTAGTAATGTTGGTTCTTGGAATAGTACATATTCCTTTCATTCTTTTTTTTTTTTTCATTCATTTGTTTTTACCTTATTTCTTTATTCATTTTGGATTGCTTAGAAACAATTCTTATTTGGTTATAATTCAGTTTTACACAGAACTCTTAGTAATGAAAATGCTGTGTATTTTTTATATGGAAAATACTGTGGACTATTAATTTCTGAGTTGCAAAAATTGGATGTCACATTTTGTACATTATGGTGTTTTTGTTTGTGTGTCTAGGGTTTGGCATGGTCAAAATTGACCTGAAAACCAAGTCTTGTAGTGGAGTGGTGAGTACCTAATATATTTTTAAGATACATGTAACATAATTAAAGAAACCTGTTTAAAAACCATTATTCATGATAGTTATGTGAAACCATATACTTTTGGTGCTATACAGTCTTCCTTACAGATTTGTCACACTCTCATATTTCAGTGAGCATGCTTATTCAGTCAGTTAAACCCATAGATAATCAGGTATTGTCTTGGGACCTTAGATGTGTGTTTTTAGAGTATTCTGAGTCTTACTCTCAGAAGATACAGAGTTTATATTTTTTGACCTATGTCATATCTTTATACTTTCATGAATGTGCACTCGAAACTTTACTTCCATTATGATGAGTCCATGCAAGATTTTTTATATCATTTATTTTACTTTGTTGTTGAGAATACACAGCAAAACATACACCAATTAGCAGTTTCTGCATGTGTAGTTTTGTGACATTGATTATATTCTTTGAGCTGTGCAACCATTCTCACCCTTTTTTTTCTAAGTTGTTCTTCTGCCATTAACATAAACGCACTACCCCCTAAGGTTCCTATTTGATTTTGCAAGCTGCTATTGTCAGTTTGATCGCATATAAAACACCCTGCCATTGAGTTGATTCCAACTCATAGCGACTATATAGGGCATGGTAGAACTGCTGTAAATTTTTACAGAAGTAGACTGCCTCATTTTTCGCCTGTGGAGTGGCTGATGGGTTTGAACTGCTGACTTTTTGGTTAGTAGCTAAATGCCTTAACCACTATACCATCAGAGCTCTTTATCCCATACAGATATAGGTCTTAACATAGATAGAACTGCAGATCCCATATAGATATAGACCTTAAAAGAGCATAATACCCAAGGCAGACATTTTTTCTAGTTATGTTAAACTATTGTTTGGTCTTAAGATGACTTCAGGGGATATTATTGTTTTAAGATTTAAAAATTATCTTAGGGCAGTAGTTTTGGAGGTCCGTGCAAGTTTTAATTGCCTTTTATAAAAACAAATTAATTTTAATCTCTGTCCCTTCATGATATAATTGAAGCATATATTAAAAGTAAAATGCATGTAAATTATTCTACAATTTTACTGATGTTCATAAAGTCCTTTTTTAGTGGAAGTTAACATAGTAAAGGATATGTTGACATATTTTCAAAGGGTCATCAACCAGAGCTTTTATTCACAATCTCAGCAAATAGTTTAGCTTTACATTCACCTCACTCTCTAATTTCTTCTCATTGGCTGCATCCTTTTTAGCATTTACTTATTCAGATCAGTGCAAATGTCATTTCTGGATAGCTATTTAATTAGAATGTCAAGAGGCATATGGAATTCTTATGAAACTTTGTATACTCCTGGTTTAACATTATCATTCATTCCCTAGGTTTCTTGAAACCAAACCAGACCCACTCCATTGAGTTGATTCTGACTCATAGCAGTCCTAGAGGACAAGGTAGAACTGCCTCATAAGGTTTCCAAGGCTTAAATCTTTAAGGAAGCAGACTGCCTCATCTTTCTCCTTTGAAGCAGCTGATGGGTTTGAACTATTGTAGCCCAGTGTTTTTAACCACAGCACCACCAGAGCTCCTTTGGATTTCTCTAGTGGATAAAATATATGCACAGGTGGGATCCTCAGAAGTACCCTGGTTGTGCATAGGTTAAAGTGCTTGGCTGCTGACTGAAAGGTTGGAGTTCCTAACCCACCAGATGCTCCATGGGAGAAAGATATGGCAGTCTGCTTTCATAAAGATGTACAGCCTTGGAAAACCTTGTGGGCCAGTTCTACTCTGTCCTATAGGGTTGCAATGAGTCAGAATCTACTTGGTGGCACTGGAATGGGGATCTCTGTTAGGATGGGAGCATTGTAGATATGGTTCTGTTAAAATAGAAAAATACTCATTTTGAATAGAGTTTCAGAATTTGTTCAAGTTAGATTCATGTTGCAAAAGTCATCAATTAAAATTTTATCTCCCTTTCATGCTGCTGTGATTTGGGAATATTCGTTCAGATGGTAAGGAAAAAAAGCATGAGTGTGTGTTTGCTTTTATGGGTGCTTTTGGTCTCTGGCATCAATTTAAGATAGATTTTACCCATTGCTTCAAATTTCTTAAATTGTATCTTGATGATTTTATTATATGGTTCTTATTTAACAGTAATATCTTTGCAGTTGTTTTGTTGCTTACTAGCATTTAATGTAGAGCTACAGATGTTACATGCATGTTATAAATGTATTTTGCACGTGGTTGACCTAATTATGAAATAAGACAAAAACTGAAGCAGTTGGGAGCCTGGAATTAGAAACATTCTGGCCTTCTCTTTGATGTTTAGGTTTTTGACTAAACTTCAAACTAAGAAATGAAAGTGATTACTAAGGAAAAAATGTGGACTAAATACCGTTACCTTAACTTTGTGCATAAAATTTTCCTTACACCAAAATTAAAGTTTATATTTGCTATAGTTGTCAAGTTTGTTAAGGTAAATGTTAACAAAAAAGTCTGGGTAGTTGAATTTATTAAAAGAAAATGATTGTTACATTAAAAGAATTGTGTGACCTGTTAAACATGACTGATGTTTTTATCAGTTTTGCTAAGGCCTTGCCCTAAATGTGCCACATGATTCTGTTTTAAAGCTTTCTATCTAGTGTTGATAAACAGATCATAGTTTCCTACTTGTTTCATCAGCCTGTAGAACTAGAGTTAGAGAGTAGGGCATTTGTTAAGAGAGGATTCATATTGCAGGCAGTAAAACAGAACTGGTAAGGGTTGGCAGTATTTCCTTACTGTTGGCAGTATTTCAGAAATGTTCCTTAAAAACAGGGCCAGTCAGAATGTTTTTTTTTATTCTTGACAGTTCATAGATGGCTAATGGCAGATGTTGACCTTCTGCTTCCCCCTAGAAGGAGATCTATTTCTAATTGCTGGTTGTCATATGACTGAAAGGACACTTAACTAGGAAGGAGGATATAATTTAAGGCATTTACAGTAAATGATAGAGAGCACCTTGACAGGTAGACTGGGGAAGATTGAGAAAAGAGAGATAAATTATAATATACCATTTTGCTGTGAAAAATGGGCAGATGCTCTCAAATATTGAAATTATTTATGCTGAAAATTTTACAAATAGCCTTATGGACAAAAGCAATAAAATTTTGACCCTACTAAAGCAAGGGCTGTTGTTGTTATGTGCCATCGAGTCGGCCCCGACTCATAGCGACCCCTCCTTGGGTTTCCGAGGCAGTATCACTACGGAAGTAGATTGCCCAAACTTCCTTCCGAGGAGTGGCTGGTGGGTTTGAACCGCCAGCCTTCTGGTGAGAGGAAGGCTGGCGGTTCAAACCCACCAGCCACTCCTCGGAAGGAAGGTTGGGCAATCTACTTCCGTAGTGATACTGCCTCGGAAACCCAAGGAGGGGTCGCTATGAGTCGGGGCCGACTCGACGGCAGACAACAACAACAACAACAAAGCAAGGGCGGGAAGGTGCTTCTAGTATTTAGAGATATTTTAAGGACGTAAATTAACTAATAGTTTGAAAGGTTTGATAGTAATCATTTTCAGATCATGAAAGTAATTGTTTAAGTTTCAATACTTTTGTCTTTTTATTAAAGGCACTTATTTTTAGTAAAGTTACTTCTCTTTTAAGTAGAGAATTTAAGTTCCAATTGGCTAAAAGAGTATAAGGAACACGAACTATCAATAAGAAAGGTGGAAAAAGGAAAGCTCTGAAACTGGTAGACTAGTTACAGGTCTTTTCTTTCCATTTTGATTGTAAAGAAAGGAAGAAATAAGTTGCCATGCTAAAGAGTAAACTATATTGGTTTCTGATGTATTCAGCACTACTTTCTGAAATGAATTATTATTTTTTTTTAATTTGCTGAGCTAATTTTAAAGTAATTATTATTTTTTTTTTGCTCACCAGGAATTTTCTACATCTGGTCATGCTTACACTGATACAGGGAAAGCGTCAGGCAACCTAGAGACCAAATATAAGGTCTGTAACTATGGACTTACCTTTACCCAAAAATGGAACACAGACAATACTCTTGGGACAGAAATCTCTTTGGAGAATAAGGTAAGAGGAAGCATTCGAAGTTATTTGTAAATTAAATACAAATTACAGATTCCATGAAGAACAAACTCCAAGTATAATCTGGATGAGATATTAACTTCATATGTGCATGTGGTCTTACTTGGTATGTCTTCTTGTTTCGAAGAAGTAAGGCTTTATTTGTGAGTAAGGTAATTACTGGGACCATCAGAAGGCAAGTATTTGCGTGCGTGGAGCTGCCCCTGGGCGCAGACTGTGGTAAGCCAGCCCCAGGATCAGTGGAAGGCAGGTGTTTGCATGCGTGGAGCCTTCCTCGGGCGGAAGCTGCGGTAAGCCAGCCCTGGGACTGGCAGAAGGCAGGTGTTTGCATGCGTGGAGCTGCCCTGCGCCCATATGTGGTAAGCCAGCCACAGCCATGGGACCAGTGGACAGCTGGTGTTTGCCCCGGGGGTAGGCTGGGTAAGCAAGCAGGGTTGGGGACACCAGGAAATGAGCAGAGCAATGTAGAACAGCTTAGGGGAAACAAACTTGTCTGTCAGTTTGTCCTGCTGTGGTTTCTTGAGTGTTGCTGTGAGACTGGAGCCTATGCCAACAGTGTTTCAAATGCCAGCAGGGTTACCCACGGTAGAGAGGTTTCAGCGGAGCCTCTAGACTAAGACTTAGAAGAAGGAAGAGGCCATCCACTTCTCAAAGAATTGGCCAGTGAAAACCTTATGAATAGCAGTGAAACATTGTGTAATATAGTGCTGGAGAATGAGCCACTCAGGTCTGAAAGTATTCAAAATATGACTGGAGAAGAGCTGCTTCCTCAGAGTAGAGCCAACCTTAATGATGTGAATAGAGTAAAGCTTTCGGGACCCCCATTTACTGATGTGGCACGTCTCAAGATGAGAAGAAATAGCTGCAAACATCCATTAATAATCAAAATATGGAATGTAAGAAGTATGAATCTAGGAAGATTAGAAGTTGTCAAAAATGAAATGGGACGCATAAAGATTGATATCCTAGGCGTTGGTGAGCTGAAATGGTCTGGTTCTGGCCATTTTGAATCAGACAATCATATGCTGTACTATGCCGAGAATGACAAATTGAAGAAGAATGGTGTGTTGTTCATTATCACAAAGAGTGTATCAAGATCGATCCTGAAGTACAGTGCTGTCATAGGATAATATTTATTCCATACTCCTACGAGGAAGACCATTTAATACTACTATTACTCAAATTTACGTACCAACCACTAAAGCCAAAGATGGGGAAATTGAAGATTTTTACCAACTTCTGTAATCTGAAATTAACCAAACATGCAGTTAGGATGTGTTGATTATCACTGGTGACTGGAATGCAAAAGTTGGAAACAAAGAAGAATCACCCGGTAGTTGGAAAATAATGGCCTTGGTGATACGAATGTTGCTGGAGATCGCATGGTAGAATTTTGCAAGACCAACGACTTATTCACTGCAGATACCTTTTTTTAACAACACAAATGGTGGCTATACACATGGACTTCACCAGATGGAGTACACAGGAATCAGATTGACTACATCTGTGGCAAAAGGTGATGGAGAAGTTCAGTATCTTCAGCCAAAACCAGGCCAGAGCTGATTGTGGAACAGACCATCAACAGCTCATGTGCAAGTTCAAGTTGAAGCTGAAGATGATTAAAAGAAGTCCATGAGACCAATTTACCTCAAGTAGATACACTCTTTGGAGAGAACAATCATGGGAGAAAGAAGGGCTGCTTATGCACAGGGAGACAGCTCGGGGCAGGAGTGTATGGAGGGATGGACACTGGGAAGAGGTAACTATGGGAAGGAAGTGAGAAGGGAGCTGTTGCATTGTGGTAAATTGTGGTCAATGACATGAGACAAAATATATGTGAACTGCTGTATGGAAAGTGAATTTGCTCTGTAAATCTTCACCCAAATCACAATTTAAAAATAAGTCCATGAGAGCCAAATTATGACCTTGATTATATCCCTCCTGAATTTAAAGACCATCTAAAAAATAGATTTGATGCATTGAGCACCAATAACTGAAAACCAGAGAATTGTGGGATGATATCAAGAACATCATCTGTGAAGAAAGCAAATGATCATTAAAAAGACAGGAAAGGAAGACAAGACCAAAATGGGTGTCAGAAGAGACTCTGAAACTTGCCCTGGAACGGAGAGTACCTAAGTGGATGGAAGAATCGTCAGGATAAAAGAGCTGAACAGAACATTTCAAAGAGCAGCTCAAGAAGACAAAGTCAGTTATTATAATGAAATGTGCAAAGACCTGGAGTTAGAAAACCAAAAGGGAAGAACACGCTCACATTCCTCAAGCTGAAAGAACTGAAGAAAAAATTTAAGCCTCGAATTGCGATATTGAAAGATTCCATAGGCAATATGTTGAATGATGCAGGAAACATCAGAAGAAGATGGATGGAATACACAGAATCACTGTACCAAAAAGAATTGGTAGATGATCATCCATTCCAGGAGGTGGCATATGATCAAGAACCAATGGTATTCAAGGAAGAAGTCGAAGCTGCACTGAAGGAATTGGCGAAAAACAAGGCTCTGTGATTGACAGAAAGTGAGAATGACTTGGAGCACTTACTGATGAAGATTAAAGACAACAGTCTGCAGTATGGATTATACCTCAGTAAAAAGAAAACTAAAATCCTCACAACTGGACCAACAAGCTGCATCACGATAGATGGAGAAAAGATTGAAGTGGTCAAAGACTTCATATTGCTTGGTTCTACAGTCAACGCCAATGGAAGCAGCAGTCAAGACATCAAAAGATGTCTTGTATCGGGCAAATCTGTTGCAAAAGACCTCTTTCAGGTGCTGAAGAGCAAAGATACCTCCTTGAAGACTAAGATACGCCTAACCCAAGCCATGGTATTTTCACCTCATATGCATGTGAGAGCTGGACAACAAATAAGGAAGACTGAAGAAGAGTTGTTGCTTTTGAGTTCTGGTGTTGGTGAAGAATGCTGAAAGTCCTGCGGACTGCTAAAAGAATGAAAAAATCTTCTGGAAGAAGTGCAGCTGGAATGCTTCTTGGAAGTGAGAATGGCTAGACTTCATCTCATCTATTTTGGTCATGTTGTCAGAAGGGACCATTCTCTGGAGAAAGATGTCAAGCTTAGTAAAGTGGAGGGTCAATGAAAATAGGGAAGTCCCTCAACAAGGTGGATTGACACAGTGGCTGCTGTGATGGGCTCAGGTATAGTAGGGATTGTGAGGCTGGCACAAGACCAGGTAGTGTTTCATTCTATTGTACATAAGGTCACTGTGAGCTGGAGGTGACTCACATGCGTAACAACAACAATGGTCATTATCATGTTGTGTCTTTGTTCTGACAGTTCTAGTTATTTAATACAGCTGAGCCTCTCCTGGGTAGACCAGGCTGTTTGCGTTGATTTTGTTTTGCTTTGTTATTGTTGCAAAATTGGCCTCACAGAAAATGTTTCTAAAATTTTTTATGTTTACCAAAACAGTCTGTCAGTAGATATTTGCCAAGTGCCTGCTGTGTACAGGATACTGTTTTTTGAGCTATGTCTATATGCACATTCCTGTGTATAGATACAGTCTCTGTATATAGGTTGGCTTGTTAGGTGTCAGTTTATCTCATCATAATTTCAAGAGAGTAACAAGATTATTTTGTTGATTTGGAATTTTGTTGTTTTTGTTCTGTAATTTATGTTCTTTTTCGTAATAGGATTTGATTTGTCTCTTGATGGGAGAATAATGCAAGTGGAGGGCTGTGGAGAGGGTAGGATGGAATGGTGATTTAATATTTAATGTAGTATCTAATTAATACTTTCTTTTACAACTCTTTTTGTTAGGAAATTAGAGGAAACATTAGAATTGGTTTCTTGAGTTGAAGAAAGAGTTGAAAATTACTAATTTGTTAATTTTAAATCTTGTTTTTTTCAGTTGGCTGAAGGGTTGAAACTGACTCTTGACACCATATTTGTACCAAACACAGGGTAATTATCCAAATCTTATTTTCTGAAATGTTTTTGTAGCTTAAAGGGACAGAGAGCTTTCAAATAGGGAGTTGTAGTTAAAAGCTTAGAGGCAGGAAGAGCTTAAGAGGTTGCTGTTAGGAACACCAGAGGCCTGGTGTATATAATGAAGACAAAGACTCACTTGAGGCAGATGAAATTTGGATTTGAAAATTGAAAAGATGAACAAAAACTTACAAATCTTTTTCAAAGAGGTGCAGAGTAGAAAGAGCTTAAGAGCTAGAAGGGTCTGAGACCATAGATTTTTCTTAAATTGTATTCTAAAGATTCATGAGTGTGGTATTCTGCTGAGAAGTTAATTTCTCAAGAAAAGAGTGTAATCTTCTTGCTGTAAAACACTATGCTAGTAATTCTACTAGTTTGTGTTCTTAGACTCTCTTAATCTCGACTTCTCTGCTTCAGTTTCTTCATTTGTAAAATGGTCATGGTTTTGCTTTCTATCTGCCTTAGAGGGGCAGATGTTATCTATAGGAAAAAGCTACTAGGAAAATTCAGAGTGTCAGTCTTAACAGCAGGTGTGTCTTTCCTGCTGCATACTTTAGTTATCTTCAGGATAAATACTATCATAAGAGGCCTCTTTCGAATAGGATATGGACAGTGAAAAACTAGTGTTTTCAGTATTGTCCTTCAAAAAAGTATACTTCTCTCCATAATAGGTTAATAATTCAGAAGTGTTTTGGGTGTTGCCTTTTGTGGCATTTGGGCATTTAGAGACATTTAAAGAGATCTGATTTCTCATGTCTGCATATGCAAATCTTCAGATTATTAATGGGCCACTGAGATACCTTATTCTTTGTACATTTATTCATGCCTTGATGAAATTTGTGATGAAGTATCCTATTTGAATTGGAATAGACAGACTAGTGTATACATTTGTGATTCTAGCAAAAGTGTATTTGTTGAGCTAAGTTATTTGAAATATTTTTACTCTGTTTATGCAGTCTACCTAAATAATCTTTAAATTGGGGGAGAGGGAGTCTTAATACAAAGATTGCTGGGCAGTAGTAGAAACTCATGTTGTTTTCATTTTGTTGTTTTTTACAGAAAGAAGAGTGGAAAGTTGAAGGCCTCCTATAAACGGGATTGTTTCAGTCTTGGCAGTAATGTTGATATAGATTTTTCTGGACCAACCATCTATGGCTGGGCTGTGTTGGCCTTTGAAGGTTGGCTTGCTGGCTATCAGATGAGTTTTGACACAGCCAAATCCAAACTGTCACAGAATAATTTCGCCTTGGGTTATAAGGCTGCAGACTTCCAGCTGCACACTCACGTGTGAGTGTTTATGATTTGTTCCTTCATTGGTGCTAGTGCAGTCTCCCAAAAGAGGATAGCCATTAGTATGTAGAGGAGGTTAGAAGTAATGGTGCTTGGATTTAATATACCTTGGTGGACACTCAGCCTCATTGCACTGTTTTCATAGTCAGCAAAACAGTGGTTAGGTGCACTTACTGCGTAGTGCTGTGCTGCTAGTAGTTATTGGCTTCTCAGCTTTTACCCTAGACTTCAGGGAAGCCCTCCAGTCTGTAGGATCATGAGGATGGCAAGTACTCAGGGTGTGGGTTACCTCCTGCTACAAGTGATCCTTTGGACATATTCCTGCATCCTGTGGTGCCCTCCTCATCTTGGCAGTGTCTGGAAGCAGATATGTTTGGATAACCAAGAATAGCCACGGAATTGATCTGAGCATCCTGGAACACCCCTAGTAATTCTCTGGAAGGTTTCAGGTACCTTTTGTCAGAACCCAGTTCGTCCTAGTGCATTCATAAATCACATGAGTTCTCAAAGCATTCCTGGGGTTCAGTTATGTAGGCTACACTTTGTTGGCTGCATGAATTTGAATTTTTAAACTGAATTTTATATCATGACCTACTGGCTACTGCTGCTGTACCAGGAAGCAAAAGCAAAGAGTGAGCTGCATGTTTTTGAAGTTCTACAGACAGCTTTGTTTTAGACATTCTGCTTTAGTAGTATAGACGGAGGCATTGATGTTGACAAAGCAATGTTGTAAGTAAAACTGTAAAACCTCATAAGATTAAGTTCTGTGATGCTTTGAAGCAATAAGGAGCTCTAGTGGCACTGCGGTTAAGGCATTGGGTTGCTAACCAAAAGGTCTGCAGTTTGAATCCACCAGCCACTCTGTGGGAGAAAAATGAGGCAGTCTGCTTCTGTAAAGATTGATAGCTTTGGAAACCCTGTGGGGTCACTCTGAGTCAGAATTGACTCCATGGCAATGGCTGGTTTTGGTTTGAAGCAATGCTTTGCGTACTTCAGAACAGTGCAGTGTAGGTGCTTTCTAATTCTGGAATTGTGTTATAAATGAAATCCAGGATTGGCATTACTCCTGTACTTGTACCTCTCTGGTTCCCCACCCCTGCCCCAAGTCTTTATTAAACTCTACTTTGAAGTTTCTAAATCTGAAAATCTCAGATGTATAGGTCCTGTTTGTCTGAGTTGTCTGCCCTTATGCTTAGTTGAATTGTATCTAAGAGATTTACATCATGTGGAAGACCCAAGTAGATGAGTCACTTCTTACTACATTTGAATTAGGCAGTTATAAAAAACAAATAGATTGAGCTGTCTTGTTTAGTAGTCATTTATGCTTGAACTTTGTAGTTGCAAAATGGGATCCTTGTTTAGATAGTCTTAGAATTTGTTTCCAGTCGTTGTTGTTATGTGCTGTCGAGTCAGCCCCGACTCATAGCGACCCCTCCTTGGGTTGCCAAGCCGTATCACTGTGGAAGTAGATTGCCCAACCTTCCTTCCTAGGAGTGGCTGGTGAGTTTGAACCGCCAGCCTTCTGGTTAGCAGTCAAGTGCCTTAAGCACTATGCTACCAGAGCTCCTAAGAATCGTATAAACTAGATATTTATAACTTTTTCCTATTTATTGAAACCAGGAATGATGGCACTGAATTTGGAGGTTCTATCTACCAGAAAGTAAATGAGAAGATTGAAACGTCAATAAACCTTGCTTGGACAGCTGGCAGTAACAACACGCGTTTTGGCATTGCTGCTAAATACAAGCTGGACTGTAGAACTTCTCTCTCTGTAAGAATGTGCTCCCAGCATGGATCTGGTCTTAGGTTTTCATCTCAGTTATAAATGGATGATACGGCTATAGTTCACATATTCTTTATTAACTTCAATGAGCTAGCTCATTGTGTAATGAAAGAGTATTACACTTAAAGTCAGGAAATGCATGTTTTAGTTCTAACTTCCAGTATTTGGTTGTTGTCTGACCTTTTCAAGTCATTTTATCTCTTTGGCCTCAAAATTTTCTTATCTGTAAATTCATGGGATTTGATTACTATTCCTGTTACTATGAGTTCTTATTAATAATAACACTAGTTGAGCTCTTAAATTTCAGGTACTGTGCTAGGGGCTTTACGTGTAGTATCTAATTTATTGCTCACAACTACTCTTAGGTTTAGCAGATGAGGGAACTGAGGCTTAGAAAGGTCAGGTATCTTATCCAAGGTCACACATTAAGTGACATGTCATAGATTTGAATTCAGATCTGTTTGTTACCAGTTTGTGTTCTTACCACTGTTGGTTACAAACTGGCATCTCAAAGAACTCAGTACATAGGGCTGTTTGGCTGCACAGTGTTATGAAATTTGTTTGAGGCCTTTAGGCATACATTCTCAAGGTCCCTACCAGCCCTACCATTCCTAATTGATTTCTTAAAGATTGATTCTTTTATTAATTAAAGTTTGGTTTCATTAATTACAGATTGGCCCTGAGCTGCTTTAACTTTGGAAACCTGATGCATGAAGTGATGGTTGTGTTAGACTTATCTGTTATGAATTGTGAAATTGATTGTGCTCTAATAGTTTCTATTCCACCTCCTAATCTTAGGCTAAAGTAAATAATGCCAGCCTGATTGGACTTGGTTATACTCAGACTCTTCGACCAGGTAAGTAAAGGAATTAATAACAGTGGGATTGGGATAAAAGGAGATACAGAAATAATGAGAATAATCTTCACTGTAGGTCAGTTCAGACCATTTTGTAACATTTGGTTGTTCAGAAAGAAAGTAAAACAGATCAAATATATTTTGACTATATTTGTGGTCACTCTGGCTTATGAGTTTGGTTAATCATTCATTATTCTTGATTCTGAACTCCAAAGAAAATTTAACATGATCATGCGTTATTCACTGCAGATCAGATAATTATAGATAATCCTAGGTAGATTGAAGGAGCCCTAGTGGTGCAATAGTTAAGCTCTTGGTTGCTCACCAAAAGATTGGCAATTTGAGCCCAGCAGCACCTCCACAGAGAAAAGACCTGGTGATCTGCTCCAGTAAAGGAGGTAGTTATGGTGATGGTTTGGTGCTGTAGAGGCAGTTCCAACTCATAGTGATCCTGTGTACAGCAGAATGAAACACTGCCCGTCCTGCGCTGTGGTCACAGTTGTTGCTGTGTTTGAGCCCATTATTGTAGCCACTGTGTCAGTCCTATCTCATTGAAAGTCTTCCCCTTTTCACTGATCCTCTGCTTTACCAAGCATGACATCCATGTCCAGGGACTGATCTCCTGATAATATGACCAAAGTATGTGAGACAGAGTCCTGCCATCCTCCTTTCTAAGGAGCATTCTGACTGCACTTCTTCCAGAGGTTTTTTCATTCTTCTGGCAGCTGCAGCTGATGGTGTATATTCAGTATTATTTGTCAATACCATAATTCAATCATTGAATTGAATTACGGCATTCACTTCTTTGGTCTTCCTTATTCATTGTCCAGCTTTCACATGCAGATGAGGCAGTTGAAAATACATGGCTTGGATCAGGTCAGGTGCAGCTTGGTCTTCAAAGAGACATCTTTGCTCTTTAGCACTTTAAAGAGGTCTTTGGCAGCAGATTTATCCAGTGCAGTATGTCATTTGATTTCTTGACTGCTGCTTCTGTGGGCATTAATTGTGGGTCCAAATAAAATGATATCCTTGACAACTTCAGTCTCTTCTGTATTTGTCATGATATTGCACAGATTATAGCCTAGGAAACCCTATGGGACAGTTCTACTCCATTATATAGTGTTGCTATGAGTTGGAGTCAACTTGATGGCACACAACAACAATGTGTAGATTTAGGGCTCGTAACTCAGACCCAACAATAATCCATCCATTGACTCCATTCATTCCTAGAAAATTCAGATCTGATTGTAATATTTATTATAAGTCACTGTGATGTTTTCTTCTTTCTAGGAGTCAAACTGACCCTATCAGCTTTAATTGATGGAAAGAACTTCAGTGCAGGAGGTCACAAAGTTGGGCTGGGATTTGAACTAGAAGCTTAATGTGGTTCTGAGTGAAGCATCATATTTGACCTTGAAAGTGAAGAGAAATGAATCCACTATGTTCTGGCCTTAAAATTCCTCTGTGAAATTCAAAAGTGTGAACTTTTTATTCTTCCAAAGAATTGTACTCCTCCCCATACTGAAGCCTAGAGATTGCAAGGCCATCCTAAGGGAGGTCCTTGAAGGCATGCATGGAAGTTGTCATGTTTGTGCCACATTTCAGTTCCTCAGTGTTATTTTAAATGTGTTCCTCAGCGACAGTGTAGTGTCTTGTTAAAAAGGAAATGACCTGATCCTCCAGTTTGTACATCACGTCCTGCATGTCCCACACCACTTTTTCATGCCCTTTTAATATATTGGTCTCTGTGCTGTAGTGGAATTTCAGTTTTTGCATCAGAGTAAAATAAATCCATCACATTTGGAACATAATTGCTCATGTGACTTGCTAGTAGTGGTTTTCTTATATTTGATGTGTTTTAGTTTTTTTGAAAAAATACCTTAACGGTTGGTATTTGCAGGTAGAAATGGTGCATTTAAAGAGTTACTGTAATAGACTGTTGAATTTTCCTTATGCTGTTGCCCGTCCCTTTCACTTTTGTTTACGTCACTCATTTCTCATGTAGTCAGAGGGGTGAAACAGTAAGTTACTCTGCTGGGCAGAAGCACTTATGGTGCAGTACTTGCTGTATATTGTAGTATGATAGGATAGTATCGGTTGGTAGTTTTGTAGAAAGGCAAGCACATTTCTTGAGAAAGAGTGAGGGTGGGAGTGGGCAAAAAGAAGGCAAAAGAAAGTACGATTGGGGAAAATACTGTAGGGAAGAGAGGTCATGAGGCCAGCGCCAGAAGATGACACATCTGTGGCTCTTCCAGGGCCTCAGAAGAATTATTGGTTACTAGATTTAGAAAAATTATAACCAAAGAGTGGAAGTACCAATGTAGAAAAGAAATGAATAGACAATAGTATCTTCAGGGTTTATTGTTATATTTCTTTCTTAAAATAGAGCTTCTTACAAAAATATTTTTTTAGATACAGAAGTAACATATGCTCATGGCCACAAATTCATTTACTATAGAAATAAATTTAATAAAAGTGAAAATTCCCCATTCTTTTCTCCAATCCCTCTTTCTTCCACTATTACTAAACCAAAAAACCATACTAGTAGGTTGGTATATATCCTTGCAGATATTTTTCAGTGATTTTTAGAGATGATATGAGTAATCTTATTTTTGTATGTGTAAATTTTTTAAATGCACATCTTATTCTGCAGTATAAATTCAGATATAACATTACTAGAGTCCTCTTCCTGTGTTCCTAAAAGTCAGCCTCATATTTGTTATGTGCATACTTTAGTATAAATGTGATGTAATTTATTTAACTATTCCCCTTTTGCTGTCTTCAATTTTGTGCTGCATTGAATATCTTTGCTCATTTATGTTTGTCTACTCTGTGACTATTTCCTTTGCAGCATTGCTCAGTGGAACTTTCTGTCATGTTGGAAATGAGGTGCCTGTACACTCTCCACTGTGGTAGCCACTGGCTACACATGTCTGCTGAGCACTGGAAATGTGACTAGGGCACTGAAGAACTGAAGTTTTAATTGTATTTAACTTAAATAGTCACATATAGCTTGTGGCCACCACATTGGACAGTGCAGTTCTGTAGCATAGGCTTATAGAAGTAGGATTGCTGAGTCGTAGGTCATGTGCAGAAATTAGAACCAAAGAATGGAAGTACCAGTTTAGAAAAGAAAGGAAGAGACTATAATATCTTCAAGGCTTACCATTAAGTTAGCTCTTTCTTAAAATAGAACTTCTTATTAAGTTTCTTTTTTAAATACAGAAGTAATATATGCTGGGTTGCAACAAATTGAGTTAATACAGAAATAAATTTAATAAACGTGAAAATTCCCCATTCCTCTTTCCAATCCCACTTTCCTCCACTATTACTAATAGTTTAGTACATAGTACAAATTTTGCCCTTCAAAATTTTTGTACTTACATTTCTACCAGTGGTGTTTTAGAGTACCACTCCCCACACCTCAATAACACTGAATGAAATTTTTATCAGTTGTATAGATAGAAATTGGTACCTTGTTTTAATTTGCATTTCTCTGATTGACTGTTTCCATGTTTACTGATCATTTATAAGTCTTTGATTTGTCTATTCAGATTCCTTGTTAACTTTCCAAATGAGTTGTCTTAAAAACAGCTAGATGTATTTTCTCTGAAAAATTACAGTCTAAGGCATTTCCCCTTACTGCCACCAAAGACTGTCTTGGCTTCACAGCATCCTTTACCCCTATTTCAACCACCAGTTCTTATGTTGGTATTATCTATGATGCCAACCACATGATGAGAAATTCTGTTTTCCCTAATATTATCTTTGTAGGTAGGAACCACCATTACTAGGATTTTTTAAAAAAAAGGAAGGAAAAGAGAGTTGATACCTGGGTCCAGTTAATGCTGTATCTTACTAGAAGAACTTTATAAGCAGCATGAGTGTGGATGGGGTCCTGTAGTGTGGTTTTCAAACTGGTGCTACACACAAGAATTCTGTTAGCTAAGGAGGAAAAAATCATGCAAGAAGGTAGGTAACGGCTGTGTGCTGAGTGTTACTGTGGGGCAGTTCTGTTCAGTCTGGTGGTGGTCGGGGTAGGGGATAGAAATGGGGAAGGCGATAAAGGAAGCACTGATATGCTGCATCCCTAGTTTATTAGTTATTTGATGAGTTTGATTGTGTTTAAAGCTGAATTAGATGGGAAGGAGATTGCTATAGGTGTTTGCTTTTATTTAATTGATACTTCAGAACTAAAGAGCCAAAATTTATGTGTTGATAAAGTAGTCCAAGTATGAATGTAAGCAGTTTAAATTTACCCTTTATTTAATAACTTTATGGGTTCCCATGGCTGGGGCTTGCAGATATTGAAGCGTATTGGGCTCATGACTGACTGCCCTGGAGGGCTGACAGCTCAGTGGAATCAGATCACTTGAAAAGATTTCTGGCTTTGCACTGGAGACTGTCCACTCTTGCTACTTGTAAAATCAAGGACATCCCTGGGATTGAGGCAGTGTTACCCTTAATTATTTGCCACTGCTGTACCCACTATGAAAAGAAATGGTTGATCCTTAGGAAAAGTGACTTCAGGCCCCAGGGTGCCTTCCACCCTAAATTGATGGCTGGGGGATCCTGTGTGATGATCAGGAGTTCCTGTTCCTGACCTTCTGAATGCTCAGGAGGGCGGGCTGTGTGGAAGGGGGATGATTCACTTCAATTCCAATAGGGATTTTGACTGGAGCCCTTTTTCTCCTGACCTGCATAGGCAGCTGTGCCCTATTGCAGTGCTTTTCAAATGTCAACCCACTTAAGAATCAACTGGAGAGTGTTTAAAACCAATTGCTGGCCTCCACTGCCAGCCTATAAAATTGGTTCAGTAGGTCTGAGATGGAGTCAGAAAATTTGTGTTTTGAACAGATTCCAAACCATTGGTGATAACTGCTGGTTTGGGGGCCACATTTGGGAAACACTGACCTATAATGAAGTTGGTTGGCAAACTACAGCCTGTCGCCAAATCCAGCCTTTGTAAATAAAGTTTTATTGGAACACATGTTTGCTCATTTATTTATGTACTGTATATGGCTGCTTTTTTTGCTACAACAACAGAATTTTAAGCTGCAAAGCCAAAAATAGTTACTGTCTGGCCCTTTATGGAAAAAATGTGCTGACCTAGACCCAGAGTGAAAGGAAGTATAAGGCGTTAGACCCAAAACAGGGCAGAAGTGGTTGGCAGGATTGGAGTTGAGGCAGAAAAAAGAGGCCAGGGCTAATGCAAGAGAAGGTCTAGAAACCAGGTGTGAGGATCGGAATGAGGCTGTGGGTAGGGGTGGCTAAGAACCAGAGTTGGGAGTAGAGTTGAAGCAGAAGGTGAGAGCTCATCATGAGGCATTTAAGATGTTGCTTCCCACTTGGATAGACTCCCTGCTGTTTGAGGGAAGAACTGTCAAGGTCGACTGTGCTCTCAGTCCCCTCATCACTGAGGAAGTTGTACTGTAGTAGAAAACACTCTTTGAGCTTATGTGTCAGGCATTGTGCTGGCCATTTTATGTAAAATAGCCTATTTAATCCTCAAATAATTGCAAACATCTTAGAGTCAAGTATTCCAGAAAGGAAAGTCATGAGAGGTCCTAGATATAGGAGTTGGTTGTGGTTTCTCACGATGGCAATTTTCAACAGCTCTCTTCTCTCCCCCATAAAACACAGGCATGCATTGCTCTCCCTTGCTCCTAGCTTTCTCTTCTATTTCCTGTTCTCTACCTCACGTTCTCCCAATTTAGCTTTGTAACTCCTGGGGCAGTTCATTCCATTTGTTTATAACCTTGATTCACTTAGGACATTGCTAGAATCCTCAGTTTTTCCTTTTGAGACTTGCCCTCAAGGTAACCACAGCTTATATGTGATAGAGTTTTGCACCTGGGAGTTTTTTGTACTTAGTATAGTGCCTAAGGCACCTGACTGCTAACCAGAAGGCAGGCAGTTCAAACTCACCAGCCACTCCTCGGAAAGGAAGGTTGGTCAATAGACTTCCGTAGTGATACCGCCTTGGAAACCCAAGGAGGGGTCGCTATGAGTCGGGTCCTACTGGACGGCACATAACAACAACAACAACATATGCCAATACAGGAGAAAATGCACCAAGATATTCATTATCCAGAGATAATATTCATTATCTCTGGAGGGTGGAATTATAGGTAATTTATTTACTTATATTTTCCTGTGTTTTTCAAGTGTCTAAAGTGAAGTTCTTAATGTTTTTGTAATTTGTAATAAATCCATCTAATTAATATTCTTTGAAAAAGGCAGAGGGACCTTTCCTGCTACCGAGGCAGCAGCATGTATAATGGAAGCAGTGAGTTAGATCTCAGTAGATGAAGGGAGTCATCCTAGGAGGCAGGAGTCCTGAGGCATTTGCCAAGCCCAGAAATACCACTTGTTCCTACTTGCCATCCTTGGAAACGTTTCCCAAAATGAAGAGATTGAGAAACTAATAGGCATGAAGTTTTACTTCTTTAAGTTAAATTTTGCATGTCAGAGGTTAATGTTCACACATGATATTTTAAATATTAATCACTTCTGCAAGACACCAGGAAGGCCTTATGGTCCATGGCTAATCTGTCAGTCCCTTCTGAGAGAGTCTGATAACAGCAGCATTCTTTTGTAGCCAAGTTTTAAATAAATGGTAAATTAAGACAAGGTAGTGGTGGATGAAAGCAGAAAACATGTTTATCATTGATAAAGTCTAGGTTGATGCTAGGGCTTAGGGTGAGAGCGGATGGGCTTCCTAATACTTAACCCCATTACAAGGGGAAGGGATCCATCCGTTACATGCAGTGTTAGGCTGGGGTAGCCTCTCCACCCACCCAGGGGCGATGGCATGGAACATAGTAATTCTGGTGCTCTGAGGTCAGTCTCCCAAGAGGAACTGACTCCAACATATCCTGTCCATTCTTCCCAAATGTACCAACCAGATACACTCCTTTCCCCAGGAGGGTGGAGTGAGTAAAAGCATGTTGTTATGTGCCGTCGAGTCGGACCCACTCATAGCGACCCCTCCTTGGGTTTCCAAGGCAGTATCACTATGGAAGTAGATTGCCCCATCTTCCTTCCGAGGAGTGGCTGGTGGTGGAACTTAATTAAGTGCTTGGCCCACCCAGCATCTCTGTGGGAGAAAGACCTGGTGATCTTCCGTAAATATTCCAGCCTAGAAAACCCTATGGGATGGTTCTATTCTGTTATGGGGGTCGCTATATGTTGGAATCGATTCTGGCACCAAACTACAACTTCAGACCTCTACTTGGATACTCTGTAGGCATCCCAAACTTTCCATGTCTCAAACTCAACCAAGCCCCCAGTGTCCACTTCACACTTGGACTCTCAGCCAAATTTCTGCCTCTTCTGTGAAAGCTTCTCTGACCTCCTCCATCCCTTAGTGCCTCTTCCCTGGGCTCCTCCTGCTCTGTGGAAACACCCTAATGATGGCAATAATCTGAGATATTTAATTTGCTTATCCTCCTCTTCTGTTGCCTGTGAACTCCTAGAGGCTATTTTATTTTATTTATTTTTTATTTTATTTTCCTACCTCTAGTGCCCAGACCAGGAGCTCTGGTAGCATAGTGTCTAAGGCATTTCACTGCTAATCAGAAGGTTGGCGGTTCAAACCCACCAGCTACTCCTTGGAAGGAAGGTTGGGTAAACTACTTACATAGTGATACCACCTCGGAAACCCAAGGAGGGGTCGCTATGAGCTGGGTCCGTCCGACTCGACGGCACATAACAACAACAACAGTGCCTAGACCAGTGCTTGGCACATAATAAGCTAAAAACAAAACAAAACAAAAAAAAAAACACAACACCTCCCTGCCATTGAGTTGATTCCAACTCATAGCGACCCCTAGTGGGTTTCCAAGACAGTGAATATTTACAGAAGTAGATTGCTCCAACCAACTTATGCAGAGTGGCTGGTGGGTTTAGAACCACCAACCACCGACCTTCTGGTTAGCAGTCAAATGCCTTAGGGATGGTTCTATTCTGTTATGGGGGTCGCTATATGTTGGAATCGATTCTGGCACCAAACTACAACTTCAGACCTCTAGAGCTCCTTGGCACGTGATAGTCACTCAGTAAACGTGTGTGGAAGGACTATTAATGGGTATCGGATAAAGCTGCTTAGGCTTCCAAGTCTTGAGAATTTCTGCTAAGGATTGAAGTTCTTCAGAAAGAACAGTTTCCTGTAACTGTCAACGAAGCTAGACAATTCCTGGCATTTCCTACATCATTTTGAATTATGATACAATTCTGTGAGGGGATGGACTTTGCTGCGATTAAAAAGGATTTGGAAGATGGTAATAGTTGCAATTAAATTCGATACCACTAGGTGCCACCAAGGTTGGGCAATCCTACTTCCGTAGTGATACTGCCTCGGAAACCCAAGGAGGGGTCGCTATGAGTCAGGGCTGACTCGACAGCACATAACAACAACAACAGGTGCCACCAAAGATGACGGCAAAACTGCTGATCGGCGCTTTGTGCCCCTGAGGCCATTTAGTCCATCTCCTTCCTTTTGACCTCTTGCCCTCTTCCCCAACACCTACCGGGTGGTCTCATTGTCTTTTCGATAATAAAAATAAAGGATGATGTACTGTAAGGAGCTCTGGTGGTGTACTGGTTAAGGCATTTGGCTGCTAACCAAAAGGTCAGTCGTTGGAACTCACTAGCTGCTTTGTGGAAGAAAGATAAGGGGTCTGTTTCCATAGAGATTTACAGCTTTGGAAACCCAATGGGAATCGTTATAGTCGGAATCCACTAGATGGCAGTGAGTGAGCGGGTGCTGTAAGAATCCTTAAGAGTTCTTAAAAAGGAGTGCCATCAGTGACCACATGCCATTATCCTTTGTGCTCCCCAGGTGTCTGAATTTGTATCAAGAACAAGGTACATTTCCCATTCACGGGAATTAAGCCCATCTTTTTATTCACCCATCAACCATACAAATAACCTATTCTTCAGTATCTTTTAGTCTCTGTTTTATCTTGTTCAACTAATTGCAGTTTATCTTCTATCCCTTTCCTTCACTGGCTCTTTCCCAGCAGTCCTCCCAAAGGGAATCACCCATAAACCAGTGAGGTAGTAAATAAACTACGCATCCACCTTCACCCATAAAGAGAAATGAAACAAACACTTGCTTTGGAGCCCCTATTCTCTGCCAGGCACTGGAGTGCTCGCTTTCACATACACTATCTCATTTAATTCTGTGTGGTGCTATTGCTACCCCCGTTGCCTATGTGGGGAAACTGAAGTTTATAAATTAGTTGCCCAGGATTATTTAGTGAATGCATGAGCTAAAATCTGAATCCAGTTCCACCTGACTCTAGGATCCATTCTTTCAGGAATGCTTCATGCCAACAGGCAAATTTACTTGGTCTGTCACAGGTGAGTAAAGAATCTGGATAAAAACCAGATTTTTTTTTTTTTTTTTCCAGGACTCAACACTTCCTTGAAGAGCCTTTTTTTCTCCTACTTTTTAAATAATTTTATTTTGTTGTTTTTTAAAATATACAGAGCAAAATATGACTAATTCAATAGTTTCTACATGTACCATTCAGTGACTCTGGTTATATTCTTCAAGCTGTGCAACCATTCTCACCCTCCTTTTCTGATTTAGGAGCTCTGGTAGCATAGTGGCTAAGGCACTTGACTGCTAACCAGAAGGCTGGCGGTTCAAACCCACCAGCCACTCCTTGGAAGGAAGATGGGACAATCTACTTCCGTAGTGATACTGCCTCGGAAACCCAAGGAGGAGGTCGCTATGAGTTGGGGCCGACCTGACTGCAAGTAACAACAACAACATTGACATTAACTCACTGTTCTCTAGTGGCTCTGTGGGAGAAAGACCTGGTGATCTGCTCCCGTAAAGATTACAGCTAAGAAAACCTTATGGGGGCAGTTCTGCTTTTGTCACATGGGGTCACTATGAGTCGGAATTGACTTGAAGACACCTAACAACAAATGAAATCAGAGGAAAGACTCAGGTAGAATTGTAGGCTGGTGGCCCAGGGCAGGGGAGACCTCTGCCAGCAGCTCCCTGTCCCCTGGGATAACATGTCCTCTGCCTGAGACTGACCTGTCTACCAAAGAGGTCATTCGTGTCCGTGTCCGTGTCCGCAGTGCTTGGCCTGGCAGTTAACCTGTCACCTGCTGGAGCCAGAAGCCTCATTGTAGGGGGAGGAGTTTGAGCATACTTTTTCCTTCTGTAGCCAGCAGTAGTTGTGTGGCATGTGGTAGTTGTGTGGCATTTGCCTTATAATAGACTAGGGGGTGGGAATGCAGTGGGCGAGGTGTTGTTCAAAACAGTGATGGTGAGGTCTTTGGACTCTGACATTTCATGCGGGGTGTGGGTGTGACCTTTGTCCCATTTCATTTCCTGGGACTCTGTCTCTGCCACCTGGCCTGTTCCAGCTGTGCCAGGACTTAGAGACGGCAGCCCTTCTCCCAGGGCAGGGGTTGCAAACATGTCTGTCAGAATCCATCCGGGTGTTAGTTTCGCACAACATTTCTTGCACTGTGTTGTGCTATTATTTTTCTTTTAAAGATAGGAGAAAATGGGACTTAAAAAATATAGCTTTATTAAAAGTGGGGAAATAAATGGTTGGAATTGCCATTTTAAAAACAAGAGAGGGTAAACTTCTTTGTAGGGAGAATACCTTTTCATACCTGGCCAGTTTTCCTCATCTCCTGAAGGAAATGGAGCCAGTGACTCCTGATGCAGAGGCTCAAGGAGTTCCTTCTAAAGCTCCAAGTAGGACTGTTCTTTCTTCTTCTTCTTTTTTTTGTGGGTGTTTGGACCAAAAGGAAAGACAAGATCTGCATTCTCCTGCTAGGTCTCAGACCTGGAACACCTGTCAGTCTTGGGGACTGAACCCCAAGAGAGCATGTTGAAGTCCTAACTCCTGGTACCTGTGAATGTGATCTTATTTGGAATAAAGTCTTCTAACAGGCTATCAAAGGCGCTCTGGTGGTGTAGTGCCTAAGGCATTTGACTGCTATCCAGAAGGCTAGTGGTTCAAACCCACCAGCCACCTTGTGGAAGGAAGACTGGGCAATCTATTTCTGTAAAGATTTACCATCTTGGAAACCCAAAGGGAGTTGCTATGAGTCGGAATCGACTTGATGGCAATAAGTTTGGTTTTTGTTTTTTTGTTTAGTATGTTATCAGCAAATTCACAAGGGGCCAAACTGGAGCAGGAGTAGCTTGGGTCCTAATCCCAACGAAGTGGTGTCCTGAGAAGAGATGCAGAGAGACAGAAGAAAGATGGCCATGGGAAGAGGTGCACACACACACACACACACATGCCACAAACACCTGGGTCAACTAGAAACTAGGAGAGGTAAGCAAGGGGCTTTCTCTAGAGCCTTCAGAGACAGCATGGTCCTGCTGACACCTTGAAATCCCACTTTAGCCTCCAGAACTGTCAGACAATAAAGATTTCTGTGTTTAAAGTCACCCATTTGGGTGGTGCCCTAGGAAACTAATACAGCATATGGACCCACTACCCCAACAACCACCTACCATATGGCTCCTCCAAAGTCTAACTTGAGAGTGAAATGGGAAAGGCTAAGTATACAAACGCACTACCCCCTTTAACAAAAAGCAGACCCAGCAGCAAACCCTACAGTCAGATGCTTCACTACCGAAGGATCAGAGTATGTGTGTCGACAGTGAGGACTTCATGATGCTGGGTGTGTGGGTCATTCTTTTCTTCTCTTGTTTATTTTCTGCAGCAAACATGCAATAGAAGTAATATAAAATGAAGAAAAATATTTGCAAAGTACCATTTGAAAAACAGAAGTGACCAAATTATCTAGCTTTTCTTTTTTTGTGGAAACCCTGAAAGAAAACATTATGTAGGTATTTAGAAGTAAGACTTCAGAGGCAAACTTTTAAGGGGCAATTTTTTTTTATTATAAATTTAATATGGTTGATTAATGAAAAATCACAATGAAATACCGATAAAATGTCTGTCGATATAAAAATTTTAGCAGCATTTCCACAGTTTCAGGCTCCAACATCGGTCATCCTTTCTCTCCCCTCCCCCACCCCCCACTATCAAAAAAGAAGAGCATCCAGTTGGACTACAGTGGAGCATCAAGATGTTCAGCTCAGTAACAGCCTCAGAGAAATCCTCAAATCCAGTGTAGTTTCCAGTATTGCAGCCTCCCACCCCCCGAATTTCTAGACTGTCAAAGCATATCAAGAGCCTCACTCATTCGCCTCAATGTTTCAGACAAGACTTCTGCTCTCCAGGCTGCAGGGGAGGATAATGATGAACATTTCACCTGGAGTTGATATGTAGTGTTTTGTCACACACCCGAAGTCTGCATGTCCCCCACACTGACGACAGGTGAAGTCCGCTGTGGATGCACCAATACCTGGTGTGTGGCAGCAGTGGTGGTGGGGTGCCGGGAGATGGGGGACCCAAGTGTAGCATGGACATGAAGGGTGACGGTGCTTTGCACCATACACAGTCCCCTGGGGCAGGTTAACACACACGTGGTCTGACTCCCTCCCAGGTTAGTGGTAGTGATTAATGACAAGGGGAGATAAACAATATGAAAATATAATACTGGCAAACTATTCCCCTGCTTCTTTGGTACTTTCTAAAATTCTCTGATCAAAAAGGTATAAGGGAAGCACACCGTTAAAAAATTACAGTTTTAAGTATTTACAGAAGCAATTATGATATATTACACAATAATCAATACACAGTATATGAACAAATTCTTCAATGAAAGCACGTGTGAACTCCTGTTCCAGTATAACTCAGTAGCACGCTGACCTCCATACGCCTTCCCAAATTTGTATCATACATCCTGTATCTCACTTATCTTACAGCATATTAAATGGGAAAAAGAATCATTTGGAAAAAAAGTCATTTTCCAATCAATACTTTCCTTTTAAAAGGTTCTTAAAAAATTGCCACTGATGTCATTATGTACAAAAATGTAATGAATATTTAATTCTGGGCAATTCCCTCTACTCCCAGTTTGAATATGTTTGAAATAATGCTACCTATTCTATGTATACAATATATATTTAATACATAAGTAACTGCACCACATTATATCACCACGATACCAGTTTAATACACATTATTATATACAGTATTAAGTTAGCTCTGGAGGATGACTCTTTGCAGCCCAGGTGAACAGTGTTGTCATATGGAACTATCTGAAAGGATATGTTGGCGCCGGTTGGGAGACAGGATGTGTGTGTGCGTGTGTGTGCATGTGCATGATATGTGAAACACACCTCCAACGCATGCCCACGCCAGACCATCCCTTTACTGGCTGACTGGGTGGAAGATGGCAGATCACACATAGGGAAGGATCCCATACATGAGAAGAGCCATAATAGCAGCACTGAATAACCCAGCCACGGGCACCGTCACAAACCAGGCCACAAAGATGTTCCTGAAGAGGCGCCAGTCGACGGCCTTCCGGGAGCGGATCCAGCCCACAGCCACCACTGAGCCCACCTGTGAAGCACAAACATTCTAAAGTGAAAACAGAGGCCACCCACATATTAAAGGTGAGACACAAAATCTACATTCAACCAACATGAACTGGCTACTCTCAGAAGTAAACAACACAGTGACATTACCATTTCATTTTCCCAAAGTTTCTAAGTTTTCAGGTATACTTGTTTTAGGATCATTGTGTCAGCATATAGTTCTGATGCACCTGTATTCTGAGCTACTTGAATGAAACTTAAGCCAATTAAATGATTTCCTTTCACTCTGTACCTTATAAACTAACCACAAATACCCTTGTTTTAAATATTCCCCATATAGGATATTGCTTACTGCAACATGTGAACCTACTTTAATCGCAAAATGAAATGGCAACAAGGTATCCTTCTCTTAGAATAACAGAATCATAAAATGTTGGAGCTGGAGAAGACCTTTGACATCTAATCCAAACTCACTCATTTTTAGACACTAAAAGAGGATCATATTAAAGGCTTAAGGGCTTGAGAAGATATCAAATCAGTGGCAGATTAAGAGCTGCAACTCAAGCCTCTCAAGTTTAGATTGATTTTCTCCACTATTTCAAACTGCCTTGCAGTCTTTGTATTTTGTTATTTGTTGTTAAGTGCAGTCAAGTCAGCTCTGACTCACAGTGACCCTCACAGTGTACAACAGAACGAAACACTGCCTGGTCCTGCATCTTCCTCACAGTCCTCGCTGTGCTTGAGCCTCTCACTGCAGTCACTGGGTCAATCCATCTCGTTGAGGGTCTTCTCCCCCACCCCTTTTTAGTAGCTTTGTATTTTAATAATAACAATAATAAAAAGAATAAAATGGAGCTTAAATAATATAATGAGATGTAGACTGTCAGTTCTGCCCAGAACATGACAGTGGTACTTTGAAAATCAGAATTTTAAAACTGATTCAAGTTATTTTTCTAAACACTCGCAGTTCATTTTCTGGTTTGTTAAGTTTCAAAAAGAAAAAGACACTGGAAGTATCCTAGAAAAGGGAAATCATAAGAAAATAGAGCACCCATAACATCTCACACTTCAGAAAGAAGTGGTTAAGCCCGAAAAGGGCTTAATGGGGTGCCATTGGTCACATGCAAGGTGGATTTTGAAGATTTTCATAAAATATGCTTTGTTTCTACTGATCCTCAAAGACTTAAGAATTAGCAATATCCAATCAGGTTCAAACAGGAAAGGAGATTGAAAGCAACCAAGGTCTAAGCATAGAAAAATAAAATCTAGCATTTTATATTTTCTACGGAAGTAATAAACAGAAAAACAAAACCAAATTAACTGCTGTTGAGTCAGATCCGACTCATAGCGACCCCTCCTTGAGTTTCCGAGGCAGTTATCACTACAGAAGTAGATTGCCCAACCTTCCTTCCCAGGAGTGGCTGTTGGGTTGAACAGCCAGCCTTCTGGTTAGCAGTCAAGTGCCTTAAGCACTACGCCACCAGAGCTCCCATGGAAGTGAACAGGGATCCCCAAATAGCAGCACGCTTCAAGGCAGTGCGGTAGTTAAATTTTTATGTCAATTTGGCTGGGCCTGGCTGAGTGGCTGGGCAGCTGTTTGTAGTTATTCCCCATGATGAGACAGGCAATCAACTGTATGGTGGGATCTACCACAAGCAGCTGAGTAGCTGCCTTTGGGATGTGGTCTGCTTCCTGTATATAAGGAGAAGCCTTAGGGATAGTCTCTAGCTTACGGCACACTTGGACCCTGCATGTAGCCGTGTCGTTGTTCAGCAGCCTGCCATGCTCTGCTGACCTTGGGACTTACAAGGGTCTGCCATGTGGTTTGGAAACATCGGGACTGTGCCATTTTATTTGTCAGCCTTGGGCTTGTTAGCCTCAGCAGCCAGTAGTTGCCTGAGTGAAGAGATGCCTCTAGCTTCAGTGGGCTGGGAGCAGGAGGCAGAGTTGAAGCCCAAGGTCGAGGGGCTTTCACCCAGCCCCTAGAGCCTGGCACTTTGAACTCAGACTTAAAGTCTCCAAAGTGTAAGAGAATAAACTCCTGTTTGTTAAGGCCATCCCATTTGTAGTATTTCTATTAGAGTGGCCCTAGGTAACCAGAACAGGCAGTGAACCTGACATTTCATCTACCGAAGCAGCCATTACCCAGCACTTCCAGACCCCTGCTTGATGCATACATTCAAAGTGCTCAGCAGCTAGCCAAGAGGTGGGAGGCTGGAGTCCACTCAGAGGCACCTCAGAAGAAAGGCCTGGAGACCTACTTCTGAAAAATGAGCCAGTGGAGGGCGTATGGCACACAGCTCTGCGCTCACACGCAGGGGCCACCGAGAGTCAGAGTTGACTTTCCTCAGATACAGTAACAGGCTCCATCTTTCTGCCATTTACTCTGTTCTTGTATGAGTATGAACTTTTAATTCTTGTTTCCATATTTTTTGAAATTAGGATTATTATGAAATACTTTTTATTTTTGTTTCAATTATAGAGAACTTTTGTTTTGCTTTTGAAAATACATTTTCTGACTGGCTATCGCTAACAAACAAGTGCATGCTAGATTTTTCTATTTTTATCTTGGGCTTACTCATTTTCCTGAATCCTAGTAGTAGTTCTTTTATTCAGAAATACAGAATTTTATCAAAAAAGTCTTTTTGGCATATTATCTCAGTGTTGTTATCAGGTGCGCTTTGGGTCAATTCTGACACACAGTGACCCTGTACAGAACAGAACCAAACTCTGCCCGGTCCTGCGCCACCCTCAGAATTGTTGCTATGTTTGAGCCCATGGTTGCAGCCACTGTGTCAATCCATCTCGTTAAGGGTCTTGCCCCTCTCGCAGTCCATTCAGTATTCTTCAACAACAACATAATTCAAATGCATCAATTCTCCTTCAGTCATCCTTATTCACTGTCCAGCTTTTGCATGCAGATGAGGCAACCATGGCTTGGGTCAGGCATACCTTAGTTTTTGTCAGATGATCACATATATTTTTTTTGATGGATTGAGATGGCATAATATATTGAAGACCTACGTTCCCTTCTTGGGATTCATTCAGCACACATTCATCGAGCACCTAGCAGGGCCAAGCACTGAGGAGGCACAGGGACAGTGGCCGGGGATGAGAAATTCTGCCGTGTTCATCGAGCACACTTCTCTGTGGTCTAAACATTAATTTAGGCCTGCTGAATTGCTCTTTTATAATATCGTTGATATAATTTATTAGCATCTTACTTAAGTCTTTCTATTCATATGTAAATATAGCTTTTTATTGTTTGTGATATTTTAAATCAGGTTTTCGTACTGGGGTCATTCAGTACATGCTTTACAGAACAAGTTGGGAAGTTTCTTGTTTTGTTTTTATCTCCCACACTGTGGAAAATTTTTTATAATGTGAGAATTATCTGTTATTTTAAATTGAAAAGACTGGCTAATGAATCCATGTGAACAGGAGTCAGCAGGGCAGCCCTCCTCGTTTTTGGGGAAAATTGTTTTGGAGAATTTCCTAACTTTTGTCCTACTGCTCTGTTCAGGTTTTCCATTTCGTTTTTCACTTTTTTTTTGTCAGTATCTGTCATATATATATATTTGTTGTTGTTTTGTTAAAAAAAGTTTATTGTGATTTGGCTAAAAGTGTACAGAGCAAATTCATTCTTCATACAGCAGTTCATGCACATTTTGTTTCATGACATTGACTGAAACTCCCCACAATTTAACAGCTCTCTTCCCACTGCCTCCCCATAGCCACCTCTTCCCTGTGTCCTTCCCTCCCATGCACTCCTGCCCCCTGAGCTGTGTCCCTGTGCATACACAGACCTTCTATTCTCCCACAACTGACTGCTCCAAGGAGTGTCTCTATCTGATGTAAACGTTCACTCCACATGGCCGTCTACTGTTTGGCTGGCAGCCACAGGAGTGTCACATACATTTTTGCAGAAAAGAATTCATTTCGTAAATGTTACCAAGCTCTTAGTATAAAGTAGTGGTGTGGTTCCTCTTAGAATCTTAAACATTATCTTCCATATCAGATGTTATAATGTCTTTTCCATGTCTAACAATCACCCCTCTTTTTCCTTGATGTAACTTTGGTATATATAACTTTGATCAGATTCTTTCTTCTGCCCTTCCCCATTTTTGGTTTTAAATTCATTTATTTTGCTTTTATACTTATTATATACTTTATCTGGTTTCCTCAGAACGTTTACTGTTGTTGACTTTTTATAAAAGCCTAATTTGAATGTTTGGTTCTTTTATTTTCCTTTTGATGAGTTAAGCACTTAAACATATGACTTCTTATCGCAGCATAACTCTGTCTGCTATAGGCTTTGCTATGTGCATGCACACACACACACACACACACACTCTTGGTTTTTATTATATTACAAGAAAGCTATCATTGTAATTTTAAAAACTCCTTAATTGCTACCTTTTAAAAGAGCATTTAAAACTTTTCAAGGGGATACTTTCTTTTTTCTTTCTTTTTTTTAATTGTGATTTGGATGAAGATTTACAGAGCAAATTAACTTTCCATACAGCAGTTCACATGTACTTTGTCTCATGACATTGACCACAATTTATCATAATGCAACAGCTCCCCTCCCATATTCTCCCCATAGTTACCTCTTCCCTGTGTCCATCCCTCCATGTACTCCTGCCCCTTGAGCTGTCTCCCTGTGCATAAGCAGCCCTTCTTTCTCCCATGATTGCTGTCTCCAAGGACAGTATTACTTGAGGTAAATGTTCAACTCATATGCCTGTCTTCTGTTTGGCTGGAAACCACAGGTGTGGGTTCAATTCCAGACCTGAAGGGCAGTGAGGGGCCATAGTCTCAGTGGTTCCACCAGGCCCTATCGGACCAGCAAACCTGGTCCCCCCTCAAGGGGATACTTTCTTAATCATTTTTTATTTTACTGTGATTACAGATTACAGTTAGCACAAATTCCATTTTTAAAACTTTGTAGAGATTTCATCATGCCTTCAGAATTTATGATTAATCTTTAAAAACGTATCATGATACTTGACCAAAATACTTTTGATCAGTTGTTGTCAGGTGCTGTTGAGTCAGTTCCACCTCGTAGAGACCCTGTGTACAACAGAATGAAACACTGCCGGTCCCGTACCATCCTCACAATTGTTGCCATCTTGAGCCCATCATTGCAGCCACTGGGTTAACCCATTTTGTTCAGGGTCTTCCCCTTTTTCACTGACTCTCTACTTTACCCAGAATGATATCCTTCTCCCGGGACTGGTCCCTTTTAATAACATGACCAAAGGATGAGATGAAGTCTGGCCATTCTCACATCTAATGAACATTCTGACTGTTCTTCCTCCAAGACAGATTTGTTCATTCTCTTAGCAGTCCTCTGCCATCACCACAGTTCTGCAGTCTTTCTTACTCACTGTCCAACACTCACATGCATATGAAGCTATTGAAAATACCATGGCTTTGGTTAAGACCACCTTAGCCTTTAAAGTGACATATTTGCTCTTCAACACTTTAAAGAGGTCTCTTGCAGCAGTTTTGCCCAATGCAGTACCTTGTTTGATTTCTTGACTATTGCTTCCATGGACTTTGAGTGTGGATCCAAGTAAAATGAAATCTTTGACAACTTCAATCTTTTCTCCATTTATCAAGATGTTGCTCACTGATTCAGTTGTGAGGATTTTTGTTTTCTTTATGTTGAGGTGTAAATCAATACTGAAGGCTGCAGTCTTTAATCTTCATCAGTAAGTGCTTCAAGTCACCTTCATTTTCAGCAAGTAAGATTGTGCATAAGTAAGATTACTTATAAGTAAGATTACTGCATACTGCAGGTTTTAATGAGTGTTCCTCCAATCCTGATGCCACGATCTTCATATAATCTGGCTTCTCAGATTATTTGCTCAGCATACAGATTAAATAAGGTGAAAGGATACAATCCTGACACACACCTTTCCTAATTTTAAACCATGTAGTATTCCCTTGTTCTGTTTGAACAACTGCCCCTTGGTCCACATACAGGTTCCTGATGAGTCCATTTAAGTGTTCTGGAATTCCATTCTTCACAATGTTATTCATAATTTGTTTTGATCCACACAGTCGAATGCCTTTGCATAGTCAATAATATACATGTTAACATCTTTCTGGTATTCTCTGCTTTCAGCCAAGATCCATCTGACACCAGCAATGATATCCCTCACTCCATGTCCTCTTCTGAATCTGGCTTGAATTTCTGGCAGTTCCCCAACAGCGTACTGCTGCAACTGTTTTTGAATTATCTTCAGCAAATTTTACTTACATGTGATGCTAATGATAATTGCTCAATAATTTCCACATTCTGTTGGATCTCCTTTTTTTGGAATGGACAAAAATATGGCTCTCTTCCTGTTGGTTGGCCAGGTAGCTGTCTTCCAAACTCCTTTGTATGAATGAGCGAGCACCTCCAGTGCTGCATCTGTTTATTGAAACATCTCAGTGGGTATTCTGTCAATTCCCGGAGGCTTGGTTTTTTTTTTTTTGCCAAGTCTTTCAATGCAGTTTGGACTTCTTCCTTCAATACCCTTGGTTCTTGATCATTTGCTACCTCCTGTAATAGCTAAGTGTCAACCAATTCTTTTTGGTGACTGTGTATTCCTTCAATCTTCTTTTGCTGCTTCCTGCATTGGTCAATATTTTGCCCATATTATCCTTCAATATTGTAAGTTGAGGCTTGCCTTTTTCTGTCAATTCTTTCAGCTAAAGAACTGCCAATTGTGTTCTTCCCTTGTGATTTTCCATCTCCAGGTCTTTGAACATTTCATTATAATACTTCTATGCTGTTTCTCAAGCTGACCTTTGAAATCTTCTGTTCAGATCTTTTACTTCATCATTTCTTCCATTTGCTTTAGCTACTCTCCTTTCAAGAGCAAGTGTCAGAGTCTCTTCTGACATCCATTTTGATCTTTTCTTCCTTTCCTGCCTTTTTAATGGCCTTTTGCTTTTTTCAGGTATGATGTTCTTGATGTCATCTAACAACTCCCCTGGTTTTTGGTCACTGGTTTTCCATGAATCAAATCTATTCTTCAGACGGTCTCTAAATTCAGGTAGGATATAATCAAGGTCATATTTTGGCTCTTGTGGACTTGTTTTAATTTTCTTCAGCTTCAACTTACATTTACATACAAGTAACTGATGGTCTGATCTATAGTTGGCCCCTGGCCTTGTTCTGATTAGTGATACTGAGGTTCTCCTTCACCTCTTTCCACAGATATAGTTGATTTGATTCCTGTGTATCCCATCTGGTGAGGTCCACATGTATAGACACTGTTTACGCTGCTGAAAAAAGGTATCTGCAATGAATAAGTCGTTGGTCATGCAAAATTCTATCAGTGTTCTCCAGTGTCATTTTTATCACGAAGGTCATATTTTCCAACTACCTATGGTTCTTCCTGAAGAGTTGATGCTTTTGAGTTGTGGTGTTGAAGAATGCTAAGAGTACCACGGACTGCTAAAAGGACTAACAGATCTGTCATGCAAGTGCAGCCGGAATGCTGCTTGGAAATGAGAATAGCCAGACTTTGTCTCACCTCCTTTGGTCGCATTGTCAGGAGGAACCATTCCCTGGAGAAGGATATCATGCTTGGTAAAGTGAAGAGTCAGCAAAAAAAGGGAAAGGCCCTCAAGGAGGTAGTTTGACACAGTGGCTGCAGCAATGGGCTCAGGTACAGCAAGGATCTGCTATGCATAGGATCGCTATGAGTTGGAGATGACTTGACAGACGAAAGTGGGGGAGGCCTTCAACGAGATGGATTGACACGGTGGCCGCAATGATGGGCTCAAGTATAGCAGGGATCGTGGAGCTGGCGCAGGATTGGGCAGTGTTTTGTTCTGCTGTGCATGGGGTCGCTATGAGTTGGAAATGACTCGATGGCACCTAACAACAACAACAACAGCATGCTTCTTCCTTGTTTCTAACTTTCCCATTCCAGTCACCAGTAATAATCAACACATCTTGGTTGCATGTTTGGCCAATTCAAACTGCAAAAGTTGGTTAAAATCTTCAATTTCTTCATCTTGGCTTTAGTGGTTGGCATGTAAGTTTGAATTAAATAGTCATATTAACTTGTCTCCCTTATTGGTGTACGGATATCATCCTGTCACTGACAGTATTGTACTTCATATTTTTGATAATGAATGCCATACCTTTCCTCTTTCTCATTTCCAGCTTAGTAGACCATATGACTGTCTGACTCAAAATGGCCAATACCAGTCCATTTCAGCTCACTAATGCTTGTTGTTGTTGTTGTGATGTGCCATTGAGTCACACTTGACTCACAGCGACCCCCTTTTGGGTTTCCAAGGCAGTATCACTACAGATGTAGATTGTCCCATCTTCC
>NW_006921611.1:13782425-13821967 GCF_000298275.1 Orycteropus afer afer
AGTGCCTTAGGCACTATGCTACCAGAGCTCCCCACTAATACTTAGCATATTGATCTTTGTAAGTTCCATTTCATTTTTGACAATTTCCAATTTTCCTATATTCATATTCTGTACTTCCATGTTCCAATTATTAATGGATGTTTACAGCTGTTTCTTCTCATTCTGAGTTGTGCCCCATCAGCAAATGAAGGTCCTGAAAGGTTTACTCCACCACGTTATTAAGATTGACTCTATGAGGAGGCAGCTCTTCCCCTGCTATGTTTCGAGTGCCTTCCAACCTGAGACGCTCATCTTCTGGCACTTTAGACAAGGTTTTCCTGCTATCCATAAGGTTTTCAATGGCCAATTTTTTTTCTTTTCTTTTCTTTTTTCAGAAGTGGACCTGGCCATGTCCTTCTTCTTAGTCTGTCTTAGTCCAGAAGCTTTGCTGAAACCTGTCCACCATGGGTGGCACTACTGATCCTTGAAATACTAGTGGCATAGCTTCCAGCACACAGCAACAAACAAGCTACCCCAGTGCGACAAAATGACAGATAGTGATGGATATGATCAGAAGGATACAAAATATGATACATATTTATTGATTATACTGCTGTAACTATAGTGTTCAAATCCTTTGTATTCCCAAGTAATTTTATCTACTTTATTTATCATAGGTCTAGATATATTAATTTTTGGTTTCTAATACATTTTACTTTATATATTTCATTGTTATGCTATTTGGATCATTGAGGATCTAGAGTATTAGGTCTTTACTACTGAATATGTCTTTCGTCAATATAAAATGCTCTTCCTGGTCATGTTCTAATTTTCTTTTCATAAGCTGAGTATGTCTCCAGTTTAAGGTTGTCTTTATGTAATAACAACAATAGGATCCTTTAGGAGTAATCAGACAGCAAGAGGTATAAAATTAAATTAGAAATTATAATCCTAAATTTTTTAAATCAATAGTGTTTCCTACACATGCTGTTGCAAATTCAAAGGCTCGAGGGGTGATCATCTATGTCATCAACACAGATGACAAGTAGATAATTCACAAAAAGAATAAACCTAAACCACCACAATCTGGAATTATGAAATGTGGACACCACCACTCTGGATTTCTAGCAAAGATTTCACAAAAAAATGTTTATATTAAGTAGTGGTCACTCATTGTGTTTCATATGTTAGGGCTACAGACTAAACTTGATTAAAGTTCATGGAAGGGAAAGTTCACATACATCTGTGGACAATTTTATTTTCAATATTAATTTCTATTTCTTTAATTAAAGTTTTTGAGCTTGATTAGAAGTATTATGTTAGGAAAATATCTAATGAACTGAGTCCTACAATATGAAATTTAAAAAATGTATGAACACTTATAAGAAGCTCTTTTGGGGCACTGGTTAAGGCATTAAGCTGCTAACCAAAAGGTCAGTGCTTCAAAGCCACCAGCTGCTGTGCAGAAGAAAGATGAGGCAGTCTGCTTCCATAAAGATTTATATCCTTGCAACCCTGTGGGGGTCACTATGAGTTGGAATTGACTGAATGGCAGTGGATTTGGTTTTTTGGTTTGAAATACTTAAAGAATGTAAAACTTATATTTAAAGCAGATTCTCTTAATAGATATGGCTTCTGGTATACAGTGTGGTAATATGATTTTTCTACCATTCTTTTTCAAAATATACACTCATTAATATCACTTAACATAATGGGGTTTAATAAACATTTTAAATAGGGTACAACAAAATTTAAATTATGCACTTATCTATGTGAACTTAGTGACACAAGGAAGCAAGAAAAATGACATCCACATAGCTAAATCTAAATGCTTATTTTAAACAAGAGTTTCATCTTTTTTCTGCCAAATTCCGAACTTTTGGTCACTTTCTAGTGGAGAGGCTCTGGCAAGAAACCTAAAAAGTAGACTGAAGAGGAAGGAGAGAACTGGATATATCAACCAGAGGGTAGTCCTGAAAAAATGCATATGGGCTTCAGTTACAACTTTATATGGACATCAATGTCCTTTAGATGTTTTCAGATTCACAGTTGCATTACACAGGGCTGCACTACTAACTCCATCCCACATGTCTCATACTTCATCCTACACATGCCATTCTGAGACTGCTGCACACAGAAGAAATATGTGCAAGAGAAAAGTGTTATATAAACAGCAACTATGAACTCTTGTTAGCACTTACATTATTTGGACTTTGTTGAGAGTCGATTGCTCTTTTATGATATTGCCAAGTAGCTGAGAGGCCTCTATCCCTTAACTATTGTAGTGACTAGCTTTGGGCTTTGTCCAGAAGTCCATGATCAATGATACTGACTGAATCAACCAGAATCCAAGGTGAGTTCCATCCCAAGTGTAGTTTATTGATGACACCCACTGTAGTCCCATGTTAAGAAGGCTTGTTTCCAAGTATCAACAAACTATTTTAATCCTACTTATTAGAAAGCCTGGCAGGGTTTCACTCTGTTGACATAGGGTGGCTGTGAGTTGGAACTAACTTGATGGCACCTAACAACAACATAAAAAACTCTAAGGAAATAAAACCTACTATATTGTTATATTTTAGAATAATGGTAACATATAAATTTATTCATTAAGTTCCTATACAAACTAGACAAAACTACCCTATATAACCCCTTCCTCCTTACTATAGTATAAATGTAAGTATTGAAGAAATGACATTTAAAGATAAAATGTTAAGAGTTTCACCTAAATTTATAATTTTAACACTGGAATTTAGTCTTATCAGCAAAATAAATATTGTGAATTTAACACTTTAGCTCATACATTAGTAGCAGTAAGATTGCTAATGCAGTTAGGTAAGTCAGGAACAAAAAAACAAACTTGTACTGTTTATTCAAGACCTCTTTCAACTGCTGTGAAAGAGTCTGCTTTCACTTGTTGTTGTTGTTAGGTGCCGTCAAGTCGTCTCTGACTTATAGTGTGACCCCACGCGCAGCAGAACTAAACTCTGCCTGGTCCGCTTGCTACACTTGAGCTATACTTGATCCCTGTTTATGTGCAATTTAATCATTAAAAGACAGCTCCCAAGGCCATTTACGCTACAGGGAAGTTAAAGCCTGTTTCTTTGATAAGGACTATATTTATAAGCATACGTGTCTTCGACGCAAACCACAAACCACAGTGCACTGTTGCTGAGGAGGGGGAAGCAGGAAGACGGTTACTTTTGACTCTCAAGTTTTGTATTATGTGAAATATTTCCATGAACATGTGCTTCTTTTGTAATTTTTAAATATTTGAAATTAAAACAGGAACAACTGATGAATGGCAGGGGTACACCTCACTTTTCCCTGCCTTCCTCCTATATACTGAGAGGCACATCAGCTTCAGGGCAGGGCTCTGGGCTACACTGCCTGGGTCAGAACCTCAGGCTGGTCATTTAAGAGCTGTGGAATCTTGGGCAAGTTATTTAACCTTCCTATTTAACCTTTACCTCATTTGTAAAACCAGAGTAACATTAGTACCTATGACAAAAGGTTCTTGGGAGGACCAGTGGGTTAATATCCACAGTGCACTTAAAACAGTGCCTAGCAGGGAGGGAGTACTTTTCCATGCATCTTGGCTGTGGCTGGATATCATGATCAACCAGCCACTCCTCGGAAGGAAGGTTGGGCAATCCTACTTCCGTAGTGATACTGCCTCAGAAGCCCAAGGAGGGGTCACTATGAGTCGGGTTTGACTCGACGGCACATAACAACAACAACAACAACAACAAGATCATCCTAGTTATAATCAGGAGGCAGTATAGCATGAGGTGAAGTTTTGAATCTCGGTTCTATCACATGTTAACTGAGACCACGAGAAATAGACCCAACTCTGGAAGCCTTGGTTTTCTCATCGGTAAACTGGAACTCAAACCAAAAAAAACCACAGTCCATGCCATCAAGTTGATTCTGACTCACAGCAAACCCCATTGGGTTTCCAAGGCTGTAAATCTTTACAGAAGTAGACTGCCTCATCTTTTCTTCCACGGAGCAGCTGGTAGGTTTGAACCACTGACCTTTTGATTAGCAGCCAAGATGCCTTACCCACTATACCACCAGAGCTCCTAAACTGGGACTAAACAGTATTGCTTTCATAGAGTGGCTGTGGGGCTTGAATGATGTGTTATGTCTGTATAAAGCACTGAGCACAGTAATAGGCATTTGTTGTATACTGTAAGTGGTGCTGGTTTTTATAACGATAATTTACTAAAATTGGGGTCTTTCTATATATTGTAGCAAAAAAAGAAAAGAAAAAAACTTTTTTCCAATGAAGCAAATTCTTCATGCCATAAAGTCCTGGCTCTGTTTTAAGTAAGTGCTGGCCCACTTAAAATATTCTCATAAATGCTGCCTCACCTTCATATTTAAAGCACCAATCCGTTAGCATTTTGTAAGTATTTATTATAAATATATTGGTTGGAGTTTTGAAATCTTAGGTAAATATGAATGGCCCTGCCTGCTTTGGGTGCTGCTGTCTGTGGTAGAACAGTGTGTAACACTTAAAAGCAAACAAACAAACAGAAACACTGACATCAAGTCAATTCCAACTCATAGCAACACCCTTTGTGGTTTCCAAGGCTGTAAATCTTTACGGAAGTACATCGCCTCATCTTCTTCCTGTGGAGCAGCTGGAGGGTTTGAACCGGTACCCTTCTGGTAAGCAGCCAAATGCCTTACCCACTACACCACCAGAGCTTCGCCTAACACATAACAGTTACTAACTGAGTTTTCTTCAATTATATGAATAATGAACCTGAAAAAGATCTGGAAATGGCTTTTGCTTTTGCTTTGTTGAGGTTGTGGGCAGCCCATTGAAGATAGTTTAGAATTATCTCCAAACACTGGGCAGACCTGGCTTCTAGTCTTGCCTTAGCCCTGAGTGACCTTGGATAATTACCCAAAATTCACTGAATCTGTTTCCACATCATTTATCTTCCAGGTTTCTTGCAGCTCCAACATCCTACCACTATGTCAAGTGATTCCCTGTTGGGTAGCACTGAGTTACACAGCACTCAGTATTAGGAACTGATCGATATTAGGAATTCCTCCTCATTTGGACTTTACTCTAAATCAACAGAGTCACGATGAACATTACATAAGGAAAAACAAAATAAACTGAAACAACTGTTTCTTACAATTCCATTGAGATGATTTCTGTTTATCTCTATCTCCACTGTCACTCCCAGGCCCCTGCAATGGTGGCAAATGAGTAGCATGATTTGAGCCTATGAGTACGGTTAGCGCACACAAGACTTCAACGCAAAATTCACTGTGGAAACAACGAGAGAGAAACAGGACAAACAGACAGTGTGAAGCACACAGTGACGGAGGGAAAGCCCTTGCTATGCATGCATTGAGAAAGCAAAGTCTGAATGGTAGAAGGTGTCACATTGCTGAATGAGAGAGAAGGTCTGTGGATCAAATATAAGAGGGGCAGTCTGAGAAGAGAAAACGCCCATTTCCAACAAACCTTGCGATGAATCGCTCTCACAAACAACCACATACAAAGCAGTACTAGCTTCTCTCCAATTTGCTTGGTGACTACGGCCTGCTGAAAGGTCTCCCCAGCTGCCCTGCTGCAGTGTGGTCCCTTGGCAGATGCCTACCTTGCAGTGTGTGGTGCTGACAGGAAGCCCAATGTTGGAGGCAACCACCACCGTGAACGCTGAGGCCAGTTCAATGGTGAAGCCACTGCGGGAGGGAACACAAGGAGACACATCACAGGCGTGCTTTGTATCGCCTTCACGGACACCCTGTGGTGCCAGAGTCTCACCAGAATATTCTGTGGGTTGATTGTTGACTGCTGACTAGGCCAGAACGACATGAACAGAACAAGAAACTGCTGCATAAAGGCAACAATTCACACTGAGACTTCCCATTATACTGTTTACAGCCCTAAATAGCCTTGCTTTTCTGACACGCTTTTTCAAAAACCACACACTGCAGTAACTAGGTCAGAACCTCCTGCTGTGAAAAAAAAAAAGGAGACATTAAATAGTAAATTACTGATTTCTAAAGCAGGGTAGGAAAAGTTATGCTTTCATTTTAAAGATGTGTACTTACACAAAAAAAGTGTGTGTTTTTTTCAGATGACTACAATTTTTTTCAAATCAATCTTCTGAATCTTTTATTAAAGTGACTTCCAACTAAGAAAATTTAAAATTAGAAAAGAAAAAGAAAACCTACAATGTTTTAAAAAATAAGAAGAGATTCCTTACAATAGGTAGCTCCTAATTTTACTGGTTTTCTGAAAGTTTTCGTATAAGTTTGTTATTTATCACCTAATATATCTAAAGAATAGTAGTAACTGTCTACAAAACAGCATGGCCACATGACAACATCCAGAGTTGCTCCAGAACCCTGCCCTAGGATGGCAGAACACATTCCCCATCCGGCTGAGCCGGAAGAAAGATGTACAAGCTAGAAGGATGATGAGTGAGAGCTGAGTAAGAGGTCAGACAGGGTCTCAAGGGGGCTTCCCCAGGGGGAAGAGAGGATTTTCAGGGAAGGCAGACCTACATCCATGGTGTGGTGTGTGCCCTTTGTCTCTGCGTACACTCTGGCCCTCATACTGGGCACGACCTGCAGACAGAGTGGACTGGGGAGCTGCACGGTGGGGCTCTCTCATCTTTCCTCCTGCTTCTCCTTCCTTCTGTCTTTCTGTCCTCTCATTATCTCTCATTCCTCCTCTCAGAGTCACTGTGGATGGGGGTCCAGATGACGGCATGAGGGAGGGTAATGATGGCTGGTATTGGGACTGTGTGGGTGGAGAGCAAAGGCCGGGGGAGGTGTTCTTACCCTCTGCCTCTCCTCACAATGACAACCAACTGCACAGTGGCTGTGCTGAGGGCCAGTGGGAGATGGAGGTCAGCATGATAGGGTTTTCACACATAACAAGCTTGGGTCTGCTGTAGGCCTCAAATGACAAGCTCTGTCAACCCAGCCCAAACCCCTGTGCTTACCTGGATGGTGTGATTGGAGTGAGGTCCTTTCCCATGGTCTGGATCACTCTTCTCCCCCAAACCCAGAGACCTGTACAAATTCCGACTCCTCCATAAAACAGCAGCCAGACAGGAGTAGTTGCTTCTTGTAATACTCCACCTTGTTTGTAAATGAGCCACAAAGCTACCAGGGGACCAATGGCATTACTGTAATTAAAAAAAAAAGAATGAGAGTTAATTATGCATACAAATGGCATAGTCCTCAGTATGCAGAGACCTGCCAATCTGGAGAAGCCATCCTACCGTATTTGTCACAGTGCCTAAGGTATCTGACTGCTAAACAGAAGGTTAGCAGTTCAAACCCACCAGCCACTCCACTGAAGGAAGACAGGACAATCTACTTCCATAAAGATTTACCGCCTCAGAAACCCAATGGGGGTCACTATAAGTCGGAATCGACTCGATGGCAGTGGGTTTGGTGCTTTTTTTTATTTTTTAATATAATCTACTGACAATAAAAATGATTTATTCATTTTTTTTTTTTTTTTTTTTTACCGAGTACAGATGATAAACATAAGAAATGAACACAATTTTTTTTTCTCAATTTTCTGCCCATTTTCACTGACCCCTGAACTATAGCTACTAATACTAGCTATCATTTTTGGACAGACCTTTCAGGTCCCACACTATAGGTTTGCTAGGCATTGTCACTCCCATTTCATAGAAAAGGAAACTGAAGCAGAACTAGGACTTGGTGAGGGCTAATTCTGGTGTGTAAGCCCTCTCCCCAAGACATGCTAGCTTCCTCCAGGGCCCTCAGCAGCAGTAGAGCACTGTCACAGGCCTGTAAGGGTTTCTCTGGCCTCCTCCTCCCAGCCCAGCTTATATAGGAAGAGTATGGGCTGAGCGTCACAAGCAATGGCTTCCCAGTCTGTTTCTCCCTAGCTGTAGTCCTGGTTGAGTAGCTGGGCCTCAGACTATGACTCTTAAGGTTACCATGTACCTACCGACCTCAATGAGCTGTTCTGAGAAAGATTAAAATAAGTTATATATGGTTCTGTACTGAGGCCTGGTATAAACTTGATAATCATTTGATGAAGGAATAAATAAACAGTAGAAACCCCCTTTCCATTGTCAGATTATTTCTAGAACCTTCCTCTCAGACCACACTCTTGCACAAAGGCCTCACTCAGTCCTAGCCCTAGAACTGGAAGTCACTGCTCTAAATGCTGCTTGTCTGTAGCAGTGCCTTACCCCCAACCTCTTCCTTTGGCCTTGAAATACTGTTTTTGATTGGTTTGTTACTTTCTGATGTATATATTTTTCTTATCTCCCTTAAAAACCCACTGCCATCGAGTTGGATCTGACTCATAGTGACCCCTCCTTCAGTTTCTGAGGCAGTATCACTACGGAAGTAGATTGCCCAACCTTCCTTCTGAGGAGTGGCTGGTGGGTTTGAACCACCAGCCTTCTGGTTAGCAGTCAAATGCCTTAGGCACTACGCCACCAGAGCTCCCTTATCTCCCTTACTGGAGTTTAAATTCCTGAAGAGCAGGGATCTGATTCAAAACACTCTGCCACCACCAGGCCTTCAATAAAGCATGCCTGATGGTGAGGAGGAAGAGGTGGTGATGTGAGGGACAGATAAGTCATTATCAAGAGCAGAAGAGAACATGGTGCCCAAATAATATGGAAAGATCAATATGACACTGAGCAAATGTAAAATGTCCAGGTGTCTTAAGAGTCTGGCAGCAGGACTTCTTTAAAAAAAGAATAGAAATGCAGTCACACATGGGTAACAGTGTACGGAAACCCACAGCTGTAATGTGGACAGTCAGAAAACTGACTCAACAGCAGTGTATTTTTTCTTGATTTGGAGCCTTGGTAGTGGTTAAGGCACTCGGATGCCAACCAAAAGTCTGAAGGTCTGAACCAAGAAGGTGCTTGCTCCTCAGGACAAAGATGGGTCAGTCTGCTTCTATAAAGATCTACAGCCTTGGAAACTCTATGGGGGCAGTTCTACTCTGTCCTATTGGGTCACTATGAGTCAAAATCAATTCAATGCAGTGTGTTTGGTTTGGTTTGGAGAAATCAAGTATCTTGTCTAATGCTACACAGCTAGTAAGAGGAGGGTACAGACTCCAATTGGAGGTTCTTGGACTCCAGGAAGTTAGCCTATTTTCCTACAGGGCCAGGCCTGGGCACAGAGTGGGGCCAGGTGAGGCTGAGGCAGGAGAGTTATATTCCTCACCTGCTCTTTTGAGCAGGAGGAAAGAAAGCCTGTTACGTTATTTCACTGGGTTACTCAAAAGCTATGTAAGGCAGCTACAGAGCCTGGATCTTCAGAGAAGAAGAGACTGCAGGGTTGAGATACTACTGAGCAATTTAGTTGTTCTTATTCCACAGAAAAGGCGTTCTGGTGGTGTAGTGCCTAAGCCATTTGACTGTTAACCAGAAGGCTGGCAGTTCAAACCCACGAGCCGCTCCACAGAAGGAAGAGGGGGCAATTTATTTCCGAAAAGAGGAAACTGCTTAGCCACTGGGCAAAGGCCCACTAGTCATCTTACCCAGGGAGTGCAGTCTGATTGTGGGCTGGTCCCAGTCTGGAAGGATCCCTAGGAGTTGTTCCTCAACTAGCAGCCCTGGTTGGGCTCTGCACATTTTCCACTGCCTCCCCGAGGCAGATTCTGCCTGCAGTGTCCTCAGCCCAGTCTGTGGGTCATGTATCCTGTGCTCCTATCCTGCCTCTGCATCACCGTCACTGCTATGAGCACCTCTGCTGCCACCAAGAATAGGCAATGTGGCTTCTTGCTTGTGGCCTGCCAGTCAGCGCTGGGCTCTTGGTACTTTACAGATATAGATTCTTTTTATTTTTTTATTTTTTTTTGAGCAGGGAGAGATGTGAAAATACACAGTCATACACCATTTCAACAATTTCTACTTGTACATCTCAGTGGCATTGATTATATTCTTCAAGTTGTGCAAAGATTCTTACCTCCATTCTCTAAACTGTACCACTGACTTAAACTCACTACCCCTGAAGCTCTCACCTAATCTTTCAAGTTGCTGTTGTCAATTTGATCTCAGATAGATAATTCTTTAAGACTGCACAATGCTCAAGGCAGACATACTTTATTTATTAAGATTAACAACTTTTTTGTACAAAGACTTTAGGGGACAGTTTTGGTTTAAAGTTTAAACATGATCTCACCCAGCCTCAGTGGATCCAGAAAGTCTATATTCCAGTGAGAACTTGAAATTCTGTTCTGCATTCTGCCCCCTTTTTGATCTCCTGTAGAAGTAAGCTGATTCTCCTACAGAATCTCTGATCAAAAGGCAGATACTGACTTTTTAATGCTTACAACAATCCTATTAGGGAGGTGCTGCTGTCCCTCTTTTACAGGCGAGGAAACTAAGGCAAGAGAGAGCAAAAACACAACATTTCCTCTATGTAAAATGCTGGTGCCCCATTTTTGTTTAACGAACTCCTGTTAAAGCCTCTGGGACCCTGTTGCAATGTCATCTCTCTCTGGAAGCTTTTCTCACTTCTCCCAGACAGTGCTGATTCCCCTCCTCTGTATTCTCCCAGAGCTTAGCTCACTGCTCAGTTATACCTCATCACACTAGTTATTTGTTCACAGGTCTGTTATTCCTTATGCTCTCAACAAATAGAGCACACAGACCATATTTTATTCATCTTTTTACTCCAGAGCTTCGTACATGATCTGGCACATACTAGGTGCTCAATACATGTTTGATGACGGACTAAATGAACGAGTGGGAAGCTTCTAGGTGACCAGTTTAATGCTTTGTTTGCAATTTTGAAAACATCTTTTTGTAGAATATTCCCACTGCCATCGAGTCAATTCTGACTCATAGCGTCTCTATAGGACAGAGTAGAACTGTCCCATAGGGTTTCCAAGGCTGTAAATCTTTAGGAAAGCAGACTGCCTCTTCTTTCTCCCATAGAGCAGCTGGTGGGTTCGAATCAGCAACCTTCTGGTTAGCAGCTGAATGCTTTCACCACTGCCCTACTAGAGCTCCTTTTGTAACACATTCAAACAAAAAACTCACTGCCATCGAGTTGATTCCAACTCACAGAGATTCCCATTGGGTTTCCAAGGTGGTAAATCTTTATGGAAGTAGATTGTCCCATCTTCCCTCCGTGGGAATGAAAAAATCTGATTTGAGAGTGTACAAATGACATGCAAATGTCATGTGCTGAGTGCACATGACAGATCACCTCTCTGAATGTTCTCATTAGTTACTGATTTGACAAATCTCATTCTTGTTTCTTCCTTGTTTCCTACACCCTTCAATTTTGGAGTGCTCAGGGCTCTGGTGTTGTCTCCTCCAGCTACACTCACTCCGTAGCTGTTCCTCCCTACACTTTGGAGGAAAAGGAGTCACACTTTTATAGCCCAGTCTGCACCTCTCCCCCTGAACTTCAGACTTATAGCTAGTACCCACTCAACCTTGTCACTTGGATATCAAAACATCTCAGACTTAAAACCAGTTAAACCAGTTGTCATGGGTCAGCTCTGACCATGGTGGCCACACATGGGTCAGAGCAGAATTGAGCTCTGTAGGGTTTTCAGTGGCTGATTTTTTTGGAAGCAGACTGCCAGGACTTTGTCCTGCGGTGTCTGGGTAGATCTGAACTACCAACTTTTCAGTTAGCCCTCAACTGCATTAACTGTTTACACCACGCAGGGACTCCATCTCAAACTTAGCATGTCGAAACCCAAGCTTCTGGTATTATGACCCTAATCTGTCCCTCTCACAGTCCCCCTTCTGGATAAACAGCAATGCCACTCTTAGTTTCTTAGGGCAAAATAGTGGGGCTCAGCCTGATTCTTCTCTTTCTCTCACACCCCATATTCAATCTGTCAGCAAATTCTACCTTCAAAATATATCCAGATTCTATTTGTGCTGCCACCCCTGGTCCAAGTGACATCACTTCTCCCCTGGATTCTTGCAATAATCTCCTAACTGGCCTCCCTACTTGTACCCTGTTTCCTGTAAGTCTATTCACAAAACAAAAGCCAGAGTGATCCTGTTAAACATGGATCACGTCAACCTCTGCTTAAAACCTCCAAGGGCTCCCCTTCTTTCAAAAGTGAAAGCTCCCTTCTGTTTATATGGTCCTATATATGGTAGCATAGTGGCTAAGACACTTGCCTGCTAACCAGACGGCTGGCGGTTCAAACCCACCAGCCACTCCTCGGAAGGAAGGTTGGGCACTCCTACTTCCGTAGTGATACTGCCTCGGAAACCCAAGGAGGGATCGCTATGAGTTGGGGCCGACTCGACGGCACATAACAACAACAACAACAATATGCTGGTAGCATAGTGCCTAAGGACTTGACTGCTAACCAGAAGGCTGGAGGTTCAAATCCATCAGCCACTCCTCAGAAGGTTGGACAATCTACTTCTGTAGTGATAGCGCCTCAGAAACCCAAGGAGGGGTCACTATAAGTTGGGTCCGACTCGAGGACACATAAAAAAACAGCAACAACATACATGCTGGAGGAGCTCTGGTGGCATAGTGCCTAAGGCATTTGACTGCTAACCAGAAGGCTGGCGGTTCAAATCCACCAGCCACTCCTGGGAAGAAAGACTGGCAATCTACTTCCGCAGAGATACTGCCTCGGAAACCCAAGGAGGGGTCGCTATAAGTCGGGTCCAGCTTGACGGCACATAACAAAACAGCAACAACATATATGCTGGAGGAACTCTGGTAGCGTAGTGCCTAAGGCATTTGACTGCTAACCAGAAGACTGGCAGTTCAAACCCACCAGCCACCCCTCAGAAGGAAGGTTGAGCAATCTACTTCCGTAGTGATACTGCCTCAGAAACCCAAGGAGTTGGATCTGACTCAACGGTAGCGAGTTTGGTTTTGGTTTTGGTTTATATATGCTGGGCCTCTGTGACTTGCTGCACTCGATGTCTACATTCTCCCCTCCATGACTTCCTTGCTGTTTCTACAGTATACCAGGGGCACTCCTGCCTCTGGCTTTTGTACCTGCTGCTCTCTCTTCTGGAATGCACTTGCCCCCAGATGAACATGGCTGGGTCCCTCATTCCTTTCAGATCACACTCGGCCAGCCCCTTGCTGAGGAGTGGATCTGAAACGGCAATCTCCTAATAGACCCCATTCCCTTTTCTGCTTTATTTTCCCTTTAACATTGATCCCGGCCTGTCATCCTAGATGGTCCCTGGGTGGTGCAAGTGGCTCGTGCTCAACTATTAACCTACACATGGAGTAGGTTAAGTCGCCTTGAGTGGGAATTGACTTGATGGCAAGTAACAGTGACATTAATCTAAAGGTTGGTGGTTCAAGCCCACCTAGTGGTATCACAGAAGATATGCCTGGTGATCTACTTGTAAAGCTAATAGCTGAGAAAACTCCATGGAGCAGCTCTACTCTGTAACATGGGGTCGCCAGGAGTCAGGGTCAACTTGATGGCAATCAGTTTGGGTTTTTGTGTTGTCATCCTAGACGTGCCTGTTGTCCACTGGTTAATGTCTGTTATCATTCCCACCTCTCAACTAGAATGTAAGCTCCTTAATGGCAAGGATTTTTGTCTGACGTGGTTACTGCTATACCCCAGTGCCCAGACTGGCACCTGGCACATGACAGACCCCTAATATATCTCCTCATTGAATGAATGAATCAACATACTTACCTCACGTCATTGCCACCATGAGCAAAGGATCCAAAACAGGCAGTAAGGACTTGCAGGAAATGGAACAGGAGGTGCACCTCTGCTGCATCTTTCTCCTCCTTTTCTTCTTCTATGGGGTCCTCCTGAGGCTGGTCAGGATCAGTCAGCTCAGACGCCAGCTTCATTTCTACACCTCCCTCTTCTGCCTCTATCTCAGCCTCTGCTACCGCATTGCAGTAGCTTGAGTAGCTGTCATAGCGAAGTCTCTTTTTAGAATAGGACACGGTGTCACCCACCAGCTTTTCACTGTCTTCGGGGGCAGACGACGAATCAACAGCTTTAAAAGTCGAGTGCACTGGCATTCCACAAATGGCTGCTGTGTAGCAAGTGTAACTGTTATTTCGCCGCAGCAACCTATAGTTGTTTTCCTGGGTGGGCTTCTCCTCAGGCCCTCTGTCTACGTGGATTTTGTGCAGTAAATCTTTGTAGAGCCCCGAGTCTTTGTGCACAGTGTGGTACACGTGGACATCACTTCTTGTATGACCATCAAAGCCAAACGTTCCATTGGAGATAGGTGACTTTGCAGAGCCATGAGTCATGGAAAGTGCTCTTCCTGAAAAGGATTGAATACAACTTATTTTCTGGCCTTTTGAATATAAATCATGCCTGGAAGGAAACACTCTTCCCACTATCTCCAGTGTTTAATGGTGGCTATCTCCAGAAGGTTGGAAAATGAGTGACTTTTATTATTTTCTAGATATTATTATTTTTTCTACATACTATCTGTTTTTTTCTATACACTTAAAAAAAATTTCTAAACTGACTATAAAGGACATGTAATACAGTTAAAATAATAAAAAAAGAAACTCAAAAGCATATAACAAAAGGGTAAAATTACTAACATAGTACTTTTTCAAAGCTGTTATTTAAGCTCTCCTAAAGGCCACTCCTCGGAAGGAAGGTTGGGAAATCTACTTCCATAGTGATATTGCCTCGGAAACCCAAGGAGGGGTTGCTATGAGTTGGGGCCGACTTGACGGCACATAACAACACAACAACAACAAAGAGCATCTTTCTGAAATTACCACTGTTTCCTTTTTATCTTTTTCTAGATAAAAGGAGAATCTTTAATTGGAACTTATTTTAGTAAACTCCATATATGAGGGACAAAACTTCAGATATTCCAGGTGCTTCGTAAAAGGCCAATCATGACTGTCAGAAGATAGGGTCTATCATATTGGCGGGGAACAATTATTTTGCTTTCTTTGGGCCAAGTCAAGCACTGCATCTGCAGAAAGCTAGTGCCAGGGCCCAGCCTGCATGGAGGCAAAAGCTGCCTGCAGAGCCCTGGGTGGAAGCTGGGGCTTTCCTACCATGTCCATATACACTATGGGACAAAAGGCCAAGTCAGGATGGTCCTGATGTTTTCTAAGGTTTCTGTGATTCTGTGGTGGGGATGACCTTCTTTGATCCAACGTTAGCTTTCTCTTCATGTCTTCCTTAATAAGCTGAGCAAACCCATCTTCAGCAATTATTTATGCCCTGCAGCCCAGACATGGACAACAGGCATGTGTAGTTGAGTAAGTGCTGCACAGAGACACGGTGTGGGGACCCCTGGAGCCTCTGATAAGGCTATAAATATATCTTGGAAGGAAATCACAGGACAAGCATAACCCTGCTCTGTTGACTATAGAATGGTTTCTAAAGGTCTTTTTAGCTTCTGGGTTTTTATCAAAACCTAACCTTGAGGGAAACTTTTAAAAACCTGACTGCCCACACCCAGACCTGGCCAATTATCTCCTGAGGAACTTCTCTCTGCCATCATGTAAAGCCAAGCCCTTAGCAGGCATCTTACCATATGAGGCCCGGGGATGGTTTCCCACTGATGTGACTTCTGAGGCCCCGGAGGTCTCCCCAGCCAACCCCGTGAGAGGGACAGTGCTGTTGTCATTAGCCTTGGCACCTGGTAGCTCTTTAAATACTGGGGACTCCACTTCCTGAACTCTATTGAGGCTTTCATCAGATTCTCGTGACAAAGCACCTTCTTTTTGCAATTTGCCTAAGGAAAATAAAGTCATAAGTGAAAATTTGGAAGAGAATTCTTGTTCTTAAAATAATGAACATATATTCTTATATTAATACTTTAGAAACAAACAAACAAATTAGCTATAAGTTATATCTAGACAGGGAAAATAAAGTGGAAAGTTCAATTAATTATTTGGATAACTCAGAAACTGTGGCTATTGAGGAAAAGATGGGGGCTTAGGGCCTGAATTATCTCATTCAAAAATAATAAAAGAGAAAAGGTTAGATTGTATCACACCAAGGTCCCTACCAGGGCTAACATTCTGTAATTCTACCTAGCTTGGTTTTCAATTTTCTTAAACTAATCTCATAATCATGGAAACGTTTATTCTTTTTGTCTTCACAGATATTATTATAGCATGTTTGGTTTTCTTGTGTTCAGTAAGTTACTGGTCTAAAACGTCCTCAGGTTACCCAATCTTAGGAAGCAAAGAGATCTTCTTCCACAAAAGGAACAGGGAGATATACTGACTTTTCTTTTTTTTTAAATCACTTACTTTCAAAAGAAATAAGGGATTTAAAAAACTATTTTAAAGATCACTAGCATTCTTTAAAATTCTCCATGGAAGGAAGATAAGGCAATCTACTTCCATAAGATTTACTGCCTTGGAAATCCAATGGGGGTCGCCATGAGTTGGAATCAACTCAATGGCAGTGTTTTTTTTTAAAGCATTCTTTTTAATGAAATCTGATTCATGGTGCTGCTCATTTAATTATTTTGTTGCTTGCAAATCATCCTGAGCAAATTTCTAAGCTCTCACCTACAGAACTGAATTGGAAATATACTTTAGTTCCTCTTCTGGATAAATACTATTATCTACATCTAAGTATCTACATCTGTCTCCATAGGAGAAAGACCTGGCAATCTGCTTCCATAACGATTACCAAAAAACAAACTCACTACCATTGAGTCAATTCTGACTCATAGTGACCCTATAGGACAGAGTAGAACTGCCCAGAGGGTTTCCAAGGCTGTAAATCTTTATAGAAGCAGGCTGCCACATCTTTCTTCTGTGCAACAGCTGCTGGGATTGAACCACCAACCTTTTGGTTAGCAGCTGAATGCTTTAACCACTGCATCACCAGGGCTCCTTCCATAAAGATTACAGCCAACCCTAAGCCAACCCTACGGGGGCAGTTCTACTGTCACAAGAGGTCACTATGAGTTGAAGTCAACTCGACAGCGCCCCAAAACACCACCGACATATCTATACCTGTATCTGTATCTAATTTCCCTATCTACCTACACAGATACACAGAGATTTTTAAAAAACTAAATTTTTGTTATATACTACAGAAAACACAAGAAAATGTACATAAACTTCTCTGACTTCAGCTTACAATGGAGATTATAACAGACAGTTTGTAGAGATAGAAGGATGAGAAAAGATAATTATAATAATATTAGTTATGACATTATATGATATATAATGATTACAATAATAGTTAACACTTATATAAGACAAGTATTATTATTTTCTTCATTTTATTACTGAGCAAACCAAGGCACAGAGAGATAAAATAATTTGCCCAAGGTCACACAGCTAGTAAGTGGCAGGTAGCAAGGATTCAAATGTAGGCAGTTTAGCCTTAATCATTAGGCTGTACCTTAAAAAATAAATATATAAAAGATTAAGAAACTATATTAAAATATCAGAAAAGTATTGACAATAAATTTCCTAAGAAGAGTGAGGAAGGATGTCAGTTTCCTGCTGTGACATTATAGCCTACAGCTGGAAAGCAAAGATTTTGAGGTCTATTTGGATATTAAAGTTCAGCTATTAGAAAAGCTTTTAAAAATCAAAGCATTTAAATATGTTTAATCACTCCCATGGGTTGAACCAGATGTATATGTTTAAGGGCAGCTCATCTTAGGCTGGTAACTCTGTATTTATGTAAGAGGTGGTATTTATTTTCAGCATAGAGCAGGAAGTAGCTACATAAGGAGAGGATGAGGAAGCTGATGATCAATCCATTATCCATGTGGCTTCACTGTTATTTTGAAGTTATATGTATTAATATGGATTTTTTATTATTAGCTTTTAAGTTTACATGCAATAAAAATGACTGTGTGTGTGTATGCGTGTATACATACAATTCTGTTTTAACACAGGTAGAGACTTGTGTAACCACTGTGACAGTCAGGGTACACAGATGAGTTCCATCACCCCCTAAAATTCTGTTTGTGGTCAGACCTGATGCCCAATCCTAACCAGTGGCAACCACTGATCTGTTCCTTGTCCCTATAAGTTTTACATTTTCCAGAATGTCATATAAATGAAATTATACATTATGGAACTTTTATTGAGATTGGCTTCTCTTACTCAGTATAATACCTTTGAAATTCTTCCACACTGTTGCATATAAAAATAGTTCATTCCTTTTTAGTGCATAGAGGTACTATAGTTTATCTATTTATCCACTGAAGGGCATCTGTGTTGTTTCAAGTTTTGGGTGATTACAAATAGAGGTGTTATAAATCAATGTTTATTCATTTACAGGTTTTTGTGTGAATTAAAAGTTTTATTTCTCCAGGGTAAATGTTTAGGAGTGGAACTGCTGGGTCTTATGGGAAATGTATATTTAACCTTGTAAGAAACTGTCAAAACTGTTTTCCAGAGTGGCTGTACCATTCTGCATTCTCACCAGCAACCTGTGAGAGTTTCAGCTGTTCTTCATCCTTGTCAGCACTTGTTATTGTCAGACTGGATCTTTTTAGCCATTCAAGTAAGTGTGTAGTGATTATTCATTCTGGCTTTAACTGGCATTTCCCTGATAACTGGTTATGCTGAGTATCTTTCATGGGCTTATCAGCCATTTGTCTATCTTTTTTGGTGAAATGTCTGTTCAAATCTTTTGACTATTTTTAATTAGGCTGTCTGTTTTCTCACTGTTGAGGTTTTTAGGTTTCTTTATATATTCTGGATACGAGGACTTTGTCAGAAACGTGATTGGCAAATATTTTCACCCAGTCTATACCTTGTCTTTTCATTCCCTTTAAAAGTGTTTCTCATAGACCAAAAGTTTTTAATTTTCATTAATCACAATTTATCAACTTTTTTCTTTATGCATTGTACTTTTGACGTCATATCTAAGAACTCTTTACTTAATTCAAACTCACGGAAGTTTTCCCTTATATTTTTTCATTTTACACTTAGATTTACAATGCATTTTAATTTTTTTTAAGGTGGGAAGCTTAGATGGAGGTTATTTTTTTGGCTTATGGATGTCCAATTGTTCCAACACCATTTGCTGAAAGACTATCTTTCTCCATTGAACTGCCTCTGTACCTTTTTCAGAAATCAACTGGCAATATTTCTGTGGGTTTATTTCGGGACTTACTCAGTTCCATTGATCTATGTGCCTATCTTGTCCCTAAAACCATATTTTCTTGCAGCTTTATAGTAAGTCTTAAAGGAAGTGTGAGTCCTCCAATTTTTATTCTTTTTCAAAATTGTTTTGGCTTTTCTAGGTCCTTTGCTTTTCCTTGTAAATTTAGAAGCAACTTGTTTAAATCTACGAAATATCCTGCTGGGATTTTATTGAAATTTTGTTTAATAGATCAATTTGGAAACAACTGACACCTTTATTATACTGAGTCATCCAATCCATGAGTATGGTATGCCTCTTCACTTATTTAGGTATTCTTTGGATTTTCAAATTCAGATGCAGACTTTATAACACATTCTGAGGCCAAATGTAATTTTTTTTTTTTTTAAAGAAAGCCTATAAAACACATGGAACTCAAGGCCTAGAATTTAAATAGCCACAGCTGACTTTCTAAACTCTATTTGTCTTTTTTTTTTTAAAAAAAAATGTCTTTATTGAGGTATAATTTACATATAATAAAATTCACGTGTTTTAAGTATATAGGTCAATGACCTGTGATGATTGTATATAACCACTACTGACACCCTACAACCACTACCCCAATGAAGACAGAGTATACCTCCATGATCTGGAAAAATTCCCTTGTGCTCCTTTGCAGCCAAACTCCTCCAGTCCCCTGTAGGCCCCAGGTTACGAATGATCTGATTTTAATCATTATATTTTTCCTCTTCTCAAATTTTCTAAAAATGGAATTGTATCGTATATTCCGTTTTGATCAACATATCTGTGAAATTCATTCTTTTGTCTGTTGGTAGTTCATTCTCTTTACTTTTGAGCAGTCTGCTATTGTATGACTATATCTCAATTTGGTTATTCATTCACCTCTTGGTGAACACTGGGTTGTTTCTAGTTTTTGGTTATGTACAAGTCATTTATGAATATATGTTTTCATTTCTCTTGGATAAATATTCAGGAATGGAATTACTGAGTCACATGGTTAACTGTATGTGTTCCTTTATAAGAAACAACTAAACTAATTTCCAAAGTTAGTTACACCATTTTACATTTTCACCATAAATGTGTGAAAATTCCAGTTACTCCATTTCTTTGCCAACACTTGGAATTGCTAGTTTTACTGGTCTTGTGGGTTCAAAATGGTATCTCATTGTGGTGGTAATCTGCATTTCTCTGAAGACTAATGTTTTTCACCAGGCTGGTAGAACTTGACTGCATACTTAACTTTCTGTTATGTAGAAAAGGTTTAAGCCTGAAAGTGATCAAGAGCCAAGGAACAGAGAGAGGGCTGAGCATGTATGATAGTGTATATTCATGTATTCTGGAGCTATCCATGCCCTCTTTTCCTTCCATTAGTAAGGATAATTGCATATGACATCTGAAGTTTCAGGAGTCAGGAGCTTTTTTGGAAATCAGAATAATAAAAAATCTCTTACCTGCTATTTTCCTCTTCATCCACGGACACACAAACAGCCATACAAAAAGGGCAAACAGGAGAGCAACGCCAAAGGAGATGAGTGCTATCGCCCACATGGGAAGAACTAGACCGAGCACTGTGAATAAAAATCAGTAGATGTGTTGTTATTGGCTACTTTCTGAAAGGTCAAGCCTCATATCAGCATATTTTCCACTCCCCAAACCCCAGATCTAAAACTAATCACCTGGGTTTTGTTTTTAATAAAATTCTCCTAAAAAAAAAAAAAAAGTGCTACACTTTTGGGGTAGTGTTCAAGATATACTACACATTTGAATAGGAGCTCTGGTAGTGTAATGCCTAAGGCACTTGACTGCTAACCAGAAGGCTGGCGGTTCAAACCTACCAGCACTCCTCAGAAGGAAGATGGGCAATCTACTTCGTAGTGATATTGCCTCGGAAACCCAAGAAGGGGTTGCTATGAGTTGGGTCCAACTCAACAGCATTATCAACAACAACACACATTTGAATATGTGGTTAAACTGGTTAGTAACATAATAATTAAAATTTTTCCATCTGGCATAAACTGCATATTAAATTGGTAATAAAACCGCTTCCATATTATCTCAACATCTAAATTCGTGAGTGGCAAATGTGCTTAAGAAATGAGTTCACCACCTTCTGTCCTAAGAGCCAGTCCATGGTGAGAATGAGAGGCTGAAGTCTGGCATGCTGCACACGCCAGGAACTGTGGCCTCTCCTGGCTTCTCAGCCGTTGGCAGCCCTGCTTAAATGACAATGGCATTCTGACCACATACGCAAACCTTTTTTAAAAATCAGCTTAGAAATCAAAGTTCTTTAAAGGACATCAACCTTCTATCTAGAAGAGTCAAATTAATAGAGGCATCGAGTAGACTAGAGGTTACCAGGGGCTGAGGGGTGGTGGGGGAAATGGAGTTATTACTTAATGGTACAGAGTTCTTATTTGGGAAACAGAAGGAAAGAGGTTGAGGATAATAAAGGTAATAGGTAATAAAGACTGGCTGTATGGCAAAATGCATAACTTGATCCAATTTGTGTTTAAAAAGGATCTGGAAAGAAAGACTTGTGATGGTTACACAACATTGTGAACATACTTAACACCACTGAATTGTACACTTAAAAATGGCTAAATGGTTAAAAAAAAGGCACTGATCTTCAAATTTATGGAATTACAACAAAAACTATATATTAACATGCAATAATGTACATTAAGTTGCAATTACATCAGCCAGTAAAAAGGCAGGCAAGCACTTTATGGTTTAAGAGCATCATATTTTCAGAGCACTACAGTATCTCCAAAGCTCATCAGTCTGGATTTTGTATATCTTCTGTCACTGGTGGCAACAGGCACATTTTACACATGTCCACAAGTGTACAATTTAGATACCCACACTCGCATATGAAAACAAAGATAATGTACAAGGATAATTATCTAAGCATCATGTGGAATAGTAAGCAAAGCAACTAATATATGCAACATATAGAAATGTGAAGTAATTGTAGTATAGAGTCATAACAAGGAGGTAATCTATATGTACTGAGGTCAAAGACAAAATAGGTAGGTAACAAAGGCTAGCTGTGTAACAATATGCATAACTTGATCTAATTTGTTTTTTTTTTAAAGAAAAAAACCACTTCTACACCCAAGATTACATTTGTGAAAGTATAGAAAAATGTTCCAGCAAGATACTCAACTGCTAACAATGGTTACTTCTGGGAAGAGGTGGGAAACCGGAGTGGGGCTTTTACTTCTTACTACATACACTTTTGTACTGCTAACTATTAGAATATGCAATAAGTACGTCCCTTTTGTAAACTGCTTATTTTTTTACAATTAAATTTTTTATAATTTAAAGGAGTAAATGATTTTGAACTTTACTCTTAGTCAATTGAATACATCTTTAATCGTGCAGGCTTTATTTCATTGTTATCCATTGGATACATATAAAACAGCGTGAAGTTATTCAATTATTCATTAAACATTTTGATAATTATAGGAGTTTATATACTAGATGGCTAACTAATAATATAAATGGGGAAACAGGATTAACGTATATAATTTAAAAAAAAAAAATCAATAAAAAACCAGAATCACCAAACTTAATTGTAGCTAAGTTGTCAGTTATTATGCAGGACTGCTCCACTCCCAGATGCCTGGTTACATCAGAAAGCTATGGACTGTATGCTCCTGCACTGAAGCTTGGAGCTGCTTGTAAAACCATCAGGCTGACTTCACTGGGCTGTGCCTCCTGGCTTCTGTGTCATATCCTCATGTCAGTATTTTAGTACATGTGATAAAGGATCACTCCCCAAGTTGTTTCTAGTCAAACTGAGTGGTTACTGGTAATTACCAAATTTAATTGATCAGCTAGCATCAAAACCAATCACTGCTAGAGCTTCAAAGTATTTGTTTCTTGAAGAGGTTGACCTTGCTTCCTTTGTAGCTCTTGGTTGGTTGACAATAAAACTGTTAATTGTGCTACTTTTGGTTTTATTGTGTTAACCTGATGTCAGAGGGTCAAGCCCTAGGTACTGTGGGAGATATAAACAATTCAGGATACAATTTTTTTAAAAAAATGAATGAACATTTTTGCTCACAAGCCATATTTGTTTCCATCCATTGCTGAGCAAGGCCTAAAGCAAAAGAAGAGAGTGCTGCTTTATGTGCTTGTTCTAAGCCCCACTCTCTGCTTTCTACTAAGATCATGGTGGGTCCTAGAGGGTATCAGGACCTACCTTTAAAAGGGAGAAACTGAGGTCAGTTATCAGGGTTTTCATCCTTTGCTTAGACAATAAGCTATAATATCACCTGCCCTTTGTTTTTTTCCCATTATACCTGCCTTTGCCATCTGCTTGGCCTGGGAAGTGGCCAGGGAACTCTAAAGTGACTACCTCAACATAACATCATGATAAATGGAGAAAAGATCTAAGTTGCCAAGGTACGGTACAGTAAATTACATAGTGTGGCTTTTCTAGCCATAAGTCTTTGTAAACTCCGTGGTGGAATTTGCTGTAAGCAACTGAGTAGCTCCTGACTGTTAAAGTTATTCACCTGGGGTATTTCTGTTGGGAGCAGCATAAAGTAATTTTCTGAGGAGTCTCTCTCTCAGGTGTTAGAATTCTGATGTTGGGATTGGGTAGTTTTGCCACTCTGCCAGGCTCAAAAGGAGCCCTCCGAGAGGCAGAAGGAGTCTCTCTGACTGCTGGCTGAGAAAGATGTGCTGCTGAGAGAAATATGCTCCTGAGAGACACACACTAGCTCAGACAGAGATGTGAGAGACACGTGCTGCTGAGAGAGAGACTGATGGCTGCTAAATGAGACAGCCGGCTGTAAGAGACTGAGTGCATTTCTGAACTTGAATTGTAGCCTGTTGTTTTCCTAATAAACCCCATAATCTGTGAGTTCTGTGTGGCCACTGCAGTGAATTATCAAAGCCAGCAGAGAGGTGCTGGGTGCTGGGGGAGGAACAACTGGTGTCAGGTTGGTGAAAGGGCTAGAGGGAGGCAGCATACCTGGCTTCGCAGAGATAGGCCTTGGGCTACTAATGGTGATTCTGTCTTGCTCTTGTGGGGTTAGAGGAGATCAGAAGACGCAGCCTCCCTGCCCCTTTGGCACAAGGATTTCATTTTACTTGGATCCACAGTCATTGCCCATGGAAGGAGCAGTCAAGAAATGAAATCTGCATTAGCAAATCTGCTGCAAAAGATCTCTTTAAAGTTTTTAAGAACAAATATGTCACTTGGAAGACCAAGGTAAACCTGCCCAAGCCATGGTATTTTCAACAGATTCCTATGCATGTGAGAGCTGGACAATGAATAAGGAAGACTGCAGAGGAATTGATACATTTGAATTGTGGTGTTTGCAAAGAAAACTGAATCTACCATGGACCACTAGAAGAACGAACAAATCTTTCTTGGAAGAAGTACAGCCAGAATGCTCCTTAGAAACAAGAATGGCCAGATTTCATCTCTCACACTTTCATCATGTTATCAGAAGGCACAAGTCTGTGGAGAAGAATATCATGCTATATAAAACAGAGGGTCAGCAAAAAAGGGGAAGACTCTCAACGAGATGGACTGACACAGTGGCTGTGACGACGGGCTCAAGCATGGCAATGATGCAGGCTTTGCTTCATTGTTAACCAGCGGATACACATAAACCAGTGTGAAGTTACACTGCAGGGTGGGCAGTGTTTCACAACACGGGGTTCCCATGAGTCGAAACCAACTTGATGGCACCTAACAACAACAATGTCATAAGAAACTGGACAGGAAAGCAGGGGATAGACACATGACTGAGGGTGGGAGAGGTGAGGAGGCACAGGAAAAAATCACAGAGAAGGATAAAGAGCAAGGGAATCCAGGAATACAGGGAAAAAGTTGCTGATAAGGAATAAGAGAGCAGGGAGAAACAGAAGGGGAAGAGGGGCCTCACCACATTACTTTAGCAATTTAGAAATTTAAAAGAACATGAGAGTTTATTTTTAAAGCTTGAATATAGGAAATGCAAACTTATATTTATGTTACACAATTCTAAACTGTGTTAAATATATAAAATCAAATTTCATGGATGAAAACTGATTAAATACAAAAATTCTGCATAAAAAAGTAGTTGAATCAATGTACATTCAAGGCAAACCTTATCTTTTTTTTTTTTTCTCCCTGAAAATGTAAGGTTGACTTAAGTGAAACAAAATTTTTGACAAAAATACTTTGTATTAAATTGCCTTCCCCTGAGGGTCTCAAATTGTTTCCAAATAATGACACCTTAAGAGGGTAATCAGACATGGAGCAGCAACGCACTGTGTGGATGGACAAAGTAGGGCATAGCTTGAATTACTCCCGTTCATCCAGCCAAGAGCAGCTGCCAGGAACCATGGCTGGGAGCTCTGGATCCCAGCTCTCAGCTCCAGCCACTCCATGGCCTTTCACCTCTAGCTCCTTTACTTTCTGAGCAGCAAAGATTTCATGAATAATGATTGAGCTCTAACCTCAAACATCTTCACAGTGCTATTTCAAATCCCTAAAAGATCAGAAGAACATTTAAGTGATCTGAGGAAGAAACAGATCTTTTTCTAAAACATTCACAGTCCACCCATTTTGTTATACCTGTGTTTGTCACATGTAACAATCATTATTACAATCTATAAACAAAGACGTGTTGATTCACTACACAGACCCGTCATATTTAAGTTTCAATTTTATCAATAAAATGTATTATAAAAAATATCAGCAATACAAAATTATCTGATATAAAAGTATGATATTTCCCTATTAGCATTCTGTCCTGAGCCTGCTTTCCAGAGAAACACGGATTCTGTTTGCTGTGTATCTTTCTAGTCATTTTCTAGACACACATAGGCACACAGTGTGGAGTGTGTATGAGACACCACCCCTTTCTTAAAAATTTAACGTAAGTACTTGTGGTGCAATGATTAAGCACTTAACTGTAAACTGAAAAGGCTGGTAGTTCAAATCCATCAGTTGCTCTGCAGGAGAAAGACCTGGTGACCTGCTCCTGTAAAGATATAGCCTAGGGAACCCTATGAGGTAGTTCTACTCAGTCACATGCGGCAGCTATGAATTGGAACTGACTTGATGGTATGCAACAGACTTGTACTATATATACTGTTCCTGGGCTTTCTTTTTTCACTCAATAAAACATTGTGGACATCTTTCCACAGTTGTATATACATGTAGGTTTACTTTATTTGCAAGATCACTCTTTTCTAGCTATGCTTGACCTGATAAACTAGGTTACTAGTTTTTTATTTGTTTTTGATCAGTCTGTCCAAAGCATTAGGGGCTGACTCTGTAAAAAGAATTTTAGAGCAACTTCTTTAAGAAAATGAAGCATTCTTAATTTAAAAAAAAAAAAAGGTATTTTTCAATTCACCTTATAATTTAGGTTTTCCTTTTTTTCTTTGCATATGGTACCAGTTTTCTCAAATCGAGCTCATTTATAATTTTGAGAGGAAGTGAATTTAAATTCCTTTGTTTTGAATGCAACCCTGGTGATAACTGGAGACTCTTTTTATCCAGGGTTTTCCCAAACCAGGGCTAGGCATCGCTGTAGCTACAATGTCTGGCTTCTCCTCAGTTTCACACTATAAAATTACAACATGCAATATAGAGATCCTCTCTGAACAAAGCCAGCAAAGGGCTGAAGGTGGTGTGATGCTCTGATTTCCTTGGGACTGGGCCAGAGGCAGCAGTGACTGAAGAAGAAAGAAGGAAGAGGAGGAGGAATAGGTAGTCCTGTCAGGTGCAGATGAACCTCAAACATCTTTACAATGCTATTCCAAATCCCTAGGCCTGGTTAAGTTTGAGAACTCACATGTTGGTAAAAAAAGAGTGAACACCTGGTGCCAGTCAGAACTTTTTAAGAGCAACCATTACATAACAATCAACATAGCAGCAATATGGGGTTTCTGGTAAAAGAAGCTATTAGAGGATGCTGGTTCTCCAACTGTAGTGTGTATCAAAATCATCTAGAGGGCTTGTTAAAGCAGACAGCTGGGCCCTAATATTTCTGATTCTTGGGCCTAGGGGGCCTGAGAACCTACATTCTTGACAAGCTACCAAATGACACTGATAATGCTGGTTTGGGGACCACACTGAGAATCACTGACTGAGAAGTTATATACCCTATCAGAGGCCTAATTAGGCAATCTGCTTTGATTATTCAAAGAGGCATGCAATAAATTTCACAATTCATTGTTTAAACATTGAACAAAAAAACAGGTCCCATACAACTAAAGACTTTTTCATTAAGAAAAATAAACTTACTTGGGCTTGTATACAACTAAAGCAAGCACTTTATTTCCTAAAGTTATTTTTGATCCTTGTAAATCATTAAAAAAAAAAAATGTAAAGATAATTTTTTCCAAGTGCTACCTGGGTCTTTGAAGTGTAAGAATGACTTATTTGAGAAAACACATGTCAAATACAAAGTAAAACAAATCAAACTAAGCCTAAGCTATAAGCAACTTCATAATAATTTAAAGTGGAGGAGCACAGGAAATCAAAACAAAATACTGTAACTCAAGATCAAACATGTCCCCCACTTACTTTATCTCCATGTATAAAAATGCCATTTATCAAAATCTCTTAAAGTTAAAGCTGGGCAAAATTAATGTCCCATTCATCTTAGAAAATTTCTTTCTTTCCTTTTATCTCTGAGCCTTGTATGTATTGAGTGAAATTATTCTAAGGAATAAAGGCAAGTAGAAGAATAAATTCCAGACAGGTAGACATCTGCTAAAAGGAACTTATGTACTTGGTGACTGTTGAAGTGACTCTTCCCTTTAGCTTAACTTCTTCACTGAATATGTATGACAAGGCTATTTACAATATAGCTGGACAGCAGAGATGTACCATATGGAAAAACAGTACATGATTCAGATCTGGTTTGTAGAGAACAAGATAACCTTCAATGTTTAAATAAAAACAAGACCGGGAATGCCCTACGGGATATTCTCAAAACGTTCCCCAGGAATGAATATTGTTGTTGTTGTTGTCGTGATGTGCCGTAGAGTCAGCCCCAACTCATAGCGATCCCTCCTTGGGTTTCTGAGGCAGTATCACTACTGAAGTAGACTGCCCAACCTTCCTTCTGAGGAGTGGCTGGTGGGTTTGAACCACCAGCCTTTTGGTTAGCAGTCAAGTGCCTTAGGCACTATGCTACCAGAGCTCCTGGAATGAATACTAGCAAATCTATTCTGAGTAACTAGAGGAACAAAATGGCTGAGCTTCCAGTCATGACCTTCTTCCCCTTCCTTCTTCTCTAGGCAATATCCCCAGAAAACTCCAAGTAAGAAATTTTTCACATAAAAATGTGTGGAAAAAATAGAAAGAGGATGACTTAGGATATGCTGGCAATGTAAGGCTAAAGAGATGAGACTAATTATGGCTGATGATAGTAAACTAGTCTCTAACATGCAGTAAGAGTTTAAATAGAAATATAATTAAGAGATAGCTTTGATGTGGGTGAAGGAAAAGCAATATAACAAAAGCAGGTGACTAGGAAAACAACATTAAGGAAAAAGAGACATGGAGAGGTTCAGAAGAGGTACAGACAATAAAGCCCAATATTATTGCAAAAAAAAAAAAAAAAGGAGCATTTATTATGGCTCAGACACTGTGCTAACGGCTCTGCCCAAACCAAAAACCAAACACACTGCCATCAAGTTGAACCCAACTCATAGCGACCCCTCCTTGGGTTTCCGAGGTGGTATCACTACAGAAGTAGATTGTCCAACCTTCCTTCCAAGGAGTGGCTGGTGGGTTTGAACCACCAGCCTTCTGAGAGGTTAGCAGTCAAATGCCTTAGGCACTACACTACCAGAGCTGCTCTGCCCACATTCTCTTATGCAAGCCTCATTCCATCCCTTTAACGAAGGCTACTTTGTGATGAGGAACAGAGGCTCTGGAGGTGAGATGTTATGTTCTTGACAGGGCAGTTGCCCAACCAAGGTCATTATCATTAACTAGAACTGAGAATGCTGTTGGTGCTCCCAAATGAATAATGACCTTCAAGATCCTTACTTATATAAATTGCTTAAATCCAGTAACTAAAGGGGTGGCCACCCTCTTCACACGAACTAGTGTACTGAATGTATGCAAGAGATATATAGTCTGTATATCACACGTGACTGCTAACCAGAAGGCTGGTGGTTCAAACCCACCAGCCACTCCTCGGAAGGAAGGTTGGGCAATCCTACTTTCGTAGTGATACTGCCTCGGAACCCCAGGAGGGGTTGCTATGAGTGGAGGCCGACTCGATGGCACATAACAACAACAACAACAACAACAACAACAACAACAACATATCACACATACAGGAAAAGAAGACATTTCTTAAAGACAGCCAAGAGAAAGGAAAGAATTAATTAAGGCTGGTAACATTTTCATTGTCATTAATGGTAACATTATGTGCCAGGTACTATACTGGGTGCTTTATCTATGCTACCTCACCTATCAGCATAGTGTCATAACTAAGAGCCTTGGGCACTAGATCAGATTGCCTGGTTCACATTTTTATGACCATGGGTACTTAGCTTCACTGTGCCTGTTTCCACCTATAAAGCAGGCCTAGCAATAGAACCTATCTCCTAGAGAAGTTGGGAGGATTAATTCATGTAAAGCTCAGCTCAATAAACGTTAACATTTATTTCTCACAACCACCCTATGAAGTATTTATATTATCACAAGTGTCTCATCCATCGTATAGTTGAATTTTTCCTACAATCATTTAATCTCCCAGTAAGACAATCCTTTTAGCAACTGTGGAATAAACTGCAGCAAAAGATGGTGTCTCAGTTATCTAGTGTTGCTGTAACAGATAAACCACAAGTGGGTGGCTTTAACAAACAGAAATTTATTCTCTTGTAGTTCAGGAGGCTAGAAGTCCACATTAAAGGCACCAGCTCTAGGGGAGGGCTCACTCTCTGTTTGCTCTGGGAAAGGCCTTGTCTGTTTTCAGCTTCTGTTCCTTGGCAATCTTCATGTGGCTTGGCATCTATTTTCCCCATCTCTGTTTGCTTGTTTAATCTCTTCTGTACCTCAAAAGAGGCTGACTTAATTCTACTCTGTCACATGGGGTTGTTGTTAGTCAAAGACAACTCAGTGGTACCCAACAACACCAAAAAATCCAAACCCACTGCTATCAAATCGATTCCGACTCATGGTGACCCCCACTGGGTTTCCAAGGTGGTAAATCTTTACGGAAGTAGATTGCCTCTTTTTCCTTCCACAGAGTGGCTGGTGGGTTTGAACCACCAACCTTCTGGTTAATAGCCAAATACCTTCGGCACTGTGCCACCAGGGCTCCTCCCAACAACAACAACAGCAATTAATTCCCAAGGTGGAAGAGAGAGCTTGGTACAATAATTCAAATGGTAGTTCCTGCAACAGAAAGTGTAACTTTCTCTTTGTGTCTTTTTCTTTTTGAATTTTTCACCTTGTAGCTAATCCTAGTACTATTGGAAGACAAGGACATCAAAAGCACCACAAGAGAAGCCCTCATAACCCTCAAAGAGGGACAAAAATTTGTGATCCACGTGTCAGATGTCCCCCAAAGCTCTGAAAATATTTATTTCAGGGAAAGCAATGCTAATATATAAGATTATTATTTGAATAGGACATGGGGAAACTGATAGATTTTCATTCTTAAAAAATATGTTAAATGCTAAAACTTTTGTATTAATAGGGGAGAAGATTTTATGTACCTAATAGATGTTGTTGTTGTTGTTGTTATGTGCCATCGAGTCGGACCCGACTCATAGCGACCCCTCCTTGGGTTTCCGAGGCAGTATCACTACGGAAGTAGATTGCCCCATCTTCCTTCCGAGGAGTGGCTGGTGGGTTTGAACCGCCAGCCTTCTGGTTAGATGTAGCATTCTCTATTTTATGTTTATATGTATCTCAAACAGTTAGTTTGGATCAAACACATGAACTGATTTGGACAATAAAGAAAAAGAGACTGACTTAAGACATGTTGTTGTTGTTGTTATGTGCCGTCAAGTCGGACCCGACTCATAGCAACCTCTCCTTGGGTTTCCGAGGCAGTATCACTACGGAAGTAGATTGCCCCATCTTCCTTCCGAGGAGTGGCTGATGGGTTTGAACTTCTGGGTAGCAGTCAAGTGCCTTAGGTACTACGCTGGCTCATTAACATAACAAAGAAAATCCATTCCTAAATGGGATTATAAGCACAGGTATAGAGTTCAAGATTTATAACACATATCTTTAGGGGACACAATTTAAGGAGTTCTGTGGCAGAGTGGATAAGACATTTGGGTGCTAACAAGAAGGTCAGTGGTTCAAACCCATCAGCTGTTCCATGGGAGGAAGATGAGGCAATCCACTTCTGTAAAGATCTACAGTCTTGAAACCCAGTATGGGTTGCTATATGTTGGAGTCAACTTAATGGAAGTGGGTTTTGTTTTGTTTTTTGGGGGACACAATTTAAGATAGGGAAGAGAAAAAGAATGGATGGAAAAATAGACCAATTACAGAAAAAGGCACCTTTTTATAAAAACCACACAGTTCTCTTCTTCTGATACTCAGAAGAAGAACCAGAAAGAAAGAATAGAGGGTAGAGCAAAACAACCATACAGAAACAAAAACAAACTGTCCTTATTTATACCAAGCTCCACTTCCAAGAAAAGGCTTCATGAGCTTAGTTTCTTAAATCATTTAACTCAGGAGGTGCCTGGCTATTGGCAGGTGCTCTGCTTTTCTGTTCAGCTAAGTTGAGCTGTAAGATGCTATGTGGCACTGTATTATAACTTGCCATTTTACAGAAGTGTTATATTTTGAAAAAACAAAGAGAGATTTTTCTGTCAGATACAGCCAATAACTGACTTACAAATCCTTATCCATAAACACCATCAAAAAGAAAAACAACAAAAGCTAGTGTATCTATTGATATTAAATACCCCCACAATGATGGCTGTATTCAAGATCTGGCTGTAAAAGGTCTATCTGACAAAGAGAAATGAAGGAGGAATCCTCTCTACCAAAACATGTATAAAATATTAGACTGTTACTAGTTCCTCAATATTGAAATGTGCGCAACTAATATACTGTATTCAGGACTTCTGGCAAGATGGCAGAACAGGCAGACAAGCTACCCAGACCCTCCACAACAAAGAAATGAGAAACCAGTTGAAACAGATACAGAAGTTAATTCTGGAACCCTGAGCTTAGAAGGGAAGGACAAAGAAGTGGAGTAAATACTGACTAGTAGAAGAACCTGAGTGAAAACAGGAAATAAGGAGACAAATGGAGCTGTGGACTGTGGGCTAGTCTGATGGCATGGCCATTTTGAATATCTGCAAGTGGCGTTCTGATCCAGGCAGCAACCTAATAACTGGCTCCACTTGTTGAGGATTGCACGGGCCAACACACTGGTTGTAGATGACCAGAAAGGTACAATATTCCCCTTGTGTTCTACACCCTACCAGTGAATGGAGGTGTGGCCATCCTCCACCCCAACCTACCTTCTGGACCGGCAGGAATTCTATCCTGGACCAGGCACTCTGCCACCAACTGCTTCTAGGCAGGCAGGAATTGATCCCTGGACTAGACGACTTGCTTCCAGCCACCCTTTAGCCCAGCAGGAACTTTTTCTGAAACCAGGTACATTACAACCAGCTGGCATTTGGGATGGTAGGAACTTTTTCTGGGAATGGGACCCTGTGCCCTGTTATCTTTTGAGACAGTAGAAATTTGGTCTGGGCCCTGATGCCTTGGCCACAGCTGATTTTTGAGCTGTGAGAACTACCTCTGGAACCAGGTGCCTTGCTCCCAATCACCGTTTGGACTGTCAGGAACCTTTTTTGGGTCCAGCTGCCCTGTTCCCAGACATCTTCTGGACCAGTAGGAACTCATCGGAGATCAGGCACCCTGCCCCTAGTTGCCTTCTGGGTTAGGCAGGAACTAGTTAACGAGACCAGATGCCCTGCTCTCTGCTTGGCCAGCAGGAGCATAGCTTGGGTACACAGTCATTCCATTTTGTGTTTTTAGTAATTCTTTTTCCTCCTTTCTATTTTTTTTTTTCTCTTTCCTTTCTCCTGGTTCTTGCCTCGGTCCCCTTTTCCGGGTTCCCTTCTCTTTTCATTGTTTCCATCCTTTGATTTTCTTTTTGCATTTTTCTTTATCTTTTTCTCTTGCTCTCTTCTCTCTTCTTCCTCCATTTATGTGTGTGTGTGTGTGTGTGCATATATTTATTTATTTATTTATCTTTTTATCTTTGTCCTTCTTTCACCTTTTTCCTTCCCCCTTTTTCTTTTCATCTGCTGTTTCTCTTTGTGGTTGTTTATGCTGTTTGTGTTTTTTGTTCTCTTGTTTTTATTTTTTTCAGTGTTGTTTTGTTTTGTTTTTTGTCCCACCAGGTGGGAGACAGCAACAGTGCTCACACAATCCAACCACATCCACACATCCTGCAGCCCAACCCACCAATCAAGAGACATTATCTTCTTCACTGACTGATACACAGCGGCCAATACCAGCCCAACTTGCCTTCAATGGCTCTACAGGAAAAGCTAACAGAGAATTGTGCACACATTCTCATCATCTATCACACCCACTGGGAGACAGGTGGTGAGTGCCTAAGTGCTGCCAAACTAGTAGACAGAGTAGCACACCAACCATGCTTATTCAGATACAAGGGACCAGAATACAGAGCCAGATCTCCCTGAGGAGGAAGTGGCATTGGAATTATTTGATAAGGAGTTGAAAATAATTATATTTAAGTACCTTCTATGGACTGCGAGACAGAGCAAGGAAAACACTGACAAGATCAAGGAAAACTCAGGTAAACTCCAGAACAATTTACCAAAACAATATAAGAGCACACTGAAAAAATAAATGGAAAATTAGAAACTATACAAAAACAAGAAATAGAAATCCAGAAGTTCAATTTTAATATTTCAGAAACATACTGAAAGGACAAAGGAGTAGAATCAAATCAATGGAAGACTGAATTAGTGAAACTGAAGACAAATCTTTCAATACTACCTTGTTAAGGCATCAGTTGGAGCTCTGGTGGTGCAGTGCCTAAGGCATGTGACTGCTAATCAGAAGGCTGGTGGTTCAAACCCAGCAGCCACTCCTCAGAAGAAGACTGGTCAATCTACTTCCGTAGAGATACTGCCTCAGAAGCCCAAGGAGAGGTCGTTATGAGTCGAATTGACTCAATGGCAGTGAGTTTTTTTAGAAGGCATCAGTTAGAAGAAAGAGCAAAACAAAATGAAGAAAGCCTAAGATTTACGTGGAACATCATCAAGAGAATACCTTATATGTGACTGGAATTCCAAAACAGGAAGAGACAAATGAAACCACAGGGAAAATTGTTAGAAGATTTGTTAGAGGAGAACTTCCCTAATATAATGAAAGACAAGAAGATATTCATTCAAGAAGTTCAGTGAACCCCAAACAGTACAGTTCTCAAAAGAAAATCATCAAGACATATCAGTATCATAACCAAACTTGCCAAAACAAAGACAAAGAAAGAATCCTGAAAGCAACACAGGAAAAACTAAAAGTTATCTACAAAGGTCAACCAGTAAGACTAAGCTCTGATTTCTCAGCAGAAACCATGCGGGCAAGAAGACTATGGGACAACATATATAAAACCTTGAAAGAAAAAAAAAAAACCTGACAACCAAGAATTATATGCCCAAACATGGGTATATGGATGGATAGATAGATGGACAGGCTAAATAATTAGGTATGTCTAAATGGGGAGTGTATCCAAGACCATATATAGGGTTGGCAGACAATGGTCCTATAAGTTTATGTGAATGATCAGAATTCCCAGGTGTATAGTAGAGCTGACAAGGGGCAAGGTTATGGTCACTGCTTGGTCACAGCCAGCTACCCAGAGCGACAAAGTAGTTGAACCTGCAGGCTTGGGACCATAGTCACAGGGGACATCAAGCTCAACTGGCATAACATACTATACAAAACATTGTTCCACCTCCTACTTTGGTGAGTAGCAACTGGGATCTTAAAAGCTAGCAAGCTGCCATCTAGATGCAACGATGGGTCTCTCCTCGTCAAGAAGAAAGAAGAAAATTAATGGAAACAATCAGTCCTAGCGACTGGTACACCATCTGATCTGCAACCTATACAACTATGAGACCAGAAGAACTAGATGGTGCCCAGCTACCACTGTCATCCACTTGGAAGGGGATCTATGTAGCAGATCCTGCATAGAGAGGGAGAACAATGTGGAACAAAACTCAAAATCATTTGGAGGCAAAAAAAAAAAAAAGAAGGTGGGGACCAGGTTTGCTGGTTCAATAGAGCCTGGTGGAACACTGAGACTATGGCCCCTAGCTGCCCTTCAGGTCTGGAATTGAACCCACACCTGTGGTTTCCAGCCAAACAAAGTACAGGCACGTGAGTTAAACATTTACCTCAAGTAGACACACACCCTGGAGAGAACAATCATGGGAGAAGGAAGGGCTGCTTATGCACAGGGAGACAGCTCAGAGGGCAGGAGAGTATGGAGGGATGGACACTGGGAAGAGGTAACTATGGGGAGGAAGTGGGAGGGGAGCTGTTGCATTGTGGTAAATTTTGGTCAATGACATGAGACAAAGTATATGTGAACTGCTGTATGAAAAGTGAATTTACTCTGTAAATCTTCACCCAAATCAAAAAAAAAAAAAAAAAAAGAAAAGAAAAGAATTATATGCCCAGCAAAACTGTCTCTCAAATATGATGGCAAAATTAGGATATTTCCAGATAAATAGAAATTAATGGAATTTGTTAAAACCAGACCAACCTTACAAGAGATGCTAAAGGGTGTCCTTCAGACAGAAAACCAACAACAGAAGACAAGAACCAATGATTAACACACATGACAATATAATCTAGAAATCAATGCAGATATAGAAGTATAGAAAGTAAAATAAACTTACAAGAATGTAAACACAGAACTAGTGACATCAATTCATAAATAAGGACAACTACAAACCAAAAGCAAGTAATAAACAGTGTAGGTATGGAACTTCTAAATGGAGAGGAAATCAAGATGATTCTGAGATACAAAAAACTGTTTTTAAACATGGGGAGGAAATAATAAATCATAGGATAACCTCAAAGAAAATTAATAAACCTTCTTATCAAAATAAAAAAGAAGGCACAAATATTTAACAAATACTAAAATAACAGCAACAAAGGACATGGTAAAATTCATAAACAAAAAGAGCTTAGCACAGGTAGCATAATGCTTAAGGTTTCTGACTGCTAACCACAAGGCTGGCGGTTCAAACCACCAGCCACTCCTCTGAAGGAAGGTTGGGCAATGTACTTCCATAGTACCTCGGAAACCCAAGGAGGAGTTGCTGTGAGTCGGGGCCAACTCGACGACACATAACAACAACAACAAAACAACAGCAATGAAGGACATAATAACAAAATTCATAAACAAAATGACTTTGCACAGAAAATTATATTAACAAAGAAATCAGCAACATCACAAAAATAAACATAACAAAATGACAGCAATAAATTCATACTTGATGATAATTACATTTAACGTAAATGGATTAAATTTACCAATCAAGAGATAGTGAATTGTAGAATGGATAAGAAAATATAACCCATCAATATGCTGTCTACAAGACACACAATCAAAGGCTGTTTCAAATCAAAGGTTGGAAAAAAATATATCAAGCAAATGGCAATCAAAAAAGAGCAGAACAGGCAATATTAATTTCTGATTAATTAGACTTTAAGGCAAAAACCAGCAAAACAAACAAGGAAGGACAATATACAATGATTAAAGGGTCAAGTGAATAGGAGGACATAACCACAATAAATATCTATGTACCCAATGAAAGAACCCCAAAATATATAAATCAGACTAACAGAATTGAAAAGACAAATTGACAACTCCACAATAATATTGTGTTGTTGTTCTTATGTGCTGTCGAGTCATCTCCGACTCAGAGTGACCGAAGAGTGGCTGGTGGGTTTGAACCACCAACTTTCTGGTTAGCAGTCAAGTGTCTTAGGCACTATGCCACCAGAGCTCCCCCTACAGTAATATTAGGAAACTTTAATACACCACTTTCAATGAAGGATAGAACAATTAGAAAGGAAAACTCAACAGAGACACAGGAAAACTAAATGATACAAACAACCAACTTCACCTTACAGACAGTTACAGAGCACATCACCCAAGAACAGCACAATATACATTTTTTTTGCAGTGCACATGGAACGTTCTCCAGAACAGACCATATTTTAGGCACCAAAGCAAGCCTCAAATCTAAAACACTGATATACTGCAAAACCTCTTCTCAGATCACAATGCTATAAAGTTAGAAATCAACAATAGGAAGATAAAGGGGGGGGGGAAGCAAATACATGGAATAGAATAACACCATCCTTCAAAACTACTGGTAATAGAAGAAATAAAAAATGAATTAAAAAAAATTGCTAGACTCAAACATGAAGGAAAACACAGTATACCCAAATCTTTGGGAAACAGCAAAAGCATTGCTGAGAGGGCAATTTATGGCAATACATGCAAGCATAAAAAAAAGAAGAAAAGCCAAAATTAACAGCTTAACCCAACATAATTGACAATTAGAAAAGAGCAGCAAAAAAAGCCTAGAGTTACTATAAGAAAAGAAATAATAAAGATTAGAGCAGAAATAAATGAATCAGAAAATAGAAAACAGAGAGAATCATCAAGACCCAGAAGTTAGTTCTTTGAAAAGATTAATGAAATTGACAAACCATTGGCAAATTTAACAAAAGAAAAGAAGGAGAGAATACAAATAACATGAATAAGAAATGAAATGGGCAACACAAACAACTGAAATAAAAAGGATAATATCAGGATACTATGAAGAACTGTACTCCAACTAATTTGAAAACCCAGAAGAAATGGACAGATTTCTAGAAGCCCGCTACTTATCTAAACTAACATAGACTGAGGTAGAAAATTTGAACAGACTCGTAACAAAAGAATAAATTGAACAAGTCTTAAAAAAAACCCTACCTCCCCCTCAATAAAAAGGGGCTGCCCTAGATGGCAATCTCTCATTGGAGATTTCTATCAAACATTCAGAGAAGAGCTCACACTTTTCTTACTCAAACTATTCCAGAACATAGAAAAGAATGGAATCCTCCAAATTCATTTTATGGAGCAAGCATAACCTTGATACCAAAACCAGGGAAAGACACCATTAGAAACACTAGAAAGGAAAGCTACAGACCAATATTCCTCATGAATGTTGTTGTTGTTGTTATTTGCCGTCGAGTCAGCCCCGACTCATAGTGACCCCTCCTTGGGTTTCCGAGGCAGTTATCACTACAGAAGTAGGATTGCCCAACCTTCCTTCCGAGGAGTGGCTGGTGGGTTTGAACCGCCAGCCTCCTGGTTAGCAGTCAAGTGCCTTAGGCACTATGCTACCAGAGCTCCTCTCCTCATGAATACAGATGTAAAAATCTTCAACAAAATCCCAGCCAATGGACTCCAACAACATATCAAAACATAATACATCAAGACAAAGTGGGGTTCATACCAGGTATGCCAGATGGTTAAATTAGAAAAACAATCAACATACTCCATCACATAGTAAAATAATGGAAAAGAACCACATGATCATATCAATAGATGCAGAAAAAGTATCTGATAAAATCTAACACCCACTCCTGACAAAAAAATCTCAGGAAAATAGGAATAGAAGGGAAATTCCTCAATATAATAAAGGGCATATACACAAAGCCAACAGCCAACATCACTCTCAATGGAGAAAGAATGAATGCATTCCCCTTGTGAATGGGAACCAGACAAGGATGCCCTCTATCACTACTTCTATTCAACACTGTATTGGAAGTACTCATGCATTTACTCTCACTGCCATGGAGTCATTTCTGACTCATAGCGACCCCTCCTTAGGTTTCTGAGGTGGTATCACCAAGGAAGTAGATTGCCCAATCTTCCTTCTGAGGAGTAGCTAGTGGGTTTGAACTGCTAGCCTTCTGGTTAGCAGTCAAATGCCTTAGGCACTACTCTACTAGAGCTCCCATTGGAAGTACTAGCCAGAGTAATAAGTCAAGAAAGAGGAATAAAAGTCATCCAAATTGGTAAGGAAGAAGTAAAATTATCCCTATTTGCAGATGATACGATCCTATACTTAGAAAATCCTAGAGACTCAGCAAAGAATAGCACTGAGTCACTTGATTTATTAATGTGACAATTTCCAGGGTATTGTGTATTCGTGGCTATAATTCAGGGCACTTTAGCGTTTCCATGACTAGACCAACGATGAGTGCAGGCCTCTCCTGACCTATACCACTGTTCAGTGAGGTAGCAGTATTGGATCAACGTATCTGAGACTGGGAGACGGTAAGAAATCTGCTAAGATAGCAAACACAGCTAGTAAACGTCAGAATGTGGATTTAATATTTTTGAACTTGAAAGCATGTGGCCTTTATTCTACTTATATCACTTGGGTATTTAAGACAAGTAAACGCATATACTACTCTTTTTATCAGTACCAGGAGCTCTGGTAG
>NW_006921611.1:13822067-13852461 GCF_000298275.1 Orycteropus afer afer
GGACAATCTACTTCCATAGTGATACTGCCTCGGAAACCCAAGGAGGGGTCGCTATGAGTTGGGTCCAACTCCACAGCACATAACAACAACCACAAAAACAAGTTGCCATCAAGTCAATTCCAACTCATGGTCACCCCATGTGTGTCAAGGTAGAACTGTGCTCCACAGGGCTTTCAACGGCTGATGTTTCAGAAGCAGATTGCCAGGCTTTCTTCTCAGGTCCCTCTGGGTGGACTCAAACCTCCAGTATTTCAGTTAACAGCCCAGCACACTAACTGCTGGCACCACCCCGGAACTCTACTGTTGTTACAACTCCTTAATAACCATGAGTAATGCTTTTTTACAGTTAGCCAACAACAGTGCCAGCTCCAATATAACTAAAACCAAAACCAAACCCACTGCCATTAAATCTATTCTGACTCACAGTGACCCCCACTGGGCTTTCAAGGCGGTAAATCTTTATGGAAGTAGACTGCCCCATTTTCCGTCCAGGGAGTGCCTGGTAGAATTGAACCACCAACCTCCTGGTTAGCAGTCAAATGCCTTAGGCACTACACCACCAGAGCTCCTTAGTCCCACTATGTTGTTGTTGTTATGTGCCATCGTATAGAAATAGTAAATAAATCAATACTGTTAGAACATAACTTAGCCTACTGTGTTTAAGCTTCTAAGGAATTCTTACCTGGTGCCCCTGTGTACATGATGGAAAATACATTTATTGCTATAGTAGCAGCATAGAACACTGGAAGTGCCCGAAGACCATTGGGAACAGGGTCCTCCTGTATAGTAATGAGAAAAAGTAGAAGGTGATGTTTCCAGGAATATCTGTAGTGAACATAAACAAAATAATATAAAACACAATTCAAGAAAGTCTGTCCAAACCCCGGTGTAGCCAGAGCTGGCCACTTCACTGCCCTGTGGTGTGCTGAGACAGCATCAGTGTGGGCCGTTTCTCCTAAACAAATGCTATTTGAAAGAGGCCACTATTGTGGCCAGCAGACACATTAAAGCACTAGAATCACATGAGCTGATGTCAGATTTAGAAACAAAAAGAACTGTTAGTTTAGGTCAGTTACAGGGGACTGAGGCTCAGGGCTCAGCTTCAAAACCTGTGGAGCACACTTTTCCTAGATCAGTTCAATTCAGGGCCCTAAGAGTCTACTTTCAATGAACAATTTGAGACTAACTTCTAAGGATGTCCTAAAATAATCCAGTGACTTAAAACCACTACATTGGTACTAAATTTTACATCAATCTGTTGTTGTTGTTGTTATGTGCCGTCGAGTCAGACCCGACTCATAGCGACCCCTCTTTGGGTTTCCTAGGCAGTATCACTACGGAAGTAGATTGCCCCATCTTCCTTCTGAGGAGTGGCTGGTGGGTGTGAACTGCCAGCCTTCTAGTTAGCAGTCAAGTGCCTACCCAATAAATGTTAGCTATATATTAAAATACATAAAACAAACATACTATCTTGTGCCATAATTTTCAAAATCTCTTCATGAGGTATAATATTTAATCTTCAACTATTAAAAGTTAAAAAGAACTATGGGTTACTACTTTAGGCTCTGCTAAAACATACTAATACTTCAACAAGAATGACACACGTTTTAGGTTAAATAGTATCTGAGAGAATATTAGAAATTTAGAGTTTTAAGCAGATTTATAAAGGATTTTTAAGCAAAAATATGGGTTGGGAACTCCTAAATGCAACACTAGCACATAGAGGAGATGTTGCTTGAGTAATTCAAAAGAAGGACTAATTTCCTATAAGCATGTGGCACTCATGTCCATTTATATGAACATACTATCTCTCCACGAAAAAAGGAAAATTAGGTCTACAGATTGATGTGAGCTATACCCAAAACAAACCAAACCCACTGCCATCTAGTGTGAAGATGTAAAGTCCTAAGTTTGTATTTTTTAGGTGAATCACTTCAGCGACCCCCACTAGGTTTCCAAGGTGGTAAATCTTTATGGAAGTAAATTGCCCAGCCTTCCTTCTGTGGAGTGGCTAGTGGGTTTGAACCACCAACTTTCTGGGTAACAGTCAAATGCCTTAGGCACTGCACCCCCAGAGTTCCTTGATGTAAGCTATGGAAGTATGGAAAAGATGAGACTATCTCAAAAATACCTACTGCCAAATGCAAACAAGTATAGAGATCAAATATGTCTGCAGAACAACACAGCTCACCCAGAGCCTGTTCTGGAATGTCTCAAGTTGCCATCAGCACTTGTCAAGGGGTGTGAGTTCAATGTAGTGAGGCATACGGAACAGTAACAGCAGGGTTAGGAAGTGATTCAATTGTGGGACAGTCACAATCAGTGCCAGGCAGGGGAGGTGGAAGAATAGCAAATACTAAGGACTAATGGGCAGGAAAGGAGTCTGGTGGCTAAATGGTTAAGAGCTCGGCTGCTAACTGGAAGGCTGGAGGTTAGAACCCAGCAGCAGCTCTGCAGGAGAAAAGACCTGGCAATTTGCTTTTGCAAAGATTACAATCTAGGGGCAGAGCTACCCTGTCCTAAGGGTGGCTATGGGTTGGAATTGACTTGAGAGCACCAACAACAGCATCAACAAGAATAACAGGTAAGAATCAGGGATTGGAGGCACAGTCAGTGATGCAACGACCATTTGTATCATGTGAAAAGAACCCAAGCTGAATGGCCAACAGAATGTTAGGAAGCCCAATTGCCTACTGCTGTTGATTTCCAAAAGGTTATTTCCTTGGTGACAATAGTTGCTAAAGAAAGACTCTCAACCAAACGATGTCTGAAGACGTAAAGCCCTGAGTTAGTATTTTTTAACTGAATCACTTAATTTTTTCTCAAATAATCGATAATTAAAATTCAAATGACAAATTTGAAGGTAGGCCTACCTTCTTTCCTCCCTCCCCCCTCCTCCTTCCTGCCTTCCTCTCTCTTTTCCTTTCTTCCTCCAGTTCTTCTTTCCATCCATCCATCCTTCCATCCATCTACCACTCATCCAAGCATCCATCATTCCGTCTCAACAAATCTTTAACAAGTATCCTGTAAGTGTTCTGCACAGTGCCGGGCACTGGAATACAAAAGTGAGTAGACAGTCACGGTCCCTACTCTCACAAGATCTTACAGTCAAATCGCAGACAGATAAGCAACAGGCAGCCAAGCAACAAAACACTGTACAGTGTGATAAGTGCAATGACGAGAAAGCACAGAGTGGTATGTGAGGATAAAAGGGAGTTGATCAGGTCTTGGGATGGTAGAGGGAAGGCTTCCTGAAGTGACACCTGAAGGCTGATTAGAAGCAGGAGTTTGCCAAGCAAGGATAGGTTCCAAGCCAAGGATGGGTTCCAGGCAAGGGTTAGAGAGGTTAGGAGGCAAAAGAAGGTAGCATCTTCCAAGATCTAAACAAATATTAGAATGGCAAGAGCCCAGAAGAAGGAATGGTGAGAAATGAAGCTGGTGATTTTGTATTTACACGAGGGAATGAGTCCTTCAGTAGACGACTAGGTAATCCTAAGAAAAACTAGTCACATTTTCAAGCAAGATTATAGCAAAAGGAAGGCATGTCCCTGATATACTGAGTGAACAGTACAACCAGGCTCAAAGGCAAGCTTTTGGGATTATAAAATATTGCAACAATCCCTTGCCAGTCCCATTCATCTTAGAAAAAAAAAAAAAAATGTAATCAAGCCTCTTTCTAGAATACTGCCTATAGTAAGTTTTAATTTTAATCTCATTTTATTTTTTAGATAAAATGTACTCCTAATAGGTATATTTTCTCCTTTCTTCAAATCAATTCAGTGTTTCAAGTTTGCTTTTTCCATTTTAAAAGAAGAAAAGACCTTTACATTTGGGTAAGGAAATTCTTTAGATGTTTTTAATGATTGTTGTTGTTGTTGTTATGTGCCGTTGAGTCGGCCCCGACTCATAGCGACCCCTCCTTGGGTTTCCGAGGCAGTATCACTACGGAAGTAGGATTGCCCAACCTTCCTTCCGAGGAGTGGCTGGTGGGTTTGAACCGCCAGCCATCTGGTTAGCAGGCAAGTGTCTTAGCCACTATGCTACCGAGTCAAGTTAAAAATCTTAGCGCTGTCTTATTCCATTCAGTTCAACATGCAGGAAAATAATTACTTTTCCTTTTTCAAGTCTGAGCACAATGCCTGGGAGTATTGACTAATGAACTAAATCACAGGGCTAAGAAACACTTTCTGTAATGCTAGCTTCTAGAGGAGTCTCTGGGTAATTACCTTTCTGGCTACTTATAATAATGCCTAATTCTAACTCTACAGTGCTGTGCCTTAAGGTGAAAATACAATTATTCCTCTTCCACTAACTATTAGCATCTATTGAGTAAAACTAAATTAGTTCTAAAATTTAATATAACAGCCTCACTTACCTTATTTAAGATGAAAATTCTGATCAGTACAAACAGCACACCAGACATGAAACCAGACAAGAGTGGAGATATAAACCAAGAAGCAACTGGATAATTAAAAAGAAAAAAAAAAAGAAAAAAATGAATGTTAAAATTCTACATAGTTATAGTTATATAATACAATGATAAACAACATACATTACATATATTAATAAACATTCTCTGAAACATTTACCTTAATTCAGAACCTAACAAATCCTTGGCCAAGCTGACCTTCACATAAGTATAACTATACTTATACACACACACAGTCACACAAAACTGAAGATATGACCAATACGATCATTGATACACAGTAATCATTCTCTCGGACTCTTGCCTCAGAAGACAGATTCCTCTGATTCCCACTGAGCCCTTTATGCCTGCTCTTCTTATCAGTGCATATGGAGAGTCCTTGTTCTACCAGGAAGGGTCATCTAAAAGGTAGGTCACCTTCCATTCTATTTTCTGAGTCCAGGTGGGCCCTTTCATTCCTGATAACTGACTACTGAGCTCTGAAACCTTTAGCCTCTACTTGAGTAGTTCCCCACTCTGACTGTACATTGGAGCCATCTGGGGAGCTTTCAAAAACTGGTTATGCTCTGGCCCCACCCACAACATCATGATTTAAAAGGTTTGGAATGGGGCTTGGGCATTGGTATTTTTAAACGGCTTCCCTGGGGTAATTCTAAATAGCAGCCAGAGTTGCGAGCCACTGTTCCAGAAGTGTGGGATACAAGGTGGTTTTCCTGGCACCCTGTGTCCTTGCTTGGCAGGGGAGGAATCCAGTTTGACCTAGGGCTCCTGAGGCCACTGCGATTCTGCTAAAAGGATGGAGATGGGATGAATGAATATTTATCATAATGGGTGGGTTGCTATTTATGAGGTTGAATGGACTTACCTCTTGCTAAAAGAACCAGCAAGTAGCTTGACAGACCTCTATGCATGGGTACACACCTACATCTTGTTTCCCACTGGGCAGGCAAACAACCCAGAAGGTGCACTTGAGTGCTTTCTCTCTAGGGGCACATTAGATGGTTTCTTGAGTGCAGTGAGGTAAATAACATTTGGTTCACTATGAGGCTCCCCCTTGACCATGAACTCTGGACATTTCAGGCATTTTCCTGACTTAGGCCTTATTTTTCTCTGGCCTACAGACTGATTTCATTTAGCTACATTCCTGTTCCCTCTGGGAACAGTTATATACTGACTTTCAAAGCTGAATGGCAATGCAACATTTAAAAAGAGTGGAGTTAAAAAACTGTCTAGTATACAACAGCTCACAATCCCATTAACAGAAATTTTAAAGGAAAATGCATCACCTACATAGATCTTCTAAACCTTAACATTATGAAAAACATATTAAAAAGGTAACTTTTGATAAAACTTACTCTAGAAAATGTAAATTTCCTTCTTATAGGTAAAAGAAAATGGCAATTACCAATCTTGACAAGTTCCATCCACTGTACACCTTTTGTACCAATTGCAACCAGTGAGAATCCTATGGTAGAGCCAACAATGCAATGAGTGCCTGAGATCGGAAGTTTCAGGAAGGATGCAATCAGCTGCCAAACAGCTGAACCTATAGATTGAAAGAGGGAAAAAACAAAAAAACAGAAAAATCAGATACAGAGTACAGTCTCCAATAGCCACTAAAGGAAGAAACCCAAATTGTTGTTCATCAGCATCTCCCTGGGTTTAATTTTCTATGGATTGTTTCTTTACAAGGTGCTAAAGTCCTGATTAAAATCATTCAATTAACTCTATTCAAGGGATCATTCTTCAGCACTGAAGGGATAATGACGATTCGGTATTTGAAGAAAAGTCTCCTGATACACTTAGTAACTGCCTTTGTCAAATTTAGGTGAGGGTGGCGATGATAAACTTGTTCTGGTATGAAGTTTGGCCAAAACCCAGCAGAAGATTAAAGGCTCTAATGAACACAGGAAAACAAGAAGGACAACATATTGGCAACAAGTTTGTTATAGTCATGCCTTGTAGTCACATAATAAGAATAGTTACATACTGACTATGTCATATTAGTCTGTACAAAGGAGCACATAACACCACGTTGCCTTTTTGAGTTTTGCCTCTCATATAAGAAATAGCTAGACATTTGACCCAAAGTTGGGCCTTGGCTCCAGACTCTGCCTAGAATTCTGGGCCTATCTGTATGCTCCCTTATATCATCTAAGGTGACCTGATGGCATCTGTCTACTAACCAAAAGGTCTATAGTTCGTGGGACTGCTCCACAGGCAAAAGATGAGGCAGTCTGCTTCTGTAAAGATTTACAGCTTTGGAAACCATAAGGGGTAGTTCTACTCTGCCCAAGAAGGTCGCTATGAGTCGGAATCGATTCAATGGCAGTGGGTTTTTGGTTTGGTTTACACCTTCTAATTTTCAGGAGTGGGAGCTCTGGTAGCGCAGTACCTAAGGCAGTTGACTGCTAACCAGAAGGCTGGCAGTTCAAACCTAGAAGCCACTCCTTGGAGGGAAGGTTGGGCAATCTACTGCCATAGTGATACCGCCTCGGAAACCCAAGGAGGGGTCACTATGAGTCGGGTCTGACTCGACAGCACATAACAACAACAACAATTCTTAGGAATTATGAGGATCCCTTCATTTTGGCATTATGTACTTTTACCTCAATTTTACCACTCTTTTCCAGGCTTAATATTTTTCTGGGCTACAGTTCACTTGAGAATATTTTCATAAGCAGATCAAATTTTACAGTGAGTATTAAAAGCATCAGCTGGGACAGATCACTTTCAGAAACAGTTGTTGAAAAACTCACACAGAACTATAAAGGAACAAAGGGCTGATAAGCAGGGGACATTATTAATCCTGAATGTTAATTCTGGAAATCTGGTTGCTTGGCAGCAGCAGCAAGCAGCAGCACTTTTAAGCAGACCCCTGGCATTTCCTTCCAAAGTATCTGCATTACAGAAGGGTCACTAATGGCTGTACAGGTCCCTGCTTATGAAGCAACACTGACAGCTGTTCCAGTAAGCCTGGGCGTGCTGACCTTCAAGCCGAGGCAGGCTGTGACCCCACGTCCATGCCCGGAGCGTGTGCTGGGAGGAGTAGGGGCCAGCCTTGAGCTGCCAAACCGGTAACAGGCTCCATGGCAGCACCCAGGCTTCCCCGTGGACAGTTCCTTAAGCCTTCACATCTGAGCCCTGGGCTCCTCAGGGACTAGTTGTCTTAAAAACAAAACCAGAGTTTGGAGCATGTTTCATGGTATAGAATTATAACTTGAAAATAAATTTTATGATTTATATTCATATAGAAACTAAAATAATCTAATGATGTAAGACAATGGTATAAATTCAAACAACTGAATTCAGACCATGAGATTTTCTTTCGTGAAAACTGCTATCTTTTCTCGGGCTGACTATGGAATATGTCCTGGAGCAGGAGAGTTTATAAGGAAAGGCAGGGAATATGGGGACTGCCTGAGGGAGGGAAGAAGGAAAGAAAGGAAGATGGTGGAAAGGAGTGATGAAGCACCTGAAAGGAGAGGAAGTAGGAGGCAGTGTGCGTAGGGAGGACTAACAGGAGGTGAGAGGCTTCCTCAACCTTGGGAATTTCTGAAGGTAAATGGGATTACATTTATGTCAAGAAGAGTTCTGAGAAAAAGAAAAAGCCATTTTAATGTAAAATAGTGGTATCCTACAAATATTAAATATGTGCAAGACAAAATCTAGGGAAGTGGAGGAAAGCTGGGCATCTGTGAGGCAACAGTTCCCGGGAAGATGGAGGAAATGGTAGAGCAAAGGTTCTGGGTTGCAACAAAGGAAGACAGACAGTCATAAACACAGAATACAGGAGGAGATGGAGTATGAACAGCACAGGGACGGGCTTAGCATATAGTTGTGGGTATTCAGGGCATTTTAAGGGGAATGTGTACTTCTTAGGATACTTCATGCTGTTGTGGCTATTTGAGGAGGTGCTGGGTTTTAAATTCTCAGTAGATTTTTGTAACCATTGATGGTTTCTTACTAAATGGATTATTTAGGGATGAGCTGAATCCAAACAGATAATGTGCACAGGAAGGTTAGCCTATCACAAAGCACAGAGGCTCATGGGCTTGGGGAGAAGATTCTACAGGAAAAGAATGAAAATAAAGTAAAACAGAATAAAGGGCAGAGAAAGAGGGAGAAGAAGAAATGGATGTTGATTTTTTAGAAAAGGAAGATTGGGACAATTTAGGCATCTGGACAGAATCAGCTTTGGTTTTGGCCAATAATAATTATACCACCACCTCATATTTACAAAGTTGCCATTTGCCAGGAACCCAGCTTTCAAAATCTAGGTAACTCATACGAATTCCACACAAAATGGACCTTGAGATTCATCCAACCACACACCAGAAGTAAGAAACCAAAACAAACAAAATCAAGTTATTCAAGCAAAACCTCAAATTGCTTTGGTAAACCTAAATTCTAGCTGAGGTAAGTGCCCTTCATTCTTTCAGTAAAGAGCCCAAGGCTGGGGTGGGAAAACTAAAAAGACAAAAAGTTATACTGTCCACATGAAAAGTCTGCACTGACATGATGCTCAGTTCACAAAGCTTTCTGCCTAACTGAGGTCCTCGGCAGATCCCAGCAAATCTATTTCCTCAAAAGTTTATCCAACAGAGGAAATAAAAACTTTTAAGATTTCATTTTATCTGTGTGTTTCTTTATTTCTCCTATAATTACAACACATCTTGCCCACATCATCCTGACTGGTAAAAATCTTCATTTCAGTTTGGTATGATGAAGTCTCAGTTCCCCATCACAATTTTTATGGTAAATTTTGCAAATAATTGTTTTTATATGAGAAATTGTACATTGTCTTTAAACACAAGCAGTCAGTCAAGAAATAGAAATCCTTACATATACCAACAGCCTATTGTACTTAATAACATTGAATACTTTACTATATTGGTCTGTTTCTAATCAGAAGCCTCAACAACTTCTCAAACTATCTTGCTGTAATAAAGGGATGATGGCTCTCTTATATATAGCAAATAATCTCCATATTCCAGGTGCTTAAGAAATGCTTGTGATAATAATAAATAACTAGGGACCTGTGGAATGTAGCTGTGTTCTTGGTACACCAGAATCTTACCTCCTACTGCAGGACTCTTCCTACAAAAGGATTTGTCCTGTTGAAAGCAGGTGGTAGAATTCCTCTCTAACCCTCTTCTCCCTAACCAAATTACTCGTATAGATCAGCTGTCTGCTGTGACGTCATCTCTCCCTAGAGGCAAGCAGAAAAAGAGTCCTGTCAGCTGTACTTAACACATTCCTGCCTAGAATTTCCTTTTCAGCTGTGGCAAGGGCTGTAAGGGAAGTGCCCCCACAGTGCTTCTGGTCTATAGCTACCTTGGGGACTGAAGAATTTATCCTATACAACCAGTAAATCTGCTTACTGATTTATTTCACTTACCTCAATACTTCTCTTTCATCCAGGCAACTTAAAACTACCAAGAAAATGTCAGACTACTAACAGGTAACATAAAAATAACTTCTGGCAGGAAAACAAAACAAACATACCAAATGGAACTCCCAGAAGTAGAATTGGGAAGTCAAAACGGAAGTCAACAAAAGGATTACAAATACTATAGAAGACCAGAGTTTCTTGGAATATTAGTACTTAAAATTAAGATTTATTTGGTAATTGTCCTAGAATTTAAGCTGAGAATGTAAAAGTCTAAGTAATAAATATTATTTTATGGCATCTAATTTTTCCAAACATTGCCTCCTAATAGATAAAGAAATCTAAGAAAATAGGTAAATTAATCCTTAAGGAAAATTCACAAGTAAGCCTTTAATATAATACATTAAATAGAACTATAAATATCTTTTTCTGTGTTTTATGAAAAGTGTCTACTAAACCAAAATCTATTTTGATCACCAAGTTTGCACAAAATTTGAGAAAATAAGTATTTACTCAATATAGAAGCACTAAAAAAAGAGTCAATTAAAATGCAGGAAATAAAAATAAGATATTAAATATGAAACATAAAACCAGTTTGAAAAGTTAAAGCAAAAACTGCACTCATGGATATAACAAAACTGTGAGAAAATAGGTCAATGGTCAAATTTCTTATCAAAGTTAAGAATAAAGCTACTTACCAACCATTGCACTAACTTCCCCAGCCATTAGTGTTTCTACTGTGTCGTTGTATAGGTTCACATCAATGATACCTTTCCGAATGGTCTCTCCGACTTTGGCTCCCAACAATACTGAGCCAGTGGTTTCAAATATTGAAGCCAATATGCATGCTTGTCTCAAGGTCACCACGCCAGAGCCCACAGCAGTACCGAATGAATTGGCAACATCATTTGCACCAACCGAAAATGCCAAGATAAAAGCTATGATAAAACCCAAAATGACCATCCACAAATACTCATCCATGGCCATTTTGGACAGTGGGCTCCAGGTACTTTTCTTTTGCAGAAATAGTTAAAATAACAAAGCTTGAGGTTATAAACTTCGTAAGGCCGAGAGTTCTTGTAAACAGTGAATTTGCTCTGGAAAGTACTGGACAATGTTAGAGCCTGAACAAACTGCTAACTGCTGGTTTTCAAACTACTGTCAGTACAGTTCATTTGGTTGTGTTCGGTCAGCGGTAAAACACATTCCATATTTTACTCCCAATCTGGGAAAGCTGTGCTGTCTCCTCCTGTAACAGAAAGAAAACAAAAGAAATCAATTACTCTAAGCAACCTGTAACAGTTTGTTCTTTCAGAAACAAATGTTTAAGCCTGCTAATGGGATCTAACTTTGGCATGTGACAGTTCTAACCATAAAGCAACTCAAGGAAAATTATAATTAGGTTAACTCCAAAAAACGCTGGTTTCTGGCAACGTCAGAGGTTAAAGCATGCTTTGTAATTATAAACTGATAGTATGTCCTAGCTGGATAAGATACTGGGTCATAATTTTTCAAAAGGAGTGATTTCCTCAAAGGATCAAGAGATAAAGACAGCAATGTGAAATTCAGAGTCATTGTTTTTCAAATAGATGGAATATGCCTAATATCTTGGAGCAGTGATTACCAAATCTGAGATGGTGACAGCCTGTGGTGTGGTGGTTACCCACCAGCATGTATACACACAGGGAATGAGCTACTGTACATGAGGAGTCTGTGATAAGATTCACAGGTACAAAGTGACTCATCCAGACAGGATAAAGAGAGGAACTGAAGGGCCTCACAGAAGGAACAGAGAAGGCTAGAGAATGAATTATCCTGTTAAAGCTTGAGTCAGTGTGTCACTACTCCAATGATTTCCCATCTCAGAGAAAAAACTAGAGTCCTCACCATGGCCCGTTCAACCCTCCAAATCTCCTGCTGGCTCCCTCCCTCGCTGACCTCAGATTCTATCTCAACCCTGTTTTCTCACTCTGCTCCCATTTCACTGGCTCCTTGCTATTCCTTGAAAACACCACTGCACACTCTTGCCTCAGAGCCTTTGTACCTGATAATCCCTCTGGCTGGAAAAATCTTCCCTTTGACAGCTGCACAGCTCACTCCTCACTCCATTTAGGTCTCTGCTCAAATGTCACCATCGGAGAGGCCTTCCCTGCCCTACCTAAAATAGCAGCCCTCCTCTCCATGCTATTCTCCATGCCTCTTACCCTATCATTTTCCTATTTACCACCCGACCTCTTTCAATCCACTCATTCACTCACTCATTATTGTCTCCCCTCACTAGAATGCAGGGACTTTGTTCCATTCAGTGTTATATCTCCAATACCTAGAACAGTATCTGGCACATGGTAAGCCCTGAATAAATTTGTTGCATGAACCAATAAAGAGGTTGTTAAATAAATGAGAGAAAAGTATTGCTTCTTTATTTTTCAGGGAAGAAGCACAAGAGATGACACAAAATCTGTGAAGTGAAAACATCACCAAAAGTTCAGAACTACAGTATTTGTTATTATATAAGCAAGGTACCAAATTGATACAGTTTCTTTGAAAGATATTAAGCATGTAAAATGATGCCTAGAACAATGTGGTTCCTAATAGATGTTTATTAAATTGAACTGAATAAATTAGGTTCATATAACATGTCATATATAATGATGCAGTATAATACTTTGATCAATGAATAATGTTATTTAGGGAAAAAAAAGCAGGACACAGCATTTTATCTACATTGTAATTACAGCAATGTTAAAAATGCATATAAAAAGTCGAAAAGGTCATATACCAAAATCTAATAGTGGTTTTGAGTGGTAGGGTTATATTTTTTATATTTTTTGTTTTGTTTTCCTCCCAAAATGATATACTGTGGTTATTTACTTTTCAAATTAAAATAATATATAACAAATGAATCAATGAACATTTATTGAGTACCATGTATGTATGCAATATTACAGACATACAATGAAATAGAAAATGTATACTGATGTATCTTTTCCTTTTCTAAAATTTTAGCCTATGCAATTCTGGAGATTCAGATGCCAAATGAGACAAATGAAGAGACCATTCCAATGGTAAAAGGGAATGTTCCACTGAGAGAGTATTTTCTTACTATGATGGACACACTGAATTCGTAAATGACAATACAAAATAAAAAATTATTTTGGACCAATATTATCTTTAAATATAAGGAAATTCTTGAAAAAATCCTGTTTTGTGTTAGATTAAGTTGCCAATAGGGCCAACAAGAACAACATTCAACAGATATTTGTTGAGAATTTCCCTTATTGCCAAGCAGCCCTGGTAGCACAGTGGTTAAAGAGCTTGGCTGCTAACTGAAAGGTCAGTGATTCGAAATCACCAGCTTCCATAAAGATTTACAGCCTTGAAAACCCTAGGATGCTGTTCTTTTCTGCCCAATAGGGTTGCTATGAGTTGGAATTGACTTGATGGAATTGGTTTTGGTCCTTCATGCCAGTCACTAGGAAAACAATGATGGGCAAAAATGGATGTGGTCTTTGTATTATAGTCCAGTGAAGGAAACAGATACTAATCAAATAAACACATAAATAAATATACAGTTATAAATTTTGATAAGTGCTCTGAAGAAAGGGGACACAGTGTCCTGAGAACACAGAACAGGGGCATGACCTACCTGAGAGGGCAGGAAAGGCTTACATTTGATCTAAGGAACTTGAGAGTTAACTCTTGGGCTGGAGAGGGCATTCCAGGCACTTCCCATGGTAGGAAGGAGAGACTGAGAAGAAGAAACAGGAGGCAGAGAGAGCAGTATGAAGGAAACCATGGTGCAAGTTGAGGTGAGCTGTATGAAGAGACCGCAGCTACCATGAGAACAATGTGGTGTCACTGAAGGGTTTTAATTAGAGAGGTGCTGACATGATCAGAGTTGTACCTCTAAAAGATTGTTTGACTACAGTGTGGAGAATGGACTGGAAGCCAGAGTGAAAGTGGAGAGACTAATTATGAGGCTACTGCAGTGGTTCAGACACAAGATGATGATATCCTGGACCAGGGTAGTGATGGTGGATAGAGAAGCGACATGATTTAAGAGGTATTTCAGTGGTAAAGATCAAAAGGACTTGGTGATGATTTGTACAAGGGGGTTGAGAGATGATAGATGGTTACTGACTTGTGGAATCAGATTGGAAAACAACTTTTTTATTGTTGTTGTTGATGTTTTTAGTTTTGTGTTTTGGTGTTCGGTGGTAGGGTGGATTTGGGCCACAGGTTCACTCTTTGACACGTGGCACCTACAGATAAATCACAGGAGCATAGCAAAGAAGGGCACCTGGTACAAGGAACCAAAAGGTGCTATCTCCTCAGCCTAGCTTGTTTGAAGAGGTTACTCATCATCTGTATGTCACCTTTGGCACTATTTCTGAGCAGAGATTACCTCTTCTACTCAGATCCTCTTAGATGCCAAATTTCCTAAACTGTGTCTATGTTTTTTAACTCGGCCTTTCACACAATCACACCCTAAGCAAACCAGTTTTAAGTACAACAAGCACCTGATTGAGGAGAAAGGTTTGTCACTGGAGACCTAAATCTCAATTTTTGTCATTGTTGTTGATTTGTGACTGATGTGTTACAGAGTAAAACTGCTCTATATGGTTTTCTTGGCTGTAACCTTCATGGAAACAGAATGCCAGGCTTGCCTTCTCCCATGGTGCTACTAGGTGGGTTTGAACCACAAACCTCTGAGTTCTGTTGTTGTTATTGTTAGGTGCCATCGAGTCATTTCTGACTCATACTGACTCTACGCACAGCGGAATGAAACACTGCCTGATCCCACACCAGCTCCATGATCCCTGCTATACTTGAGCCCATCATCGCAGCCACCGTGTCAATCCATCTTGTTGAAGGTCTTCCCCTCTTTCATTGACCCTCCACCCTACCAAGCATGACATCCTTCTCCAAGGAATGGTCTCTTCTGACAACATGACCAAAGTAGGTGAGACGAAGTCTGGCCATTCTCACTTCCAAGGAGTATTTAGGGTACACTTCTCCAGGACAGATCTGTTAGTTCTTTTAGCAGTCCATGGTACTTTCAGCATTCTTCACCAGCACCATAATTCAAAAGCATCAACTCTTCTTCGGTCTTCCTTATTCACTGTCCAGCTCTCACATGCATACGAGGCGGATGGAAATATCATGGCTTGTGTCAGGTGCACCTTAGTCCTCGAGGCGACATCCTTGCTCCTCAGCACTTGAAACAGTTCCTTCGTGGTTGACCTTTCCAGTGCTACATGTGATCTAATGTCCTGACTGCTGCTTCCATTGGCATCGATTGTAGAACCAAGCAAGTGAATTCTTTGACAACTTCAATCTTCTCTCCATTTATCGTGATGCTGCTCATTGGTCCAGTTGTGAGGATTTCTGTTTTCTTTATATTGAGATGTAATCCATACTGCAGACTGTATTCTTCAACCTTCATCAGTAGGTGTCTTAAGTCATCCTAACTTTCAGCAAGCAAAGTTGTATCATCTGCATATCTCAGGTTGTTAATGATTCTTCCTCCAATCCTGATACCACGTTTTTCTTCATACAGTCCAGCTTCTTGGATTTTTTGCTCAGTATACAGATTGAATAAATGTGGGGAAAGAATACAATGCTGACACACTCCCTTCTTGATTTTAAACCATGTAGTGTCCCCTTGTTCCATTCGAATGACAGCCTCTTGGTCAAGGTACAGGTTCCTCATGAGTACAATCAAGTGTTTGGGAATTCCCATTCTTCTCAATGTTATCCATGATTTGTCATGATCCACACAATCAAATGCCTTTGCATAGTCAATAAAACACAAGTAAACATCTTTCTGGTATTCTTTGCCTTGAGCCAAGATCCATCTGACAACAGCTATGATATCCCTTGTTCCACGTCCTCTTCTGAATCCAGCTTGCACCTCTGGAAGTTCTCTGTCAATATTCTGCTGCAACCGTTTTTGAATTATCTTCAGTAAGATCTTACTTGCGTGCAATATTAATGATATTGTTCTATAATTTTCCACATTCTGTGGGGTTACCTTTCTTTGGAATGGGTACAAATATGGATCTCTTCCAGTCAGTTGGCCAGGTAGCTGTCTTCCAAATCTCTTGGCATAACCGAGTGAGTGCCTCCAATGGGGCATCTGTTTGTCAAAATATCTCAGTGGGTATTCCGTCAATTCCTGGAGCCTTGTTCTTCGCCAATTCTTTCACTGCAGCTTCGACTTCCTCCTTCAGTACCATTGGTTCTAGATCATATACCCCTTCCTGAAATGGATGAAGATCGACCTGTTCTTTTTGGTACAGTGACTCTGTGTATTCCTGCCATCTTCTCTTGATGTTTTCTGCATCATTCAATATTTTGCCCATAGAATCTCTCAATATTGCAACTCGAGGCTTAATTTTTTTCTTCAATTCTTTCAGTTTGAGAAATGCTGAGCATATTCTTCCCTTTTGGTTTTCAAACTCCAGGTCTTTGCACATTTCATTATAGTAATTGGTTTTGTCTGCTCGAGCTGCTCTTTGAAATTTTCTGTTCAGCTCTTTTATCTTGTCATTTCTTCCATTTGCTTTAGCTACTCTCCACTCAAGGGCAAGTTTCAGAGTCTCTTCTGTCATCCATTTTGGTCTTCTCTTCTTTTCTCGTCTTTTTAGTGATCTTTTGCTTTCTTCATGGATAATGTTCTTGATATCCTCCCACAATTCTTCTGGTTTTCATTCATTGGTGTTCAATGCATCAAATCTATTCTTTAGATGATCTCTAAATTCAGGAGGGATATGTTCAAGATCATACTTTGGCTCTCTTGGACTTGTTTTAATTGTCTTTAACTTCAAGTTGAACTTGCATATGAGCAGTGGATGATCTGTTCCACAATCAGCTCCTGGCCTGGTTTTGGCTGAAGATATTGAGCTTTTCTACCGCCTCTTGCCACAGATGTAGTCAATCTGATTCCTGTATGTTCCATCTGGTGAAGTCCATGTGTAGAGCCACCATTTGTGTTGTTGAAAAATGGTGTTTGCAATGAATAAGTCATTGGTCTTGCAAAATTCTACCATATGAGTTCCAGCATTATTTCTGTCACCAAGGCCAAATTTTCCAACTACCAGTGATTCTTCTTCGTTTCCAACTTTTGCATTCCAGTCACCAGTGATAATTAACACATCCTGATTTCATGTTCAGTCATCCTGATTGCATGTTCTGAGTTACTAGCCAAGTGCAAACTGTGCCATTCACGGATCTTGAGACCTAAATGATTTCTAACTTATGTCAATCATGTTATGTTCACTAAACCTATATTTTTAAACCACAAAGTACATTAGTTTTTTTCCTATTTCTACTAATTGTTATCAAACATGAGCAAAATATACAAAAATGCTTAAATAACTACACAAACTGCTGCATAGACAAAGATGGTAATGCTTTTGAAACAAAGCTGTTGGCAGGCCCAAGAACCACCATGCAGGAGGCCAAAACATTAACTTGTCAAAAACATATAAAACCGCAAATTCAGAGTGGTTGAGTCATGATCAGGTATGACACTTGAGAGTACTGGATTTTTGAAAGCTGAATTTTCAACACTGAACTTCAAATCAGTGGGGCAAGGATGTCTTAGCCAATAAATGATGTTAGGACAAGTGGCTAACTACCAACTCTCTGGAGAGGGGAGATTTGTCAGTTCTATGCTGATATCAAAATAAAGATTTAAATGTAAAACTTGAAACTTTAAGAGAATAAGAAAAAAAAAAAAAAAAACATAGGGAGATATTTACTTAATATTGGGATGAGGAAACCTAGGCATGATATCAAAGGTAATTACACATTTGAGCTCATAAAAATCATGTTGTCGGGAGATAGGAAGGTCTGAAGTAGGGAAGCACCACATGGAAATGCCATTTCTTTCTCTCAAGAAAGAGTCCCAACAAAGGTGCAGTGCTGTTTAGAATTTCCTGCTAATGCCCTGGTTCTTTCTAATGCCTCTACAAGGGCTTTTCTGAATAAGGGCAGTATTACTGAACCAGAACAGTAAGGAGGGTTAGAACAAGCTCCTTAACCTCTTGTCTCTCCTTCTTCTAGTGTGAACTAACCAGTAACCAGTTGCCAGAGAGTTGATTCCAATTCATGGTAACCCTATGTGTGTGAGAGCAGAACTCCTCCAAACGGTTTTCAATGGTTGACTTTTCTAAAGCAGGTCCCCAGAGCTTTCTTCTAAGGTGCCTCTGGTTGGGCATGAACCTTCAATTTTTCTGTTTATGGGTAAACATGTTAATCACTTGCACCACTAGAGACTCCTATGAGAGCCCTCAATATGGCTGGAATTCGCAGGACTCACGGGTAAAAGATACTCTTCAATTTCCAAATGCCACATAAACGTATCATGTGTTATTACATGTGTTCCTTTGCTCAGCATCCTCAGTGCCTTCTGAACAAGGTGAAGCATCTGCATCAACACTACCCAATATCCTCTTATCCCCACTAGGAATCTGAGCTTTAAAGAAAAAGTGAAAACAAACATTCTCAGAATATTTTTGGAAAGATTTGTATCCTGTTTAAAAACAGGAATGTTGCTGAAGTTGCAGCTCTTAATTAACAGGCTTTCTGCAAAAAGAAGTTTGGGTGAGAGGGAATATGAGAGCCATGACTTTGTGTATGGGTCCAAGCAAAACTGTGCTGAGGAGATGTCTGGTTTCGGTTCTTCCCACCAGCCTTCCCTTTGTTCTCCCAGCCTCACAGTCTTATCATCTCAGCTGTTTCTACTAGTCCCAGGCAACTATGTCTGCAGCTGATTGTGGCTTAAGCTTTGACTCCTACCAGGAGATTTGCCATTTTAGAGGCTTGTCCCATAGTCTCTAAATCAACCTCCTTTCCACTGTGTTTGCTCCTTCCTGGCCTATAAAGATTTTGTACCTGAAGTTTTGTAGCCTATACTCAGGCCAACCTCCCTCTCCAGCACATAGGAGAAGGAATCAGGATTTGTTCGTCTAAGAAGAGGGTCGACCTGCTGTTCTGAAGTAAGTTTCCCATACTTCTCCTAAAGCCTGAAGTGCCTCACAGCCACACTCTAAAGATATAAAACATGCTTTTCTGGAAGCCAGCGGTAAATCTTGAATTCTGACACTTAGGTAGATGTTTAAAAATACAGACATCTCTTCAACGGTGTAAAGGAAAATCTAGTGACTCTGTGGCTACATAGAGGTGAATCTAACTGCTCTACTGAGACAATAAAATTACTAGCTATTCCTGAGAAAATTTAAATAAAGTGGAAGATTCGTTTTGGAATCTCATTATTTGCACTATAGTACAGCAGAACTTTTTTTTTTCTTTTAAGGTTTAGGATATAAATCTTGCCATAAGGAGCTTCTATAAACAACACCATTATTGAGTAGTTAAAAAAAAAAAAAAATCTACTTTACACTGTGATTAATTTTTTTAAAAGTAATAGTATATTTGGGGAGCTCTGGTAGCATAGTGGCTAAGACACTTGCCTGCTAACCAGACGGCTGGCGGTTCAAACCCACCAGCCACTCCTCGGAAGGAAGGTTGGGCAATCCTACTTCCGTAGTGATACTGCCTCGGAAACCCAAGGAGGGGTCGCTATGAGTCGGGGCCGACTCGACGGCACATAACAACAACAACAACAACAATAGTATATTTGTGGCAGAAAATGTTGAGCTTCATATTTCACACTGATGATAAAAACTCTACTGAAACTTGCCCTAGCTGTCTTCAAATAGCATATTTACAAATGCAAAACAGTCCATAGGAGCACAGAAGTCTGGAGAAAGACAGATGATAATCTGACTGAGGCAGAAGCAAGGAAGAAAGTAAGAAAGGAAGGGTCGGGGAGAGAAAGGTAAGGGGAAAGAAAAAGGGAGGAAGAAGAGAAGGAGAAGAAATTGGGTCAGAAGAAAAAGCAAGACACTCAAACCAGATGTTAGACCAGGCTTGGTCACAAGGGACACAGGGAGAAAAAAAAATAGGTAATGGAAGAAGAAGGCAGGTTTACTCACGGGAACAAAGAGCATGAACATAAAGCCCGGTCAATAAAGATGTTAGGCATCCAAAGTGAACAAGCCTCAGTTTTGAATCCACTGTGAATTGGAAAGGAAGTGGCGAGGCTGGTTTGCTAAAACGCTGCTGCTCCTGCCCAGCAATGTGTGTCCTCTGCCTTCTCCTCTTTCTCTGCTGTTAAAAAAGGAACATTTTCTTCTTCTGCATGGAGGAGATGAAAGACCATAGGACTGCAGTCAGAAGTCCATTCCTGTCTTGCCAACGACTGGCTACACAACCTGGAATGAGTCATTTAAATGACTCATTTGCAAAATGGAAATAATGGTAATAACATGCCTGTTGTAAAAACTGGAAATAGTAAAGCTATAGTACTAGCTCAGTGCCAGAAATCAGTAAGTGGTTACTTATAATTAGTACCAGATAATGCCCTGGGGCAATGCGCAGGAAATTTAAGGTCTAATCCTAGCACTGCTACTAACAAGCTTTGTGACTCTAGGTAAGTAGTACATACTTTCTGAATCAAGGTGTATCATTTGTAAAATGGAGATAGTAGTACCTTGGTCATGTATCAGGGGGCAAGAGTCCCTGGAGGACACTATGCTTGGTAAAGTAGAAGGTTAGCAAAAAAGAGGAAGATCCTCACAACATGGATGGACACAGTGGCTGCGACAACGGGCTCAAACACAGCAATGACGGTGAGAGTGGTGAAAGACTGGGCAGTGTTTGGTTCTGTTGTACACAGGGTCACTATGAGTCAGAAACAACTTGAGGGCACCAAACAACAACAATAACAACATATGTCCTTTACAGAGTATGGATCAAATCTAATGCATATACAGTGTTTATAAGATGTGCTTGACCTCAAGCAACTTGAAGTTACTGGTATCTCATACAGTCACAAGAATAATACCAACTTGAGGTTCCAAAAATATTCCCGCCCCCCATCTCCTCTAGCAGGCATGTGATGTACCCAGCCCACCTCTCCCCTACTCCTCTTCCACAGTGTGCAAACTCTGGCAATGTCTGCTTAAGGACTGACACACATTGTAAGGAACTAGAAATTTTTTTAGGGTAGAGAGAAGACATATAGAAAAGAAACATTGAAAGGTGCTAAGAAAAAAAAATCACTCAACATGGTATAGCCACTTTGGCAAACAGTTTGACAGTTTCTTATAAAGTTAAGCATACACTTAACCATTCAACTCAGCAGTCCCACTCAGGTATATGTTGTTTTTGTGTGCTGTCAAGTCAGACCCGACTCATAGCGACCCCTCCTTGGGTTTCCGAGGCAGTATCACTACGGAAGTAAATTGCCCAACCTTCATAGAACATATGTCTACACAGGAAACTTTTAATTTTATATCTTTAATGTAGGAGCTCTGGTAGCATAGTGCCTAAGGTATGTGAGTGCTAAACAGAAGGCTGGTGGTTCAAACCCACCAGGCGCTCCTTGGAAGGAAGGTTGGGCAATCTACTTCCATAGTGACACCGCCTCGGGAACCCAAGGAGGGGCCACTATGAGTCAGGTCCGACTTGACAGCACATAACAATAACATCTTTAATGTGGTGGTAGTTATACTACTGTACACTTTTGTTAAAAATTCATAAATTGTACACTTAAAATTGATGAATTTTATTGTTTATAAATTCTATCTCAACAAACACAGGCCATAACAGGCCTGTAATGTTATTATTAATAATAATATTCCTATTATTATTTATTTTTTATATTTCCCTTCCTATAATGCCAGCAAGTGGCGCAGTGATTAAAGCATTAGGCTGCAAGCCAAAAGAAAGGTCTGCAGTTTGAATCTACTAGCCACTCTGTGGGAGAAAGACAAAGCAGTCTGTTTCTGTAAAGATTTACAGCCTTGGAAACCCTTAATAGGACAGTTCTACTCTGTCCTATAAAGTCGTTACAAGTTGGAATCAACTCAATGGCAGTGGATATACTCTCTATCCCCCAAGTCCCCTAGAATTATATGGTTAAAAGAAGTTGAAGAAGAAAGAATAGTTCTTTATTCAATGAGAAAGGGAATGTTCTACTCAGATACAACAAAACCAACCAATCTAACCAATCAAGCAAGGTTTGGGGACAGGTTATCATACCATGTTTAAAATAATGGCAACAAGAAGCAAAGAAAAAAGGTCCCTGAGTGGCACAGATGGTCTGCACTCAGCTAGTAACCCAGAGGTTGCCTGTTCAAATCCACCCAGTGGCACTGTGGAAGCTCCAGGCCTGGCAAGTGGCTTCCATAAAGATTACAGCCAACCCAACTCTGAAACCTATGAGCCTCCCCAAATGAATACACAAACAAATGCCTCAACAAGAAACAAAGAAAAATTATTGATCAATTAGAAGAGCCAGCTGACTTAGCACTGTAAATATGAATTTCCACAGAAAAGGACTCAGATATAGCCCTTGGAGGCCAGAGACGAGAGAAAAAGTCCTGCTGCTAGGACAGTCCTCTCTTTAAATACAGGACTCAATAACTGGACAGGAAAAGAAAGGCTGGGTTTTCCTATGACAAATAGTCAACATCACTGAAAATGGATCCAAAGGCAGAAACACATTCTTTAGTGCTGTAGCTTAAAGTGAGGTAGAAATATTTCAGGAAAAATCACTTCTATGAAGGAGCCCAGATTAAAGGTACTTTAAATCTGGACTTTTGGGTACTTCATATACTAAAACAGCTTCAAGGAATTCAATTAAAGAAAGTTTGAGTACAAGCAAGCTATAATAAAAGTTTTACCTTGGTCTGCAACCCTAATTTTTGTTGTTGTTAGGTGCTACTGAGTTGGCCCCAACTTATAACAACCCTATATACAAGAGAAAAAAACACTGCCCAGTCCTGCACCATCCTCACAATTGTTGCCATGCTTGAGCCTACTGCCACAGCCACTGTGTCAATCCATGTTGTTGAGGGTCTTCCCTTTTTTCACTGACCTCCTTTATTTAGCATGATATTCTTCTCCATAGACTGGTCTCCTCTGATTACATGACGAAAGTATGAAAGATGAAGTCTGGCCATTCCTGCTTCTAAGGAGCATTCACTTGTACTTCCTCCAACACAGATTTGTTCATTCTTCTAGCAGTCCATGGTATATTTAATATTCTTCACCAGCACCACAATTCAAATGCATCAATTCTGTGGTCTTCCTAATTCATTGTCCAGCTCTCACATGCATGAGGCTGTTGAAAATACCATGACTTGGGTCAGGCACACCTTGGTTTTCAAAGTGACATCTTTGCTTTCGAACACTTCAAAGTGGTCTTTCGCAGATTTGCCCAATGCAATATGATGTCTGATTTCTTGACTGCTGTGTGCATGGGTGTTGACTGTGGATCCATGTAAAATAAAATCCCAGACAACTTCAATCTTTTCTTCATTTATTGTGATGTTGCTTATCGGTCCAGTTGTGAGGGTTTTTGTTTTCTTTATATTGAGGTGAAAACTCTAGTCTTTGATCTTCATCAGTAAATGCTTCAAGTTATCTTTACTTTCAGCAAGCAAGGTTGTATCCTCTGCTTGTTGTTGTTGTTGTTATGTGCCATCAAGTCAGACCCGACTGATAGCGACCCCCCTTGGGTTTCTGAGGCAGTATAACTACGGAAGTAGATTGCCCCATCTTCCTTCTGAGGAGTGGCTGGTGGGTTTGAACCGCCAGCCTTCTGGTTAGCAGTCAAGTGCCTTAGGCACTATGCTACCATATCGCAGGTTATTAACGAGTTTTCCTCTAATCCTGATGTCGCGTTCTTCTTCATGTAGTCTAGCTTCTCCAAAATCAACTATAAAATCAGTTCTGCAATGCTGTCTTCTAAAAGGACATTTAGAAATGACTGAAACAGTTCTAAGCTTTAATACAAGGAGCCCTGGTTATGCAGTGTTTAAGCACTCAGATGCTAACCAAAAGGTCAGAGGTTCAAACCCACCAGTCACTCTGTGAAAGAAAGATGTGGCAGTCTATGTCCATAAAGATTTACAGCCTTAGAAACCTTATTGGCGATTCTGCTCTGTCCTATAGGGCTCTTATGAGTCAGAATTGACTCAATGGCAGTGGTTCGATTTTGGTTTTTGGTTTAAGTTATGATGCTGAACAAGTTTTGGCAGAGCTTCTGGACTAAGATGAACTAGGGAGAAAGGCCTGGTGATATACTTCCAAAAATCAGCCAATGAAATCTATGGATCACAATAGTCTGATTGCAGCTGATCATGGGGAGAGCACAGCACAGAACATCATTTCATTGTGTTACACATGGAGTCTCAAGAGTCGGGCTGACTTGACAGCAGCTAACAGCACCAACAGACAAAAAGTAATAGAACATTATTTTTCACATAGGAAATGGTTCTTGTAAATTTGCCATGCTGAGTCAGATGCAGGCAATCTCAAGGAATAATCAAGTAGGGTAGAGTTTTATTTATGACATTAATATCAAAAGCTCAAGAAAATAGGCAAATAATTTGAAAAATGGACAAATAATTGATGTAAAAGATATTTACTGCAGTGTCATTTATTATGGTCTTAAAAAAGAGGAAGGAGCCTCAATGTCCCCCAACAGAAGGGGGTAAGTAAATATTGGCATCTTCCAAAGATAAAACACAATATAGTGACTAAAATGATGTAAAAATTGAGTTTTTCATGATATTGGGACATAGGAATGGTAAGTGAAAAATCACTATACAAAAATGGTATGTGCTACATGATCTCAGATATGTCTAAAAATGCACTGGCAACAAGACTTTAAGAAAATATGCCCAAAATTAACAGAGGCTCTCTCTACTCTCTCTAGATGCTGCTTTATCTATTTTGGTAGTATCCAAAAGTTTTTACCATGAACAATTATTATCATTTGGAAAACCCTTCAAAACACTACAAAGGAAAAGACATTTTCAAAAAATTGGGGATAAACAACCAAATTATGTTTAATTTTCTCTTATTAAATAAGATTAATTTACCACGAAACTGTAATTTCAGCCTGGGCCTTGCAGACAATTCTTCAGGCTGACTACCTACAATATAAGATGCAAAGCACATCTTATATTCCTTTTATTCATCTTTATTTTTACTTTTCAGTTTTAAGATGATTCCTTTGCTCTGGTATCCAAGCACTTGGTGAGAAGTTGTCGGCGCTGTTACAGAGCCTTCTATTATACCCTATTTGCAGGATACTAAAGGTCCATCTCCAGTCACACTCAGTCCTTCTATTGACTTCTTGCGTTTCTTCTCTGGAATTCCTCACTCCTCTTTCTTATGCTTCTCCTCACCCTTGGCCTTCAGGACTGAATTTGGCCCATGAGTAAACCAACTGAGTTGACTCAGACACATGTGACCCAATGTGTGTCCAAGCAGAACTATGCCCCACAGGGTTCTCAACAGCTGATTTTTCAGAAGTAGATCACCAGGTCTTGCTTCTGAGGTGCCTCGGGTGAACTTGACCTGCTAACCTTTCAGTTAGCAGCTGAGCATGTTAACTGTCTGTACCACCCAGGGCTCCTGAACTTTACCCAAAAAATAAGAAAATGTCTAGATGGTGCCAAGTACTTTGCAGGCCTTTTTCACTGAAATAGTATTTGAGATGAATACTTACAAGAAACAACCTATAATTTACTCTTTTACTCATATTTTGGTTCACATCATTAGAGAAACATAGAACATTACAGTTGGAAGAGACTTCAGAAGTTATCTAGTGAAATTTTGATCATTTTAATGATGTGACTGTCATAACTGAAGTGGCTTGGTTTCCTGTACGTATAATTTAGACAATGTTTTCTAAGGGCTTTATCTAGTTAGTGTAACTCAACACCATGCTAGGAGGTACTGAGATGAAAACAATATAAACTAGGAAGTGATGCTCCTGGCTGACATTCACCGGGCCATCTTGATGATACTAGCTTGTATTTTGGCCACTGAGATTCTTTGTGGTTCTGCCCTATGCTGAGGTGGGGATAGTGAGACACTGGGGAAAGAGGAGTGATCAAAAGAATAGATTATTAAGAATGCTACAGAGATTTCATCCTTAGAAAATTTTAAGATCAGGTGGTATCTTCAAGTCCTGCCTGACTCTATTACTCTAAATCAGCCAGAGACCACAGGATCAGGAGAGGCAGTTTGGCAGGGAACTGTGGACCACAGGACTGTCCTGGGGATGGGGTGGGACTGGAAATTTCTGGCCCTTTCTTGAGCAGTGAAATGAATTTATGGAACATGAACAAATGTATTTTGGTCCTCTATCTAAAATTTTCACTATAGACTATGAGGGTTCAGCCCTTACAAACTTTTTTTTCCTTTCTGGGCCTCATTCCTGCTATATTCATTCTCCCTCCTTCATTTTTCTCATTCTGACATTTAAATATCTTTTCCGCTCATAAAACTTTTTCCACATAGCCTTTTGCTCTCTGGGAAGGCATTACACAAATAAAGTAAATATACATTTTTAAAGCATAAAGAAATAGCAAAAATAATTTTCAAATGATAAAAGTTTAAAAAGTTAGGGTGAATTAGCCTGAAGAACAGGATATTTAGAAAGTCCTACATGACTCACATGGAGTCCCTGAGAGGCACAAACCATAATGCCCTCAGCTGTTGGAGGTTTGAGTCTACCCAGAGGCACCTCAGAAGAAAGGCCTGGGGATCTACTTCTGAAAAACCAGCTATTGAAAACCCTATGAAGGAGCTCTGGTGGCATAGGGCCTAAGGCACTTGACTGCTAACCAGAAGGCTGGCAGTTCAAACCCACCAGCCACTCCTCGGAAGGGCAATCTACTTTTGTAGTGATATCGCCTTGGAAACCCAAGGAGGGGTTGCTATGAGTCGGGTCCGACTTGACGGCACACAACAACAACAACGAAAACCCTACGAAGCACAGCTCTATTCTGACATATGGGGTCACTATGAGTCGGAGTTGACACTGGCAGATTGGAGAAGATGTACATGAAAAAATTTTTTGTAAAAAATAAAATAGATTGTTGCAGGAATTTTAAGTGCCATTTACTTGGAAATGTTAAAATGAAATTGAAATACGATGGGTTATTGTAAGAAAGTTTTTTTTTTTTTCTTTAAATTGTGATTTGGGTGAAAGTTTACAGAGCAAATTCACTTTCCAAATTCACAGCAGCTCACATACACTGTCTCATGACATTGACTGCAATTTCCCACAATGCAACAGCTCCCCTCCCTCTTCCTCCACATAGTTACCTCTTCCCTGTATCCATCCCTCCATGCACTCCTGCCCTCCCGAGCTGTCTCCCTGTGCATACACTGCCCTTCCATTCTCCCATGATTGTTCTCTCCAAGAAGTGTATCTACCTAATGTAAATGTTCAGCTCATAGCCTGTCTTTTGTTTGGCTGGAAGCCACAAGAGTGGGTTCAATTGCAGACCTGAAGGGCAGCTAGGGGCCATAGTCTCAGAGGTTCCATCATGCTTGGAAGAAAGTTTTTACTTAAATTTTCCATTTTAAAAGTATAATTCAGTGATTCCATGAGTAAATTATTATCAGAGATATGCAGACACTCTTTATCTAATATGAAGATGTAGCACAAGGAAACAGGCTTTTGTTCTAAGAAAGACTACATCTAGATAGGAGGGAGAAAATGATAACTAAATGGCTGTTGCACACTGAAATGAGCTCCTCTGGGAAATGGAATTACCTGCATGTGGTAGTTAAGGTTGTATGTCAACTTGGAGGGCTGTGGTTTTGAGTGGCTGGGCAGCTGGATGTAGTTATTCCCCATGATGAGACTGTCATCACCTCCATGGTGGAATCTGCTGTGAGCAGCTAAGTAGCTGCCTTTGGGGTGTGGCCTGCTTCCATAAGGAGAAGCTTTGCAGAAGGTTGCATCAGCTTTTGGTACCTCTGGATCCTGCATTTGGTTGAGTCTTCATTTCAGTGGCCTCCTGCCACGTTGCCTGCCAATCTTGGGATTGTTCCTGGTCTTGAACTAGTGGCCTGCCATGTTGCCTGATCTTGGGTCTGTACCATTTTATCTGTTGATCTTGGGTTTGTCAGCCTCAGCAGCCAGCAGTAAGTCAGAAAAAGCCTCCAGGTTTAGTGGGCCTGGAACAGGAGGCAGAGCTGAAGCCCAAGGTTGAGCCCCTAGAGCCGGCACTTTGAACTCAGACTTACAGCCTTCTAAACTGTAAGAGAATAAATTGCTGTTTGTAAAGCCATGCACTTGTGGTATTTCTAGCAGCACTAGAGGACCAAGACACTGCAATAGAGATTTTTAAAATAAATAGATTACTACCCTGCTGGAGTGTTTTAGGTACAATACCACTTGAAAACATGGGAATGAATGGCTGAGTTCTATATATTTATTCCCACTTTAAGACAGGAATGGCTTGTAAATATTTTCCCCTTTCCAAAAGCACTATAGATGGATTTCCCCCAGATATTCTAAGTATATATTTTTTCCTTCACTCATAACCAAAAATAGATGAATTTTCTTGAACAAATCACTTATGATATAAAACTTCTAGAAATGGCAAACCTAGCATTATGTTTTCCAATTCTGTGCCCTCAAGTGTTGGCTGTCTGGCTAAGTTCCAAGAGTTATATTGGGCAAATACTTTCCCTTCAGCCACAGTTTAAAATGGAACCATGTATGTAAATAGATATCTTGGTTGTTACACATTTATTTGCTAATTCTGTTCTGATTATAGTGGAAGCTCAATAAAAATGTGAATGACACTTATAAAACTGACTCCTGATTACTAATGCATATATATATATATATATATATATATATATATATATATATATATATATGTATTTTATTAATACAACATTAATACAAATAGAACAGTTGATAGATGAAGATCATTATCTTAACTATTTTCCATGCTCAACTTACGGCCCCTATTTCTTGTTCTCATTCCAGAGATTCTTAAGCAATCATTCTCAGGCAGCAGAAAAAGCAAGAGAGGGCAAATAATTGTTAAATCAATTTGGCCAGATTCTTCCTCTTTACTGTGTAGAAAACTGTTTCTCTAAAGCATCCCATCAAAAGTCATGAACCTTGACTCAACTCCCTCATCAACTTGCCAAATTAGCAGTGTTAACAGGCTAAACAAGGCAATAAATTCCCCAAAATGCTAATCTGATCAGTAAGTCAGGTGAAAACTTAGCAGTTCTTGACATTTCCCACTCAGACTCCTGAAACTGAAATCCTGTTACTAAGAAATCATAAGCATTTGTCTGGTATCACCTTCAAAGAACCATGTAAACAGAAGTTTTATGACATGAGAGATATAAGAGAGTTTGTAAGATTTGATTTATTACCTAATTTTGAGAATGCTCCTTATGCATGATCAAGATAAACTTTCTTGGGCAAGTCACTAGCTCTTATTGCCTGATTTTCCTTTAGAAAACTTGGAGCCACAGAAGATAGTTTGATGTGAACGTAAACAGCTTTCTTATAATAACTAGGAGCTCTGGTGGAGTAGTGCCTAAGGCATTTGACTGCTTACCAGAAGGCTAGTGGTTCAAACCCACCAGCCAATCCTCAGAAGGAAGACTGGGCGATCTACTTCCGTATGATATCACCTCAGAAACCCAAGGAGGGGTTGCTATGAGTCGGATCTGACTCCACAGTAGTGAGTTTGGTTTTCAGTTTTCTTTAATAATAACTAGAAACCAAATAGATATAGGTGGCTATTTAGTGATATTTTAAATCCGATTAAGAGAAGAAACAAAAATAAATATGTAACTAAACTCACTTTTTATCACTACCTGCTTAATTACCTTTGCCAAGGCTACTTTTTGTGTGTGTGTATATTCAAATTACTGTCTAGTGTCACTTCCTTTTAGCCTGAAGAACTTCTTTTAGTATTTCTTGTAAGACAGGTCTGCTCATAATGGATTTATCTATTTTCATTTTTCCTGGGAATGCTTTTATTTTGCCTTCATTTTTGAAAGATAGTTTTGCTGGACAGAAGATTCTTTTAGCACTTTAATATGTCAGCCCATTCTGGCTTCCACTGTTTCTGATGTTACTCTTACTGCGGTTCTCTTGTACATGATAAGTCACTTCTCTCTTGCTGCTTTTAAGATTTCTCTATCTCTTCGATGTTTCACATTCTGACTATATGTCTGGGATGAGTCTCTCTGTGTTTATCCTACCTGGAGCTTCTTAAGTTTCTTGAATATGTAGAACAGTATTTTTCAAATTTGTTAAGTCTTCTACCATTATTTCTTTGAATATTTTTCTGTCCCTTTCTTTTTCTTTCTTCTCCTTCTAGTATTGCCACTATGCATATATTGGCACACTTAATGATGGCCCATATTTCTCTGAAGCTCTGTTTGTTTTTATTCATTCTTTTTTCTTTCTGTTCTTTTGATTGTCTAATCTTAATGGACCTATCTTCAGGTTCACTGATTCTTTCTTCTGCCAATTCAAATCTACTGTTGAGACCCACTAATGAATTTTTCATTTTGGTTGTTATATTTTTCAATTCCAGATTTTCCATGTGATCTTTTTTTTTTAAATTTTATTTTGATTTGGGTGAAGATTTACAGAGTAAATTCACTTTTCATACAGCAGTTCATATATACTTTGTCTCATGTCA
>NW_006921611.1:13855016-13891744 GCF_000298275.1 Orycteropus afer afer
ATGTTTAGTCTTCCTATCCACGAGCATGGGATGTTTTTCCATTTATGTAGGTCTCTTATGGTTTCTTGAAGTAGCTTTTTATAGTTTTCTTTATAGAGGTCTTTTGTGTCTCTGGTAAGATTTATTCCCAAGTATTTTATTTTTTTGGTAGCTATTGATCCATGTGATTTTTTAAAAAGTACTTTTATCTCTTTATTGATACTCTCTAGTTGATGAGTCATTGAGCTCATATCTTCCTTTAATTCTTTATGATTTCATTTAGCCTTTGAAAATATTCATAATAGTTGGTTGTCTGAAGTCATTGTTTACTAAGTCAAATACATAGGCCTCTTCAAAAGCAGATTTTATTACTTCTCCCCCCCACACAAAATGTTACTTACACTTGCCTGTTTCTTTGCAATATCTAATACCTTTTTTAAAAAAACTGACATTTTCGATAATATAGCAACTTTGATTACTGATCCTTCTCTACCCAGTCTTCTTGTTGTTTCTTTGATCATTGTTTATTTTGCTGAACTAATTCTGTGTAGTTTATTTTCCCTGCAGTTTGCAACCTATGATCTCCCTGCTCAGATATTTTTTCTTTTATTTTTATATTAAGCCTTGCTTCCTAGGGATAGCCCTGGAAATAAGTCACTTATTGGTCAAAGGTTGTGCATAGGTCCCTTTAGCCAGTTAGATTCTCCCCCTTTACCACTGGATGTGTGTATGACTTGGAGGCTGCTTTCCTAGTTCAGGGAGTATGGAATGGGAAGGCGGTCTCGTAACGGAGGGAATTCTTTGGTAGGTGTTGGTATGGTTCAGTATCCTGTCTGTGGTGGTGGTAGTTATAAAAATCTGTCCATGCGTAAAAAGTTACAAAATTGTACATCCAGAAAAAGCCAATTTTACTACATATAAACTATCGATAAAGAGATAGAAATTATTATTTTTAAAAGTGACCAAGATTTGCTTTAAAAAAAAAAAGACACTTTTACACCTGTACTGCTCTTACACAGCTGAATCCAATTTGATCACTTGAGTTCTTAGAAGTTCACTGCTTAATATTTAGTGGAGAGATCAATCTTTTTTATATACTGCCTGCTCAGGGTCATTTTCATTCAGAACACAATAAAAAGTAAACTTTTTTTAAAGTATCACTTTAATATTTAAGAGTTATTATGAAAATGCCAAGCTTTTCTATCTAACCAAGAAGAGTTCCTTCTAGCATAAGCTTTGAGTCATTTTTTTTCAAGTACAAATTTGGATTTATTTAATTGCTACCGACAAGTCTTGTAGAATCTGAAGCCACCATGACTTAAAGATGAGGGAAACACCAAAGACATGTAAACAAACTTAAAGTTGGCAAAAATCAGGCCTGACAGAAAGGGGCACAGGCACACATTCCACCCGTCAGTTCCCTGCAACACTCAACTCTGCTCATCAGGTTGAGGCACATAGTGACAGAACATTCCAGCTGTCCCCTCTTCCTTGTTCTTGTGGCCACTTGAATTTCAAGTCAAGTGTAAAGCAATCATTTTCTTTTTAAAAGTCTTTGTAATAGATGAGCTCAGCCATAACTCCCAACTATCTCATTCTCTTAACTGTATTTTTATCCTTTAACCTCTACTTTTAGTCTTCAGTTAAAGGCAAAAACAACTGAAACAAACAACATAAGTGAACAGACAAAAACAAGAAATACTCAATTCAAAACTCCGTTAACTGAGATTCACTCTCCTCTTCCTCTTACAAAAGCCACCCTTTCTCTTGGCAGCCACCAGTTTTCCTGCCTTTTCTAACTTGGTCTATAAAACCAAAAACCCACTGCTGTCAAGCACATTTCCAACTCATAGCGACTCTACAGGATAGAGTACAAGGGCTTCCAAGGATGTAGTTTTTATGGAAGCAGACTGCCACATCTTTCTGCTGTAGAGCAGCTGGTGGATTCAAACCACCAACCTTTTGGTTAGTAGCTGAGAGCTTAACCATTGTGCCACCAGAGCTCCTTAACAGACTATGGTATAATAAAATGTTTTATCCGCTCTATCCCTTTCGGAGAAGATAAAAATATATCTCTTTTCTTCCTTTGAAGGAGTTCTGGTGGCACAGTGCCATTGAAACCTAGTAACAGCTCTGCAGAAGGAAGATGGGGCAAGCTACTTCCATAAAGATTCATTGCCTTGGAAATCCAACGAGGGTTGCTATGAGTTGGAATTGACTCCATGGCAGTGGGTTTGGTTTTTTTTTTTTTTTTTTTTTTGATTTTCTTCCTTTGAGGCATCCAACTTGCTAAGAATTCCATTAACTAAAATTTAATCACCTATTTATTCCATTTGATGTAGCATTTAATATATTTGTGCTCATACTATGTGCAGGAGAGTTTTGTAACTCAATAAAGTTGAGACTGCTTGGCAGTTAGGACTGACTGATGTGGCTATCACAGTCTTCAGTGGAGAAATCTCTACCCATTGGGTATCCAAATTATCTGGGTGTCCATCTCCTTCCCTTCCCATGAGTAAACGAAGATAAACCTATGTAGAGGATGTCTCCAACTCCACAAGCAGTCAATAATGCCAGGAGGAATTACATGAATACTTCTATCACACAGTTGCAGGAGAAAGACACAAGATGATGAAAAAGGAGAGGATGAATAAATGAATACTCCTTGTAAGGATGAAGAATGATAAGAAGGGAACTTGACAAAATAGCTTTCTGAGCTCCACGTATTCCAGGAAACATTCTTCTATGATTAACAAAGATTTCAAACCAAAGGCTTGGTCAAATGTAATAATACATGGTAGTAGATTCCTTTTGATTTCTTTGCTTTAAATTAAGTCTAAGGTATTAGTTCTTTAGAAAATGGATCTAATTCAGTCTCAATCTAAACCTCTGTGCCCTAAGTAAGCTTGGTAACAGAGTCCACTTTACTCTCAGCCCAGACTCAGGAACATACTTCAAAGAGAGACCCTTTAAATAACCATCAAAAATTACTTACGTTCATTCTTGTGTCACTGTACAATGCAGGTTGAAAGGGAGGCCTACTGTTTTTTCCCCAAGGTTTTCTCAAATCAACTGCCACCAGCACCAAAACAGTTACCCAAAATAACCTTTTGATGAAGGTTACAAGGACATTCTAACAGCATTTGGCAAATATAATTGAGGAAGCCAGTACTCTCTTAAAGCACTATCATCTTAAGTAAACACTAGTGAGATATACTTTGATACTACAAAGATAAGTGATTTGGAAATACTAGCTAGGTGACTTGTTCTTTCCATCATCCCTCATCATCAACACTTGAAATACTATCTGAGGTCTAGTGCTACATATGGCTGGCTCAATCATTTGCTACTCTGAATCTATTCTAGATCTTGAACTATGGTCCTTTACAAAATTTATATGAAATATCATAACATCAGAAGTATTATTTTAATTGATTTTAAAAAATAAGCTGAATGCCCTAGTTCCCTTCCTTGGCTTTCAAAAATACTGTTGCATCTGAGGTCCTGGCTAATTTGAGATCAGATTCCAAAAACCAAACTGTGTTAGACTGGGTTCTCTAGAGAAACAAAAATCAATAAAGCTTATATATATAGAGAAAGAGATATTTATCATAGAAAAATGGCTCACACACTTATAGAAGCTGGCAAGTCCAAAGTTCTTGGATCAAACATCAACCTGGAGGCTTTTCCTGACTCATGCAGCTTCAGGGGCTGAGGACCTCAAGGTTGGCAGGCAGTATACTGGCTGTTGACTCCAACGAATGATGAATCCAAGATCTCCAGGCCGAACGGTGGATTGTTCGCTCACGTACAGTTGTAGGCAGCACAACAGAATCCCGATCCACAGAAGAGTGTCTCTTTTCCCAGGATGTCCATAAATATACTGGCAGCAGGCCACACCCCTAGGGAAACTTCCTTTCAGTCGATTGGCTGCTCAAAACATATTCATCTGATCCCATCACGGGAATAATCACATCATAACTGCTTAAACCACAGAACTGTGGTCAAACCAAGTTGACACACAGCTCCAACTACCACACAAACTCACTGTCACTGAGTCGATTGACTCATAGCAACCTCCATTAGGTTTCCAAAGCTGTAAATCTTTACAGAACCAGACTGTCTCATCTTTCCTCTGCAGAGTGGCTGGTCGGTTCAAACCGCAGACTTTTGGTTAGCAGTCAAATGACTTAACCACTACACCACAGAGCTCCTTGAGATCAGATTCATAGCAACTTCTTAAGAGTTCACTTAGATCCAAAAAGTAATAAAAGTAAACTCTTGCAGAATAATTTTCCTTATGACAATTAACATTTACCAATAACTGCAACATATCAGTTTGTGTAGACCTCTTCCCAAGATCCAAGATTCCAAGTCTCTGCCTTAAAAATAAATCATTTTCCATTTTAGAAATAAAACATTCTCATATAGAAAATCTGATAAAACTTTTAATAAATGCTTATTGAAGAAAAATACATAACCAAAAAGAAAAGAAAAAATCACATATAAGCTCATCTCCTAGAGGTACTTCTGATCACATTTGGTGAGTAGTGTTCATTATTCATGTACAAATATGTGCTTCCATTATATAAAATGGGGTCATAAACACATGATATTTTCTAACCTGCTGTTTTTATTCAATGTGTGTCAGGCATCATCATTTGAAATGTCTGTATAGTGTTGTATTATATAGCAACATCATAAATTATTTAACCAGTACCTTATTGTTGTGAGGGATATTTTTTTGAATTATTAAGTTAGTAATTCTTGTGTAGTCTAATAATAAGCAGACAGATCTTTTCTTCCTTTCTCTTCAAGTTTAATTTTTTTTTTAATAGAACAACTATATTGAGACAAAGTTTATCGCAAACCACTTAACCACTTTAATTTTAATAACACATGTGGACTAGATATAAGATTGATTTTAGAAACAAAATTATTTTTGCTAGGGGTAAATATAAAAAAGAATGACTATTAGATATTTTTTCTTTATACAGACATGAAAACAGCCTTTCGCCTGCTATAATTAAGAACTAAATTGACCAGATATTTGGAATTTTCCCTATTGGATATAATTACTGAGAGTTCAAACCTTTTCAAAGAAAAGGTTTATATTCAGAGATTTAGTCAGGGTGTTAAAAATAAGCTATCTAAGTCTTTTGGATTGGTGACACATTTCTACCTTATCAGTATGCAACCACCACATTCCCTTGGCTTCATATATTCTGTAGATAGACACAAATGTAGAAAATAAAACTGTGCAGCTTCCTATATGAGAGGTCACTTCTTTCAAACATACCAGGATCCAAAGATTGTGTAACAACATCAGTATATATACCTGCTACCTTTACCCTCTGTGGTCCATTACAAAGCAAACTAGAGTATGAGTGGCCTTCACCTTTCCTCACACCAAGGAATTGTTTTTAATACTCTGTTGTTGTTGTTAGGTGCTGTAGAGTCGGCTCTGACTCATAGTGACCCTATGTACAACAGAACAAAACACTGCCCGTACTTGTGCCAGCCTCACAATCCTTACTATACCTGGGTCCATCATTGCAGCCACCGTGTCAATCCATCTCATTGAGGGCTTTTCCTTCTTTGCTGACCCTCCACCCTACCAAGCATGACATCCTTCTCCAGGGAATGGTCCCTTCTGACAACATGACCAAAGTAGGTCAGATGAAGCCTGGCCATTCTCGCTTCCAAGGAGCATTCCAGCTGCACTTCCTCCAGGACAGATTTCTTAGTTCTTTTGGCAGTCCATTGTACTTTCAGTATTCTCTACCAACACCACAATTCAAAAGCATCAACTGTTCTTTGGTTTTCCTTGTTCACTGTCCAGCTCTCACATGCATATGAAGTGATTAAAAATACCATGGCGTGGGTTAGGCATACCTTAGTCTTCAAGGAGATGTCTTTGCTCTTCAGCACTTTGAAGAGGTCTTTTGCAGCAGATTTGCATATGTCATGTGATATCTTAACTGCTGCTTCCATTGCTGCTGATTGTGGAACCAAGTAATACAAATTCTTTAACAACTCCAATCTTTTCTCCATTTATTTCTCCTGCTTATTGGTCCAATTGTGAGGATCTTTGTTTTCTTTATGTTGAGATATAATCCATACTGCAGACTGAAGTCTTTAATCTTCATCAGTAAGCACTTCAAGTCATCCTCACTTTCAGCAAGCAAAGTTGTGTCGTCTACATATTGGAGGTTGTTAATGAGTCTTCCTCCAATCCTGATGCCATGTTCTTCTTCATATAGTCCAGCTTCTCAGATTATTGGTTCAGCATACAGACTGAATGAGTAAGTATGGTGAAAGGATACAACCCTTACACACTCCTTTCCTCATTTTAAACCATGCAGTATCCCCTAGTTATGTTCAAATGACAGCTTCCTGGTCTATGTACAGGTTCCTCATGACCACAATTAAGTGTTCCGGAATTCCCACTCTTCTCAATGTTATCCATAATTTGTTATGATCCACACAATTGAATGCTTTTGCATAGTCAATAAAAAACAAGTAAACATCTTCCTGGAATTCTTTGCTTTCAGCCAAGATCCGTCTAACATCAGCAATGATATCCCTCATTCCATGTCCTCTTCTGAATCCAGCTTGCATTTCTGGAAGTTCTCTATCAATATACTGCTGCAACTATTTTTTAATTACCTTCAGCAAGATATCACAGCATGTGATATTAATGATATTGTTTGATAATCTCCACATTCTGTGGGATCATCTTTCTTTGGAATGGGTACAAATATGGATCTTTTCCAGTCAGTTGGCCAGGTAGCTGTCTTCCAAATTTCTTGGTATACATAAGTAAATGCCTCCAGTGCAGCATCCATTTGTTGAAACATCTTAACGGGTATTCCATCAGAATACCTTGTTTTTTTGCCATTCCTTGAGTGCAGCTTTGACTTCTTCCTTCAATACCATTGGTTCTTGATCATATGCCACCTCCTGAAATGGATGAATGTTGACCAATTCTCTTCGGTACAGTGACTCTGTGTATTCCTTCCATCTTCTTTTGATGTTCCTGCATCGTTCAATATTTTGCCCATAGAACTTTTCAATATTGCAACTTGAGGCTTGAATTTTTGTTCAGTTCTTTCAGCTTGAGAAACGCCAAGTGTGTTCTTTCCTTTTGGTTTTCTAACTCCAGGTCTTTGCACATTTCATTACAATAATTGACTTCGTCTTCTTGAGCTAGTCTTTGAAATATTCTGTTCAGTTTTTTTAAAAATATATTTTATTGAAATATAATTTATGTACAGTGAAATACACAAAACTAAAGTGACATGGGACAATGCATTTTTTTTTTTTTTTTGCAGTGTTCCCTCCTCCTGTTCAGCTCTTCTTTCTTGTCATTTCTTCCATTTGCTTTAGCTGCTCTCCATTCAAGGGCAAGTGTCAGGGTCTCTCCTGACGTCCATTTTGGTCTTTTCTTCCTTTCCTGTCTTTTTGATGACCTTTTGCTTTCTTCATGGGTGATGTTCTTGCTGTCATCCCACAAATCTCTGGTTTTCAGTCATTGGTGTTCAATGTATCAAATCTATTCTTTAGATGGTCTCTAAATTCAGGAGGGATGTAATTAAGGTCATATTTTGGCTCTCATGGACTTGTTTTAGTTGTCTTCAGCTTCAACTTGAACTTGTATATGAGCAGTTGATGGTCTGTTTGACAGTCAGCTCCTGGCCTTGTTTTGGCCAAAGATACTGCACCTCTCCATCACCTCTTTTCACAGTTGCAGTTGATATGACTCCTGTGTCTCCATCTGGCGAAGTCTGCACATATAATTGTCATTTGTGTTGAAAAAAGGTATTTGCAATGAGTAAGTTGTTGGTCTTGCAAAATTCTATCTTGTGATCTCCAGCATTATTTCTATCACCAAGGCCATATTTTTCAACTACTGGTGATACTTCCTTGTTTCCAACTTTTGCATTCCAATCACCAGTTATAATTAACACATATTGATTACATGTTTGGTCAATTTCAGACTGCAGAAATTGGTAAAAATCTTCAATTTCTTCATCTTTGGCTTTGGTGGTTGGTGCGTAAATTTGAATAATAGGTGTATTAACAGGTCTTCCTTGTAGGCATATGGATATTATCCTGTCACTGACAGCACTGTAGTTCAGAAGAGATCTTGAAACAGTCTTTGTGATGATGAATGCCATGCCATTCCTCTTTAATTTATCATTCCCAGCATAGTAGATCACATGATTGTCTGATTCAAAATGGCCAAAACCAGTCCATTTCAGCTCACTAATGCTGAGGATATTGATCTTTATGCGTTCCATTTCATTTTTGACAACTTCCAATTTTCCTAGATTCATACTTTGTAACATTCCATGTTCTGATTATTGATGGATGTTTGCAGGTATTTCTTCCCATTTTGAGTCATGTCACATCAGCAAATGGAGGTCCCGAAAGTTTTACTCCATCCACATCATTAAGGTCAGCGCTACTCTGAGGAGGCAGCTCTTCCTCAGTCATATTTTGAGTGCCTTCCAACCTGAGGGGCTCATTATCTGGCACCATATCGGACAATGTTTCAGCGCTATTCATAAAATTTTCCAGTAATATATCAGTGTTTCACTGCTGCTCCTAAGGTTTTCATTGGCCAATTCTTTGAGAAGTGGATGGCCCCTTCCTTCTTCCGTGTCTGTCTTAGTCTGGAAGCTCCGATGAAACCTGTCCACCATGGGTGACCCTGCTGGTATTTGAAATATTGGTAGCACAGCCTCCAGCCTCACAGAAACACACAAGACACCACAGTACAACAAACTGACAGATGGAGTAGTGATTTAATATACTACAAACAAGTAATTAACTACAGCTGTAAAAGCCAAAGATTCTGCCTATTTCATTTTCAAGTGTGAAAGTATTAGGGCCACAATTCCTTGGTTGAAAGAGGCCATGTGTTCTTTGGAGATAGCAGTGTGTTACTTGTGTGACACTTTTTAAAGAGCACCTGCAAAACATGTCCTCGGAGAATCCTTTCTTCATTATGACCACAAAAAGCTTTTATTGTACTAAATGCTATGCAAAGTACAACAAATGGACATACTGTCAGTAGTTTGTGTTTTCAACTCTAAACAATTCTATAAAGTAAAAGCACAAAGGAAAAATATGCAAAAGAACAAAGATATAAATAAATTAAGATGTATTCATATTACAATTACAAAAGGGAGGAGAGAGGAGTAGGAGGACCCTTGGAAATAGCTATTTTGATGGGAAGGTTTAGAACTCCCCCATTCCCCTGAACCGAGATAATTAAGTACATGGAAGCAGGCAGAAAACACTGATGGCCTTGGCCATTTCAACTGAATAATTAAACATTTACATGTATTAAGTGTCTACTATATGTACCATTGGGTAATGTGTTTTAGATTCAAAAATGTCAAGACAAAATAGGTCCCAATCCTCCCCCGCTCCAGTGGTAGAGTCCAAAAAAACTTATAACACATTATACTGTGCTTAGGAAGATGGGGCAATCTACTTCCATAGTGATACTGCCTCGGAAACCCAAGGAGGGGTTGCTATGAGTTGAGTCCGACTCGACGGCACATAACAACAACAACAACAGATTTTGTATGGTTCTCCCACTTTGACCACTACTTTTAGGTGTCAGATGGCATTCCATACTGCAAGATGAGGAATGCCATTCCCCATGGGTTATATGACAGCTCATCAGTTTTCTTCCTGTGGAAATGACATAGTTGGGAAAACACAGTAGTGTCCAGTTTCCCCTACAGCCTTGCCTCCTCTTCTGAAATGGGCTTCATGAAGGGTACACCCAGGTCTAACCAGCAGGCTATAGATATGAAACAATCCAAGGCTAAGATAAAGAGAGCTCTTCATTTTGACTGCTTATTCCCTCCACCCAAATTTCCTTTCAGGTAGCTGTGAACAACTGAAATGGGGATGGGCAAGGAGTATCTATTTAATAACACTGTGATAAGATGAAGTAAGATATAAATGATAACACTATATTACTACTATTTCCTTATCTCATTTGATCACTTGAAATGGGCCCTGTCTTAAACTACTAGGTTCCAAAAAGTGATTGTAAAAATTTCCTGGTTAATTAGTAATCTTCTCTAAGTGACAAGAGGAAATCCAGAGCAAAGAAAGGGCTAGAAGGGACTCTGAGAGGTCATGTATCTCCTGACTTCAGAGAGACTATCGAAAACCTCATGAACAAATATAAACTCATTTTTAGATGACTTCAAGGAGAAGGATTACATTTTCCTTCAACAAAACTGTCTATTGTTTAATAGTCACTGTTGGTAACATCTTTGTGACATCTCATCCAGTTATCCTCAACTGTAGAGTACATCAGAATCACTTGGAGGGGCTGTTAAAATACAAATGGAATGAACAGATAGTGGCTGGAGCCTGAGAACATGCATTTCTCACACATTCCCAGGTTCTGCTAATGCTGCAGGCTCACTGTGGGAACCACTGCCCTAACCTAACCCTTATTGGACCACACGTTTATATTCTCAATGGAAACAGATAATAGTCAACCATCATTCTTTGGTATTGAGTCATATAGATATGTGAATAAGAATCTGAGTCCCCTAGTCATTTTTTTCCTCCAGGCTAAATAATACAAGTTCCCTAACCTCTTATTATAGTCATCATTTTCCAACCCTTTAATCATTTTTTGAAGTTTTTTGTTGAGGCCTCTCCAAGTTTCTTAGTTGTGGAGCCATGAACTAGACTTAGAACCTTAGTCAGCGACAGGCTGATGAGTATAAATGGAAGAATGACTCACAGATTCATGCAATGGACTTCTATTTATTAATCTCTAATACCTGAGCTTGCCTTATTAACTCTTCTTCTGATTCATGCTCTTCTGACTCCTTCATGAGCTTCAGTAATGCTTAGTTGGCCTTTGGAATGCCTTTCTTCTGAGAAGCTTAAAACATTTCTCTAACTAATTTAGCAGTTGACTCAACATCCTAAAGCAACGTAGGGTTAAGAAACTTGTTCAAAGATACCTTGCATATCAGTTTAGGAGGACAAAGAATATCTGGATTTCCAGATTTCTATCTAAACACAATTTGATAGAGAAAGATGTTTCTACATTTCTTCGGCTTATTAAGAAATCGAGTTTACCCCCCTCTCGTAGTAATAACAACAACAGTTCCAGGTTCAGGTGAAACTGCTGACTCCTTTCCCTTTGCAGAGAACTGGAAGGGAGGCATCAGGCTCCTGGGGTGACTGCTCTCACTTAACTCCATCACTTCCCCCACTGCTGGGAGAAAGAGGGAAGCAGTGCCCTCAGTGGCCCTGCAGCCTACTCTAATCCTAATCCTTCATTTGACCAAAGACCAAATGAACTGAAAGCTAAATTGCCCTCGACCCACCCTACCTCATCTTGTTTTCCTTTTCTTCATTCTCATATTCTTTCTCCTGACATTTTATTGAGTTTATTATGTCATGGGGCCAGTCTCTATGCACTTTTAATTCTGTACACAGTCTCTGTCATTTTAGCACGTGAGTTCTTTGAGAGTAGAAACTATGCTTTCTTTGTGCATTGTAAGTGCTCTGTGGGTGCTTAATACATGCTAAGTAATAACAGCAGTCCCAGCATTTCCAGGAGAAATCAGCGTTCATCCCCCATGGTCAGATCTTATTACCGTATATTATGTATAAGATGGACAAGGCCAAAGGCACCCCTCTGCTCACTGTTCTTTCCCTTTAGATGAAACAGGTGAAACTTAACAAAGCTTCCTCCCACAACACTGACCCTTGAAAGAACATTCTACAGATGTGATCAGTAAGCACTTGCATTCAGCTCCAAACCCAAAGGCAACTTATTATATCATGTGGTTCCCATAGAGCTATACAGACAAATTACCTACTAAAAGCGAGGTGGATGACAGGGACACAGATTCCTCCTTTCTCTCAAAATCCCTCAAAGTTACAGAGCAGAAGGCTATCTCCTACAAATAAAGTAACAGTAAAAGAAATCTATGGCAATCAGGAGCTACTATGTCAGAGCCTCTGGGTGTGTAACTATTTTAAGAGGCAGAGGAATAGAATGAGAGAGCAGACCGCCAGTGAAAGCAGCACAGAACAGGGCTTGAGGATATATGTGTACATTCAGAGTTAGCTGGAGTGAGGCCCATAGCAGTGGGAGGTGCAGGTGTGCACAGCACATGGGTTGGAACCAGGAGCTCCCGGACGCTACAGGTCATGAAGCTGCTCATGTTTCTCAGCACTTGGATTCCCCATTTGTGCCTCTATGAGCCCAACTCATTGTGATCTGTCACACCCAAGGTCGTAACCAGTCAACACTTCTCAAAAGGGCACTGTAACTAAGATCACTTCATCAGGCACACAGGCAGAAGAGTAGCGACAAGAACCACAGTACCAGCAAACCTGAGAGACTCCGGGACTGTCACTGACATAATTAAAACACTCTCCTCTTTCACTCACCGGTATCACTCTCTCACAGCACATAAATTAATAACATAAACACTGTGAATGTATTTTATGACCATTTTAGCAACTCCTCCTAAAAGAAAATATGCTTCTTAGTAGTGAAAAAAAAAAAAATAAAATAAAAATTTCCTTCTGTCAATTAAAAACATACATAAATTCTAAACAAAAGCTTGAGAAATAATCTAATATCCAACTACATACAATATAGCAGAGTTCTGATAGTGTATTATTAGCAACTGGCAGTAAGAATGAGCACTGTTATATTCTTTGGGTAAAAGTATGTATTACATAGCATCTACTGGAAGAAAATCCCTCTTACTGCTTGGGATTAAAACATTATAGACTTTTCTGTTGTAATTACAACTCATCTGGACTGCAAATTTCTCTTCTGCTCAATAAAAAATGAAGATTAAAAAAAGTTTCCTTCCAAAAATAGCCCAAGAACTCAGTTCTATTTTCCTTTCTTACATTTTTTTCCCACTAAATGCATCACTAAAACATTTCCTTTCATTGTTAACATCTTATGTCACTTGTACTTAAAAGCAGACAAAACATCATAACAAAAGAGTTTTTAAATAAAGGTTTTCAAAATGAGAAAATGACATTCACAATACTAACGGAGGGTATGCCTCCCTCCTTACTCAGAGATGACAGAGACATGGATGGCTGGTAAGCAGCGACTATCCTATTTGAATGGTTTCATTAAAATCAATATTCCCAAAGCTAATATAATCCGTATTTTAACTGATAATGAAATTAGTACTTGATTCTGTGTTACAAGCAAGTTGTCTGACATAAAGTCAGTCTACTCTGAATTAACACTCATTTCAGACTAGGCAAGGTGACTTGCATTTGCCATTCAATATTGAAATGTTTAGTTTCCATCGTAAATCCAGCTGGCAATGATTTATTAGATTAAGGATAGTTAAGATTAGAGAATGTCATGGCCTTTGGTTAATTTTGATAACTAAATCAATCTTCCAGAGGATGCTTTCAGTCACTTTCCAAAGCCTTCTAATTTTTTTTTTTTTTTTTAAGTATTTTTCTTTAGGAATACACGGGTCTACTTTTAAGCACAAAATCCTCCTTAAAAAAGAAAAAAGCAAACAAAAAAATTGACCATCTATTTAAAAAAATTACATTTGACACATTATTTCGGCATCATAAACTTCTTGTAGCTAAAGGGTAAATATGGTAATAATAGGAATTCACTTTTAACAGCTTTTCTCCCTAAGATTTAGGTTACCATAGAAAATAAAACTCAATGATACAACATAACGTTTCCATATTTGCAGTAACCATTTCCATTATCAAATATTTAATTAGAGAAAATAAGTAATAATCTACAGATTGCTTTTGCAAAAATAAAAAATAAGAATCAAACACTTCCTCTTGGGAAAACTAAGTAAGGTAGGTTTCTTGCAATAGGACACATGTAAAGAAAAAGTTTTTGCCCATACTTAGATTCCTCTATAGATTTACCCACCTCAAAGTCTTCAGGTTTTCTCAAGAGATTAAAAAAAAATTACTGTGATAGTAACATTCAGAAGGTTTAAGGAAAAAAGAACAAAGAGAAGTCTTAGAAATTCACCCAGTACTTACAAGTAGTTTTAAAGGAAATCTGAGCCACAATTCTTCAGAAGGCTGTTCTCTCGATCATAAACACAATCTGAAGTCTAAAATAGATATCCTATCACATTAGGCCAAGAAGTCATATTTCAGCTTACTAACTTCTACTTGGGTAAACAGTTTTACTACTCTGAACAAATCCCAGCTAAAATTAACTGCAACAGCGCAGCAGGCAGGAACACGCCGATTTGCATCATGTGTGCCGGGATTTATTCACTAGGACAACATCAGTGTCCTCTTAATGGGAAATTTGGCAAAGGGGCGTGCTCTGGTGAACAATACATAGCATCATGATTATGCTAATTACTGAATTCAGTCCAATAATACTAACTTAAGTTGCTTTTGCAAGTACTGACAAAGATAAAGAGTAATAAGCTCCTTTCACAACAGGCATTCACTTGCTTTTTAAGCCCATTCAAACCACACAAAACTTTGGCAACAAGGTGGCAGTACTGTATGCTCTTCACAGGGACAAGCAAAAGAAATTCTGTCAGATTATTTCAACGGCATGAGTAGATGCTATACTGTGTGAAATTAAATGGACATCAAATACACATGCCAAAAAGTCTATATAAAGAAGTAGCCTCAAAAGAAAAGCTTTTCTCTTTACGTATAATGAGCTAGTTTAGTTTACTGGCTTTCTAGCTTTTTCTTCTGCACCCCCCAAGGAGTAAGGACACAGATTCACTAAAAATTACAACTGAGAACAGACATCTCAAATATTTGCAAAAGGCGTCGTCTTTGGCAAGAAGCATTCTGAAATACATTTCACTACCTAGGGTGGTTTATCAATCTGAGTCAACTCCACGACATCCACCACCACCACCACCACCACCACCACCACCACCACCACCACCACCACCACCACCACCACCACCACCACCACCACCACAGCTGACTGACCATCTACAATGCACAGTATAGCTCAAGCTAACTCTAAAGCCAAGTCTACAGCTTTTGTAATGTAAAACTTCGAAGTAACACAAAACTTTCTTTAGAAAACATAAACTCTCTTAAGAAGTACAACGTATCAAAGACACAGAACTATTTAATATCTATTCAAAATGGTTTAGACTAGTTTGCTTTAGATATTTAAGTACTAATGACATAGTTTGCTCTCACCAGATACTTTATGAAAGATATCAAAGCACTGTACTGTCATCAATCAAATCTCCAGATGTCTCTGGGAGATGTCATTTCCCCCATTCTCTCTTTCTCTCTCTCTCTCTTTTTTTTTTTTTTTTTTTAACAAATAAGACTACAGACATAGGGGATGTCACTGTCTTGTCCAGGGCTTTTCTCTGAACCCACACTGCATCGCTCCACCCCCGTTAGACCCTCTCTGACAATTCTTCTATATAAACAATTGAGCTATAATCCTACAGATCTTCTTAGAGCTGTTTGTTTTTCTAATTTGAAAATGTCATATGTCAGTAGTCATCAAGAGATTTAGTTTACTCAATTCCCAAATCCCAGTTCTGAGCTCCAGGGGCTTAAAAAACATCTTTTGATTCTGTATCCTGTACAATGGAAACTTAAAATGTGACCATGTCCTTATGAGGCACTGTCCATCTGTGGCACACAGGCCAAAATGGCACAGGGGCTGATCTTCAGCGGTACAAACTGGTAGCCACAAGTACAATCCCTCCTCTGCATTGTTTACAAAAACTGTTGGCTGCTAGTCTGGGATTCCACCTTGACTGCCCAACCTGGGGTCATGGCAGCCAGCACTTCCTCCACCTCCATGAGTCAGAGCTGGTGTGCACTGTACCAGCTAAGCCAAAGTTGCTGGGAGGTGGGCATTCCACACGCTATACAAAAAGGGAAGAAGTAGGCACTTACCAAAGGTGATTCTCAATAATCCGCAGCAAATTTACTCTTGAATTCTTAATGTCAAAAGAGAACACTGAGGCTATTTTTGACACAATGATCCTTATTATCCTATTATGCCATAGTTCAGTAGAAGAATTTAAACCAAAACATTATTTCTTCCTTAAACCAGAAAGTAAGAAAAAGCAAATATACTACGTTTATTTTTGATCCTTCAACTCAGACTGTTGCTTTGCATCAGAGCAGAACACTATGAAGACCCCACATCCATTACACTGAAGAGAGGAGGAGACTGAACAGTGTTCCAGTTCCTCATGTGTCAAATACGCTGAGTATGACTCCACTGTTCTTTCAACAGCAGCCACACCTGTTCCAAAATGCAAGAACCAAAACATTCCAAAGAAAATACTGTATCCTCCAATCTGCATTAGTCACTCTGCTGCTTCCTTTGATTAGTGAACATAAGAGTCAAGCATACTCTTGTCCCAATCATACTTAGGACAGCAGAGAAAAGTCCACGTGTATCATAGAAAGCAAGGTAAATTCTTCCCATTAATTCTCATAAATTTTTGGTAGTGGCAAGGAGGGACAGGCAGCACTGTGTGAGTAGGGTGGCAATCTATGGGACCTTTAGTTCAATAAATCCATTAAAAAGGCAACATGAGCGGTGCTAATGAGTTAACCTATATACTCTCTAGAACAGCCACATCTATAATTTTAAATTTTCTAGTGTCTAACATTAAAAAAAGTAAAAAGAAACAGGTAAAATTAATTGTAATAATACTGAATAAAAAGCTCAAGATATCCACAATACTATCAGCTCAACATGTAATCGATATAAAAACTTATTGTGAGCTATTTTATATTTCTTTTGTCTTAAGTCTGCAGGATCCAGTGTATCCTCTACATTTACAGTGTATCTCAGTTGGACTACCCCCATTTCAAATGCTAAGTAATCACACATGGCTAGTGACTATCACATTGGACAGAGCAAGTTCAGAAATATCTTCTGGCAATTTTTCTACAACACATATTAACACGTACATGTATATGGGCATGTGCTCATTCACATACACCCAACAAGATACTCAATAAGCATAAACTAAGATATTGGGGCAGTAAGCAAAAAAAAAAAAAAAGTCTGGTTCTTGTCTACTCTGTTGCAGGGTACTGCCATGAGTTGGAATGACTCAATAGCACCCAATACCACTGAAACAACAATACAAAATGTTCTGTTTCACTGTATGTATTTTTCTGGGGAGATAATTTTCTTCATAGCCTTTTCAAAGAGACTAGTGACCCCAAAAGGCTAAGAGCTATGAGTGTTGACTAGCAGATGGTAAAATAAATAGAAAGCTAAGAAATGCAAAGATGAGGAATTTAGGCAGACAGAAAGAGAGGGGGAAAAAGGAGAGAGACAGGGCTAAAAGACAAATAGGCCAAAAGGAGTAGAGCAGAAAGACAAATAAGTCCATCTCATGGCATGAAATTCACTTATAAAATCATTTAACAAATATGGATATGTTCCAGTTACTTGCTAGGTGCTGAAGATACAGAGACAAAAGACAAGGTCTCTATGTTCAAGGAACTCAAGTTATAGTGAGAAGACAGACTCACCCAGGCAAATATAACATTGGTGAGCATGAAGATGAAGTTATGTGCAATGTGCTATGGGAGCACATAGGAAGAGTGAAGTTTATTTTTAAATGAAGGTTATTTTCTAATAAAATATAAAGTTTTTACATATAAGTTCTGGAAGAACCCAGGGTTCTGGATTTTATTACAGATTTTTAGAGGCATCATGGATGGAAACCATTTGAACCCTGAAAAGGGATTACAATGACTTTATTTTTTGGGAGACTCATTAAGAAATCAGGCACTCCAAAGTATTGAAAATTACTACTGGAACCAATCATTCAGACTCCATTCTAAACTACCTATTCTCTTCAAATTAAACCTGGTTATTTGGTCCCACTGGACACTAACAAAGGTGGCAGGGTATGGAAAGAGTACTGTTGTTGTTGTTGTTATGTGCCATTGAGTCAGACCCAACTCATAGCAACCCCTCCTTGGGTTTCCGAGGCGGTATCACTACGGAAGTAGATTGCCCAACCTTCCTTCCAAGGAGTGGCTGGTGGGTTTGAAGCGCCAGCCTTCTATCACCATAGTTCCCAGGTTTTCAGAGGATAACATGAAATACTCAAAGTTTTCATGCTGAAGGAAAAAACCACATCAACCTATTAGGAAATAAACTTTTGTTTTTGGATTAGAGTCGTGAAGTCAGAAAGACCTAGATTTAAAATATAGTCTACCATCTACTAGCTACATGACCTCTGGCAATTTAGCCTCTGTGAGTCTGTTTCCTCATCTGTAAACCAGGAGTAGTAATGCCTACATCAAGGGAAGTGTTGGAACTAGATGAGATGATGTAAAGCACTGGCACATAGAAGCACTCAATAAATGCTCAATAAATGGCTACAGCCATTACAATCACATCACCTCCACCATCAGCTTAGCATTTGTTAAAGATCAATTTGGGATATTTACTGAGTGATGATTAAAGGCTTCCTACTTTTATAACTCAAAACTTCAAAAAATAAAAAGTTGAAGGGAGCTTCAGGTAATTGTTAAATATCTCAGGCAGGGGCAGATTACCCAGTAAGCAAGATAACCATGGGCTTACTTATCCTTATTTGCTAAGTGGTAGTGAACAATTTCATGTGGGTTTCACCTGTGGTGAAACTGTGCACTACTGATTAATAAGTATGCACAAGTAAGTCTGTGCCTATCTTGCTTACTGTCAGGGAATGTAAATTTGAAAAGAGGCTTTGATTCTATAGGAAGATGCTGTGGGCTGGGAAAGAGACAGATGCCAGCTATACCTGAAGCAGAATTTTTGATGTAAAAAAATGTGAAATTGTTCACTACAGATTAGTAAGTAAGTATAAGTAAGCCTGTGCTTACCTTGCTTACTGAGTAATCCGACACTGATCTCAAGGGAACTTGGGGTCCCATAAGCTCTCTCTTTGGTCATAAGATATGACACCCCCCCCAAAAGAAACCCCAAAACCCCAAAAGACCCCACTGCCAATGAGACCTATTTAATTTCTATTTTATCTCCTCATGTCCCCAGCTTGAGGTTGAATCAGAAATTAGGAATTCCTTACAAACGCCATAGGGTGGTAGACTGTTGCAGTAATGACCCTCTATTTGTTCCTGCTTCCCTGTATCCACACCCTTGGGTAGTCCTTTCCCACATGGACTGCAAGCTTGGTCAGCAATACAAGAGCAAATATAACACAGACACTTGAAAAGTAAGACCCATCAAGATTTCCTTCTTGCTGCACCTTGGAACCCTGAGACCATCATGGAAAGTAGCCCTGGCTATCTACTGGAGGATAAGAAGAACACATGGAGCAAAGACGGGCCATTGCTGCTCGGTGCCCCCTCCACCAGCCAGCCTGCCAACTATCTGACATATGAGTGAGGCCATCCTAGACCATCCAGCAGTAGCCAAGCTGTCTGCCAAACAAGAACCTCCCAGGTGACCTACAGCTCAGTAGGAGAAAGACCTGGTGACAGGCTCCCATAAAGAATACAGTCTAAAGAACTTTACGGGGCAGTTCTACTCTTTCACATGGGATCACTATGAGTCAGAATCAACTCAATGGCACCTAAGAACAATGAAAATATTAGGGTGGTTTGTTATGCAGCAAAAGCTCACTAATATACATACTTTCAAAACATCTGTAATATTCCATCCCTTTATCTCTAAACAAAATCCTTTAAAATGAATCTGTTGTTGTTGTTGTTATGTGCTGTCGAGCAACCCCTCCTTTCCCAGGCAGTATCACTACGGAAGTAAATTGCCCCATCTTCCTTCCGAGGAGTGGCTGGTGGGTTTGAACCGCCAGCCTTCTGGTTAGCAGTCAAGTGCCTTAGGCACTATGCTACCAGAGCTCCTAAAATGAATCTATGTCTACTTAATTCTTCAAATTCACAATTTTGATCACTATATTTACTTTTTCTGCTATGTCAACCATTATGTTAATCAAAAGAAAATGAAACAGTGGTGTAGTCTGATAATTCCATTTTATAATTCGAAACAATTTTTATGTGGCCTTCATTGCTAAAGAAGATTCCTCCATCCTAGCCTTTAGAGTGATGTTTGTTGTTGTTGTCAAGTGCCGTTGAGTCATCTCCAACTTCAGTGACCCTATGCATAGCAAAACGAAACACTGCCCAGGCCTGTGCCAGCCTCACAATCCTTGCTATACCTGAGCCCATCGTTGCAGCCACTGTGTCAATCCATCTCATTGAGGGCCTTCTCACCTTCACTGACCCTCCCCTCCACCTTACTAAGCATGATATCCTTCTCCAAGGAATGGTCCCTTCTGACAACACAACCAAAGTAGGTGAGACAAAGTTTGGCCATTCTTGCTTCCAAGGAGCATTCCAGCTGTACTTCTTCCAAGGCAGATCTGTTAGTCCTTTTAGCAGTCCATGGTACTCTTAGCATTCTTCTCCAACACTACAACTCAAAAGCATCAACTTTTCTTTGGTCTTCCCTGTTCGTTGTCCAGCCTCACATGCATATGAGGCGACTGAGAATACCATGGCTTGGGTTAGGTGCACCTTAGTCTTCAAGGAAACATCTTTGCTCCTCAGCACTTGATAGAAGCCCTTTGCAGCAGATTTGCCCAATGCAATTCATCATCTGATGTCCTGACAGCTGTTTCCGCTGGTGTTGATTGTAGAACCAAGTAATATGAAGTCCTTGACAACTTCAATCTTTTCTCCATCCATTGTGAAATTGTTTATTGGAACCAGTTGTGAGCATTTTTGTTTTCTTTATATTGAGGTATAATCCATACTGCAGACCGCTACACTAGACTTCTTTCTTGCTGCATCTTGGTGATACACTGACATAAATCATAGCTGTTCAATCTGTCTTTAGTATTTCAGAATTAGATTAAGAGTACCAATTTACACACACATGAACAGAGAAATACACCTCTAAAGGAAATATTTTCTTTTCCTTCAACAGTTGTTTTTTGTAAGCTTAAAAAAAAAAATATGCACAGTAGCAAACTCAAGGTGGTTCTTTTAAAAACAATGATCAATAACTAATTCAGCAAACTTATGACATACTTTATATCAGAACTATAAAAGTAAAGGCAGTATTATTATTGCTTCTTGAATACTTAACATATTTTATTTTTTAAAGTATCTTAATATTCTTCTGGGAGATTCCACCCTACTGTACATTTCTAAAAGTAACTCAATTAACACACATTTGTTGTACAGTTGTCCTACCATTATGAAACTTCCAAGCATTTCTAAGGTATGTCAGAATAGCAGGATGCCCATGACTACAGCAGAAAATTATATAAATGACAGTTCTGCCTTCAAGAAGTTTATAATCTGACCAAGCCTATGACACACGAGAGTACACATAGACTTTCTACCATATAAGGGAATAGTCATTATCCCGAAGAGTAAAAACTCATTCCAATAGCATTGTAAGAAAGGAAGAAGAGTTGGGATAATTAGGAAAGGCATCTTGGAGGAAGTGACATCTGAATTGAGCTTTTGTATGACAATGAGCTTTCAATAGCAAAAGGAGTGGAAAGACCATTATAAAGAAGCAGTAACACAAGCAAAGAGAAATAAAAAGGAAAGTTGTAACATATGTCTGGGGAACGGCTTGGAATAAAATCTCAGCTCTATCAATTAATATGATTTGACCACTGATAAATTACTTAATTTCTCCAAGTCTGTGCCACAGATTATCAAACGAGAGTATGCACTTTACAGCAAGACTGCCTGGGTTCAAATTCCAGCTTCATCACTTACGAGTTAGTTGTTGACTGTGGGTAAGTTACTTTAGCTCTCTGTGCTTCAGTTTCATCTTTAAAATGGTGATAATAATTATACATATACCTCATAGGGCTATATATTATGAAGATTAAATGAATTTATATTTGCAAAGCACAAAGGTCATGCATGTTTTGGGGTACCCAACATCAGTCTCTATTCAGCTAAAAGAACAGTGCTGTCCCTCCTCTCAAATTGTGGCTCCCTTCTTTCTCTGGGGACAACAATTCTGCATTTGCTGATAAAAGATACAAGGTTTGAAACGCCAGACAAACACAGTAGGGCTGCCGCTTATAAAACTACAGAGTAATAATATATCATGAAAACATGTTATAGGGAAAAATAAGCATAGGCTTGTTGTTGTTGTTGCTATGTGCCGTCGAGTCGAACCTGACTCATAGCGACCCCCCTTAGGTTTCTGAGGCGGTATCATTATGGAAGTAGATTGCCCCATTTTCCTTCTGAGGAGTGGCTGGTGGGTTCCAACCGCCAGCCTTCTAGTTAGCAGTCAAGTGCCTTTAGGCACTACGCTACCAGAGCTCCTCCAAGCACAGGCTTAATTACATGTAATCTGAACTTCTATAATTTATTAGTATCCAAGTTAATCTACAAAAACCCTTAAACATACTGTAATTTGAGATTCTGAAAAAGCAGGAAACATTAGATTTAAATCCACAGTATGTCAAGAGGTAGATTTACCAAACCTTACCAATCCTTGACTAATTTCACTTGAAGTAGTTATATATCTAAATTAAAAATACTTTTATGTGCGGTTTCATTACTAGAATCTGTGAATGTTAAACTGAGTTCCTGTCATTTTTAAGATGAAAGTACTAAAGATAATGCTTGTAATAATCAGATTACATTAAAAACAAGACAGAAAAATGCAAAAGTACTTGAAAATAGTCTGTTATGTTGAAGTAACACTTTCCTGCAAGCACTAGTTGTTTGTTTAGCAATCTCTTTTTAACATAGTGCAAACATAACTTTCACTTATCACAAGTCAATCTTTATTGCCAATTCTGCATTAGAAAGTATTCAGTGAACAGAATATGAATTAGTGAATTGTGCTGAATTGCTAATCATACATGTTCACTTCTCAGTTTGCTCCATCCAATTATAGCAAAACTATTAAGATTCAGGCAACAAGCAATAGGCTTCCCAAATCTTTTGGTACAAACATAAATTGGGTATCAAATACTAATTTTGTTATTTCAATCTGCATTGTTTCACAGCAATCAAACCTGCTTCAAGAGCACTTACAATCTTTTTTTGGTAAGGTCTATTAAGTACCTCAGAAGAATGCCCTGGCAATCTCCTTCTGAAAGATGACAGCCATTGAAAATCCTATGGACCACAGTTCTACTATGCAATACATGGGGCCATCATGAGTCAGAATTGACTCAATAGTAACTGTGTGTAGATACATAATTTATTTATTTAATGTTATTTTTTGGTGAAAATATTCACAGTAAAATCCACTTACATTCCAGTTTCTAGACACAATGATCAGTGACAGTGGTGATATTCTTCACATTATATCAACATTCTTGTTATTTCTGTCCTGATTGTTTTGCTTCCATTTACTTAAACTCCTGCCCCCAACCTTCCACCTATGCTTTAAAACAGCTGTTGACCCCTTTGGTCTTACAGAGATAATTTTTTAAAAAATACAATAGTCAAGGGTGACAATCTTTACTCCTTGGGTTAAACTGTTACTTACTTTAAAGGTGACTTCAGGGAGTAGTTTCAATTCAAGATTTAAGGGCTATATAGTCTCAGAGACTCCTTCAGCCTCAGTGGGTCCATAAGTCTAGAATCTTTAAGACTCTCCACATTTTTCTCCTTTTTTTTAAATCAGGATCCATCCATTGTGTTCCTGATCAGAACATTCAGTAGTGGTAGATGGGTACCATCTAGTTCTTCTGGTCTCAAGGTGAAAGAAGCACTGGTTCACAGAAACAATTCATTCTATAGGCCAGTTCCTTCTCTGACTCTTGGGTTTCCTTCTTACTCTTTTGTTCAGGTTGAATAAAGCCCAACAGTCTTAGGAGCTCTGGTGGAGTACCTAAGATTCGACTGCTAACCAGAAGGTTGGTAGTTCAAACCCACATGGCCCTACGACTCCAAACCAAGGACACTAATTCATGAGGTGGTTGGTTATATCTAATTAGTATCAGCATCTGTAGCCTCACCACCCATCTTTTTTTGTGGTTGTTTGCTATAAAACCATTTTTTCAAAAGCACTTTGTAACTTGAAATTTAAGACTAGCTAAAGAAAAGATGGCTGTATTTTGACAGAACTGTACTGCTGAGTTCATTCAAATCTCAGCTCTAGTTTTGAAACTTTACTAGATTTGAGACAAGTTATTTAACAGAATTTTCTCTGCCTTATTCACCCATCTATAAAATGAAGGTAAGAATCTACATCATAGGATTGTTGCAAAAATGAGTTAATGTGTATATGTATGCAGAGCAGTGCTTATGAATTTTAGTCATCTAAAGTAACATTGAAAGGTAATTCCTGGCTGAACTATCAGTCCGTGGTGGCTAGAGAATCTATTCTGGGATGCTGGGTTTCCAGGTTCTCTGTATCTTATTTCAGGTAGACAGGAAACATGTAGGGTAGGACTGAAAAGGATCTTCATAGCTCAATGCTACCAGTTTTACTATCAATAATTTCAACTGTGTTCTCATGGCTCCTGCTACTCCATGATCAAGTCTCTGAGCATTTGTAATCTGTTAAAGAGCAGATACCCAAGTAGATTGCCTAACCTTCCTTCCGAGGAGTGGCTGGTGGGTTTGAACCACCAGGCTTCTGGTTAGCAGTCAAATGCCTTAGGCACTACGCCACCAGAGCTCCTAAGTATGTGGTAGAAGATCATAATTGGTACCATTGTACCAAGAGACTTGGGAAATCAAGAATTTATTTTCAAATTTTTAATATTTTTGCTGTAAACGGATGTGGTCTGCTCCCAACAAGATAAGGTGAGAGTGAATCACTTCTAGGGTTGTTGTTGTTTGTTGTTATGTGCTGTTGAGTCAGACCCGACTCATAGCGACCCCTCCTTGGGTGTCCGAGGCGGTATCACTATGGAAGTAGATTACCCAACCTTCCTTCCAAGGAGCGGCTGGCGGGTTTGAACCGCCAGCCTTCTGGTTAGCAGTCAACTGCCTTAAGCACTACGTTACCAGGTGTAAGATGTTCAAAATCAACCTCAAATTAAAAGCAATGAAATATTCATAAGCACTTCTATTTTTAGTTGGCTACAAGAGTCCAGTAGGTGGCCAGTTTCAACAGAGGGGCATAGCCTAGCTTTTTTGATGATGGCAAACGTACACAATCTTATCCCATTAGCACTAAGTAATTATTAAATATTACTCCAATGAGTCTTCATTTTTCAAAGCAGTAGCAATAAACAAAAAATAAACTCAGCTCTAAGGGAGCTAACCATCCAGTAATTATAATAATCTCACGGGCCATTCCCAGAAATACCAGAAACAAGTTCCTTTGTATAGGCTTGGTTCACATAAAGAGGAATGGGATAAACAGTACTGAGATATCTGTGGTTGATTTTGATGAAATAAGAGACCACTATATTTTAGATTGTATTGCTAGTTTCTTCTTTTTCTTGATATTACATTCCTGTCCCAGTTCTTTCACTTAAGATTTGTCTACAGAAATGCTTTTAAAAGATGACTGATAGAATTTCTATTTGGGGTGATGAAAAGTTTTGGGAATAAATAGTAGTGATGGTTGTACAACATTAAGAATATAATTAGTGTCATTGAATTGTATGTGTAAGAATGGCTAAAATGGAAATTATATATATATAAATATACATACTTATATATTGCTTTACTTGTGACAAATGTAACAAAACATGTGCCACTTCAACATTCTTCACATGTACAATTCAGTGACATCAATTATGTTTACTATGATGTTCAACTAATCACCATTATCCATTTCTAGGAATGTATATTTTACCCCAATGAATATTTTTTTTAATGACTGCCAAGTATTCTTTTTCATGTAAACCATGTTGAAAAGAGGAGCTCTTAATAGCTCCAGACTGTTTTAAAGGTATTTTTAATTTTTTTTATCTTTTAAAATAGGCTAGATGGACATATAAAATGGTAGCATAACGGGCCCAAACATACTAACAATTATGAAGATGGCATAGGACCGGGCAACCTTTTGTTCTGTAAAACATAAGGCCAACACTATGAATGAATTGTGTACCCCTCAAAATGAGTGTTATAAATTCTAACTTCTATACCTGTGCTCATAATCCCATTTGGGAATGGGTTGTCTTTGTTATGTTAATGGGCAGTATGAGTATAGGGTATGTCGTGAATCAATCTTCTTTGAGATATGAAAGGGCAGATTAAGAAAGTAGTTGGGGGAAGACAGATGCATGCCACGTGAAGATCACCAAGCAGCCAAGGAACAGAAGCTGAAAAAAGACAAGAACCTTCCCACAAAGCCAGGAGAGAGCGAGAAAAAAAAACTTCCCCTAAAGCCAGCACCCTGAATTCAGACTTTGAGCCTCCTCTACTATGACACTCGGCGGCATATAACAACAACAACTACTACTATGAGAAAATAAATTTGTTTGTGAAAGCCTCCTCCCATTTGTGGTATTTATTATAGCAGCACTAGAAACTTAAGACAGTCCCCATGAGTCGGCAATAATTTGACAGCAACTATAAAAACCGTAATTTATAAATTCCAACCAACATTGTAATTTTCAGTAAGAAAAATCTTATTAGTCAAGATTATTCAAACAATAAGCAGGCAATCAGACAAAGGGTATGCTAGTTCTTCATACACAGCATATCAGAACTATGTATACTCAGATTACAACATCAGACTGTTCAACATTCACTGTTCTTTGCACAGGTTTTAAATAAGCCATCTCTTCTCATTAGGGTTTTGTACCAGGTAAGTGTTCAGGAAAAATAATTAAGGTAAAAGGCAAACAAACAACCTGAAACATTCACTGTGCAATATCCACAAAAACCTCTCTGAGAACATTTATTAGAGTAAACCAAAACCAAAACTAAACTCACTGTCATCCAGTTGGTTCTGACTCATAGCGACCCCCACTGGGTTTCTGAGGCTGTAAATCTTTAAGGAAGTAGATCACCCCATCTGCCTTCTGCGGAGCAGCTGGTGGGTTTGAACTGCTGACCTTCTGGTTAGCAGCTAAATGTCTTATCCACTGTACCACCAGGTTCTTTATTTATTAGAGTACTCTCCCTCCAAACCACCTTTACCTTAAAAATTGTTCCTGGACACTGAAGAAACAAGATGAATAAATCACATTTAGGATATGATTCTTCAGAAAGTGCTGGACAATTCTGAGACATACTGAGTAAAAGACGTCTATTAAAAATAAACAGCCAAGAAGGATCAGGCAGCAGCTAAAACGCAAAGGCCAGGAATAAGATCAAAATTAGAAACATAATGTCTAGAGAGCTGTCCATATAAGGGTACCTTTAAATCAGTGACTTAGTACAGTCCACTGGGCAAAATAAACAGCTGCCATCATCATAATGGCTAACTCTCCACCTCTCAATCAGAAATCTTTGCAAAGTCTCATGATGCAAGTGTGACATGACATATTATTCTGTCCAATAATCCAATACTTCCTACGACAGAGGCACTGAGCACCAGGAATATGAAAAGTCTGTATGTTGGGAGTATCTTAAAAGCAGATCTTAACTTTCCTAATCCCAGATGATAAACTTTGTATACTTCAACTTTTCCTTTTTCTAAAAGTATGAAAAAGCAATAGTAGAGAATGAAATTTCTGCTAAGCATTCCTAAAAACATCTAGTATACCTTGTTTACTTCCATTTCCCTGACTCCATGGATTTTTTGATTCCTCAAAGTGGGCGGCTGCTTCTTCATCCTCATTTACTTATTCATCAGACTTTTAGAGAGCTGCTTAACCCAGTGCCAAGCACTAGAGAAATGAAATAAATAAGGGTCCTACCTTCTAGATGTTATTGTACTGTGCATGACAGATGAAAAAACAATTATAATTCAGTGTAAATCCTATATAGAAGTCTATATAAGAGTAAGGGGTGTAATTCTCTTTGGAATATTTTGCAATGGAAATGATATACATACAGGCTCAGCTTTAAAAAGTAAAAAAAAAAAGTTTACTAGATAGAGAAGGATAGGAGGTACTATAGGCAGAGAAATCAATACAGGAAAACACTCAGTACAGGAATAGTAAAAATTACATACCTAGAGCACAAACAATGGGATATGAATAGGAGAAGAGGTAGATTAGGCTGGAAAAGCAGATTGGTGCCAGACTGTTTATATCCTTTTGTGCCATGTTAACTAGTTAGTCCATTTTCCTATAGGCTTGAGGCTCTCAACTCCAGCTACACAGTGAAATCTCTTGGGAAGTTTTTAAAAGAAATACTGATGCCTAATAACTGTTGACCTCTGGTGGCGCAGTGGTTAAGGCATTCTGCCTGCTAACCAAAAGTTCGGTGGTTCCAACCCACCAGCCGCTCTGTGAGAGAAAGATGAGGCAGTCTGTTTCCATAAAGATTTATAGCTTTGGTAATGCTATGGGGCAGTTTTACTCTGTTCTATAGGGTTGGTATGGGTCAGAATTGACTTGATGGTAGTGGTTTTAGTTTTTGGTAATTATTAGTATCAAATAATTAGTCTAGAATGGGGCATGAACGTAACTTTTTTTTTTTTTTTTTTTTTAAAGCTTCCCATATAATTCTAATACGTGGTGAGGAGTGGGAACCACCACTATAGGCAGCAAGGAATCAACATAATTGTAAGTAGGATAGTGATGAACTTTTTTTTTTTTTAAAGTTAACTAAGCAACAGTGTGAATAGATTACAGAGAGAGAGAGACTAGGGGAGAATTGCTGGTTTATAGACTACTAAATACAGGGAAGAGATAGCATCTAAATTAGTAGTATTAACTTTTTATGGGTTACTGACTGATGTGAAAGTCAATGATAAAGGCTAAAAGCCTTTCCCTGGGAAAAACATACACATGTCAAGACATGTGCTTATAATTTCAGAAGTTTATGAATCTCTTTGAGTAATGGATTCTAGTTAAGATACCCTGGTCTAAAGGCAGTGATGAAGAATTTAGAAACTGGAGGAAGAATCAAGAGCACTGATACATTTCAGATGATGGAAAGAAGCAGCATTAAAGATGACATTACTGTTTCTAGCTTGAAAAGTATAAATAATAATTAACATGCATTAAGCACATATTTAAGTGTCAGGAACCAGGATAAGCCCTTAACATGCACTTATCTCTGAATCTCCAATTCTATAAAACAAATAATATCAAATCTGCTTCCTCATTGAAGAAACTGAGATTTGGAGACATTCAGTAGCTTGTCTAACCCCAAACCCACTGCCATTGAGTCGATTCTGACTCATAGCAACCCTATACTACAGAGTAGAACTGCCATATAGGGTTTGCAAGGCTGTAAATCTTTACGGAAGCAGATTGACTCATTTTTCTACCATGGAGTCTGAACCATCGATTAGGAGCTGAATGTTTTAACCACTGGATCACCAGAGCGCCACCTTGTCTAAAGTCACATGGAAATAAGTGGTGGCACAGGAATTTACCCAAACAGTGTAATACCAGAGCCTGTGGTATTAACCTCTTCTTACACTACCTCTGGTGAATGGTACCCATTAATTAAATAGAGAAAACAGTAGGATAGAGCAGGGGTAGGTCTGCAACTAAAAGGAAGAGGTGGAGGAAATGAAAAATTTAGTTTTAAATACACTGTGTTCAAGATAGTATAGACACACAGATGACCATTCTACTAAATCAGAAAAAAACAGAAAGGTGCTCAAGAGTGAGAGAATATGGTGACAGAGCATTTACTGAGTTCTTTCTATGTGCCTGTTGTTGTTGTTATTGTTACGTGCCGTCGAGTCAGACCTGACTCATAGCGACCCCTCCTTGGGTTTCCGAGGCAGTATCACTACGGAAGTAGGATTGCCCAACCTTCCTTCCGAGGAGTGGCTGGTGGGTTTGAACCGCCAGCCTTCTGGTTAGCAGTCAAGTGCCTTAGCCACTATGCTACCAGAGCTCCCTTCTATGTGCCTAGTACTGTGCTAAATGCTTTCTCACAACTGGTGTAAGTGCTATGATTAGCTTTCCTTTGTTATTAGATGCGGTCAGGTTGATTTTGACTCACAATGACCCCATGTTACAAAGTAGTACTTCCCCATAGGGTTTTCCAGGCTGTAACCTTTACAGGAGCAGACTGCCAAGTCTTTTCTCTCATAGAGCTGCTGGGTGGGTTCAAACTACCAACCTCTAGGCTAGTAGCCAAGTGCTTGACCATTGTGCCACAAAAGTTCCTTGGTTTCCCTTTACAGGGAAGGAAACAGACCTGGGGAGATCACGGTCACACAGCCAGAAAGTGGTGGAGCTGGACTTGAAAACAGGAGCCCATCTTCTTAACCCTTAAAGTACACCTCTCTGGCATTACAAAAAGGAATAGAAACCATGGTATTCCAAGTGGAAGTAGCCCCTAACTTTGTTCTAAAGAATAGTAGTGTGAAATAAAGAGTTTATAAAAATTTTATTTATATATATATATATATATATATATATATATATATATATCTTGGAGATACATTTTCACAAGTCAGTCTGCAAACCTAGGTATAAATCTATGTAAGTGAGAAAGCATGACACAAATTCCTCTCAGTGTTATTATTATCTGAGTCAGAACTCAGAACATTAGGCTAATGGAGATAGTGGGCCTGTGTTTCCTGAGGCCACAATGAGTATAGGAAGTGGTAAAATGTCTTTTTTCATTCTTTTTTGCAGCTGGGAAAGCATGTGGTTTTCTCCTCTCTAAGGGGACAAAAATAAAACCTTAAAAACCACAAGTCTAGATTAGTGACAACAGGTCTTACATGGGAATAATTTATACACTGCAGTTTCAGGGAAAAAATCTACTGTATTTCAATTTTTCAGCACCTTTAGAAATACTGTACCTTTTGAAAGTACTGACAACCATGTGACCTTTGAGTCAAAGTAGTCCTTCCACAAAAGGACTTTTGAAGGTTATAATTTATCCTAGAAATCTCTCATTTTAGAAATAAGGTATCTGAGAGAGTATAATTCCAATTAAAAGGGTTCTTGATGTTCTGTGATACAGCCTTTCACTGAGAACAGGAATTTCTTCTATAGCCCCTCACAGTCATTGTCACCAGGCTCGAAGGGCTCCACTGATCGAAGTCATTACTTTCAATGGCAGCCCACCCCCCTGTTCTCACCGGTGCAAGATTACATCTTAAATCTAGTCAAAATTCTTTGCATTGTAACTTCCATCCATCCATTCATTCAAACATTTATTGAGTACTTACTTGACCCACAGTGCAAAGTTCTACACACTTTGCTCTGGTCTTCCTATTCCTTATCTACAAAGGTTGCTACCAGCTTTCTTTTCTATTCTCTCCTTCAGATCCAACAACCAAACACTTTCAGCAGCAGTTCCTCATGTGACTTCATTTCCTGACCCATCACTCTCCTGATCTCCTCTGTCAATGTCTCAACTAAATTAAATTATGGGTCATAGATTTCAACACAATTCATCAAATATGGTCTAACCAGCCTACAAGAAGAGGAACTGACTCAGTGTGATACAGACATGCACTAATGTAGCCTTAGATTGTTCCCTTTTTTAGTAGCCACATCACAGAGACGGTTCATACAAGTCTGTGGTCAAATAAATTCCTAAGTCTTTTTCATCTGTGATAGTCTTCCACCCCAAACATTTTTCAACTCCTATAGATCACTGCTAACCAGAAGGCTGGTGGTTCAAACCCACCAGCCACTCCTTGGAAAGAAGACTGGGCAATCTACTTCTGTAGAGATACCGCCTTGGAGATCCAACAAGAGATCGCTGTGAGTTGGAACCAACTTGATGGTATTGAGTTTTTTTTTTTTAATAGATGATTTATCCTTAATATATTTAATCTTGCTGATTTTAGCACATTATTACAACCTACTCAGATTATTATGAATCTAGAATATGCTACCTATGGTATTAGTTATCTCTTCCAGGTTTAAGCCATCTAGAAATTAGTTAAACTTATTTTAATCTAGACCTTTACAGAAAGAGAACATTGTAATAAAAATGTGGTATGTGATGGGAACTTAAAGCTCTTTACAGGTTCATGAGATTTAGGATTACTCTGGTACATACATTACAAATTTTTAACCTTTTTTGGCAATAGTTTCTGAAAATCTAATGAAAGCCATAATATGTACACTTATACAGACTTTAGGAATTAAGTTGAGATGGATCATGCAGACCTCTACCTTAGGACCTCCAGGACCTATGAAAGCATTTCTGGTCACTAGGATTTATTTGGTTTGGGGTTTGGAGGATTCAATAGTATTCAAATATTTCTTAAATATGTCATTGATTCTTCTACCTAATGCCTAACTTAATACCCAGAAGACAATTACCTGCAAGTCTACTGACATTCACTCATTAATTCTCAGTAACAGAGAAAGTATCCAGAAACTAAGATATCTGATGAAAACCAAACTATGGATTATAAAATAACTTTAGAAACAAAATTCTTAGGTATAGTACATATACCTAAGGTGATATGTACAGAGGTATTTGTTGCACCATTGTTTATAGTGGCAAAAAAAGAAAGGGAGGAAGGGAGTGAAGGAGGAAGTGGGGGGAGGAAGGGAGGAAAGAAGGAAAAGAAACATCCTGAAAGTTCATCCAGAGATAAATGGCTAAATACCTTAAAACATAGCACACTATCACACCTTAACCATTTTTTCCAAAAGAAGATTTAAAGCTATATCTATTTACCTGGGGAATATCCAGATAAGGAAAAATACCAAGCTTTAGAATAATGTGCAGAGTATGATCCTATCTTTAAAGTAACTAATCAAAGTAAAACTCACAAACCTTGTCTTTATACAATACTTCTCTTGAGCACAGAGAAAGGCATGGAAGAATACACACTAGCTTAGGAATACTGGTAGATTATTTTTTCCTTTATTTAGCATACCATCTTTTCAATTGTTACAGCAAGTAAATATTATTTTGCAAAGTAGAAAATTAAACTAAAAGAAAAAAACAAACAAGACTCACTGCCATCAAGTCAATTCTGGCTCATAGGAACCCCCTTTGGGTTTCCAAGGTAAATCTTTAAGGAGGTAGATTGCTCAGACTTCCTTCTGTGCACTGGCTGGTGGGTTTGAACTGCCAACCCTCTGGTTAACAGTCAAATGCCTTAGGCACTACACCACCAGAGCTCCTTGGAGTCAAAAGAAGAAAAGCACAACTAAATAAGGCGAGAATAAGATCAATCAGTACCAAGACTCAGATTTCTCATCCTACACATTCTATGTAGGTTTTTCTAAATGCTTAATTTCCCAAAAAGTTTCCCACCATAGGATATCTTGAATGAAGCCTAATTTCCTTTTTGACTTTTAAATGATTGTGAGTTTTTCATTGTTTTGGCTATTTGATTCTACTTCATACATATTTTTCTGTTATTCATGTGAAAGTTCTGTTCTATAAATTTGTATATGATACACAAGTATGATCCTCATTCTCATGAAAACATAGATCTTAGGAGAGCCATAAATGAAAGAGCCATGTGGAACCTGTACAAGACACAGAGGATACATGCATATAGCACAAACACTATCAAATTCTGTTGTTGTTGTTAGGTGCTGTTGACTCAGATCTAACACAGCAACCCTACGTACAACACAAGGAAACACTACCTGGTCCTGTACCATCTTCACAATCGTTGCTATACGTAAGCACATTGTTGCAGCCACTGTGTCAATCTATCTAATTGAGGGTCTTCCTCTTTTTCACTTTACCAAGCATGATGTCCTCCTGAGAACATGTCCAAAGTATGGAGACAAAGTCTTGCCATCCTTGCTTCTAAGAAATATTCTGGCTGTGCTTCCTCCAAGATAGATTTGTTTATTCTTCTGGCAGTCCATGGTATACTCAATATTCTTTGCCACACCTAATTCAGAGGCATCACTTCCTCTTCAGTATTCCATATTTATTGTTCAGCTTTTGCATGCTTATGAGGCAACTGAAAATATCATAGCTTGAGTCAGGCACACCTTAGTCTTCAAAGTGACATCTTTGCTTTTAAAAACTTTAAAGAGGTCTTTTGCAGCAGATTTGCTCAATGCAATACGTCGTTCGATTCCTTGACTGTTGCTTCCATGGGTGTTGGTTAAGGATCCAAGTAAAATGAAATTCTTGACAACTTTAGTCTTTTCTCCATTTATTATGATATTGCTTACTGGTCACATAGTGAGATTTTTGTTTTCTTTATATTGAGTTGTAATCCACACTGAAGGCTGGAGTCTTTGATCATCAGTAAGTGCTTCAAGTCTTCTTCACTTTCAGCAAGCAAGACTGTGTCATCCAAGGTTTTAGTCACTTCTTGGCCACAGCCAGCTACTCAAAGGGATCAAGTAGTTGGACCTGTGGGCTCGGGATCATAGTCACAGGGGACATCAAGGTCAATTGGCATAACATACTACACAAAACAATGCTCCATATCCTCCTTTGGCGAGTAGCAACTGGGATCTTAAAAGCTTGAAAGTGGCCATCTATGGGCAATGATGGATCTCTCCTCATCCACAGCAAAGAAGAATGAAGAAAACCAAAGATTCATAGAAAGAATTAGTCCTAGCGACTGGTACACCATGCGATCTGCAGCCCATATGACTATGAGACCAGAAGAACTAGATGGTGCCCAGCTACCATCAACCACTTGGAGGGGATCTATGTAGGAGATCGTGGATAGAGCGGGAGAACAATGTGGAACAAAACTAAAAATCATAAAAAAAAAAAAAAGGAGGAGCAGGTTTGCTGGTCTGATAGAGCCGGATGGAACCACTGAGCTGCCCTTCAGGTCTGGAATGGAACCCACTCCTGTGGATTTCAGGCAAAGAAAAGACAGGCCTATGAGGTGAACATTTACCTTAGGTAGATACACTCCTTGGAGAGAACAATCATGGGAGAATAGAAGGGTTGTGTATGCACAGGGAGACAGCTTAGGGGGGAAGAATGCATGGAGGGATGGACACAGGGAAGAGGTGACTATGGGGAGGAAGTGGGAGGGGAGCTGTTGCATCGTGGTAAATTGTAGTCAATGTCATGAGACAAAGTGTAGGTGAACTGCTATACGGAAAGTGAATTTGCTCTGTAAACTTTCACCCAAATCACAATTAAAAAAAAAAAAAGACTGTGTCATCTGCATACTGCAGGATGTTAATGAGTCTTCCTCCAATCCTGATGTCACATTCTTCTTCATATAGTCCAGCTTCTCAGATTATTTGCTCAACATACAGATTGAATAAATACGGTGAAAGAGTACAACCTTGACACACACATTCTTGATTTTAAACCACATAGTATCCCCTTGTTCTGTTTGAATGACTGCTTCTTGGTTTATGTACAGGTTCCTCATGAGCATCATTAAATATTCTGGAATCCCCAGTCTTTGCAATGTTATCCATAATTTGTTACAATTCACATAGTTGAATGCCTTTACATAGTCATATCGTTTCATTAATACAGGCAAACATCTTTTTGGTATTCTCCATTTTCAGCCAAGATCCACCCGATATCAGCAATGATAGCCCTTGTTCTATGTCCTCTTCTGACTCTGGCCTGAATTTCTGACAGTTCCCTTTCCATGCACTGCTGCAACCACTTTTGAATTATTTTTAGCAAAATTTTACTTGCATGAGACATTAATTATATTGTTCAACACTGTCTGCATTCTGCTGAATCATCTTTCTTTGGAAGGAGCATGAATATGGATACCAGTCCACTGGCTAGGTAGTGGTCTTCCAAATTTCTTGGCATAAACAGTGAGTACCTCCAGCACTGAATTCACTTGTTGAAACATTTCAATTGGTATTCTGTCAATTCCTGGAACCTTGTTTTTCACCAATTACTTCAGTACAGCTTGCACTTCTTCCTTTAATACCATCAGTCCTTGATCATATGTTATCTCCTAAAATGTCTGAGTGTCTAACAAATCTCTTTGGTACAGTGACTCTGTATTCCTTCCATCTTCTTTTGATACTTCGTTTCATTCAACATTTTGCCCATAGAATCCTATAGTGTCATAACTCAAGGCTTGAATTTCTTTAGTTCTTTCAGCTTGAGAAATGCCATTTATGTCCTTCCCTTTTGGTTTTCTAACTCCAGGTCTTTGCACTTTCATAATAATACTTTACTCTGTTTTCTGGAACCTCGGAACCCTTCTGTTTAGCTCCTTTATTCATCATTTTTCCTTTTCGCTTTAGCTATTCTACTTTCAGGGAGCTCTGGTAGCATAGTGGCTAAGACACTTGCCTGCTCACCAGAAGGCTGACGGTTCAAACCTACCAGCCACTCCTCGGAAGGAGGGTTGGGCAATCCTACTTCCGTAGTGATACTGCCTCGGAAACCCAAGGCGGGGTCGCTATGAGTCAGGGCTGACTCGACGGCACGTAACAACAACAACATTCTACTTTCAAGAGCAAGTTTCAGATTCTCTTCTGACATCCATTTTGGTCTCTGATTTCTTGTCTTTTAAATGACCTTTGGTTTCTTTATTTATGATGTTCTTAATGTCATCCCACAACTCGTGTGGTCCTCACTCACTAGTGTTCAATCCGTCAAATTTATTCTTGAAATGGTCTCTGAATTCAGGTGAGATAGACTCAAGGCTGTATTTGCCCAAAACAAATGCTACAGTGAAGAAATTTGAGCATAAAAGCTGTTCCTGTAAGTTGATCAGTTTTCAATCTTGGCTTAGAATCACCTATAAAGCATTTAAAGAAAAAACAATGCCTAGATTCCACTTCCAGAGATTCTAATTTAGTTGACTCAGGCGTAGCCTAGTGGCTAAG
>NW_006921611.1:13895333-13900935 GCF_000298275.1 Orycteropus afer afer
CGATGATGGGCTCAAGTATAGCAGGGATTGTGGGGCTGGCGCGGGTTCGGGCAGTGTTTCGTTCTGCTGTGCATGGGGTCGCTAGGAGTCGGAAATGACTCGACGGCACTTAACTACAACAACAACAACATAAGGCTAGAAGACACACTCAAGAAAACCAAAATCTATTAGCCAGCTAATGCCTGTCCACCATCTATAACTTATACTGACCTTATTTTAACTTTTGATATCTGACTACATTCCTTAAACCCACAGCTATCATAATCCTTCACACATCAAAATAGTATCTGAAGTTTTACCCTAATAATAATTTACTACTAGCCCGTGAAACAATGAAAGGAGCTCTGGTAGCACAGTGCCTAAGGCATCTGACTGCTAACCAGAAGGCTGGTGGTTCAAACCCACCAGCCACTCTGCAGAAGCAAGACTGGGCAATCTACTTCCGTAAAGATTCACTGCCTCAGAAACCCAATGGGAGTCACTATGAGTTGGAATTGACTCAATGGCAGTGGGTTTGGTTTGGGTTTTTTTTTTTTTTTTGGTACGGAGACAATGAATGTTTTTAAAAAACGTATCTTAGGATTTCCAAACATCATGTAGGAAAACAAAAGTGCCAGTACTGTTCTAACAAGTTTTGGAAATGTCACTGGACATTGGTCAAGTAAGATATTTCCTGAATCCTGATACTAAGTTAGTATCTGATCATAGCAGTATACCCTACAAGAAAAATGTCAATAAAATATGAAAGGATATTTATCAAAAAATAAAATTAGTATTTATTGATACATGTTATATTGCAGTACACATAAGACAGAATTCTGTACTTTAGATTCATGATGAAAATTACATAGAAAGATAGGTATCTTAAAACAAAGAACAATGTATATCATTTATAATGGTTGGCATTAACAAATAATTGCCTTTGTATATCTATATGTACAGAGTGCATTAGCATGTATTTTTAAAGAAGCTTACAACGGCCCATTAAAAAAAGTTTCAATTCAGCAATCATACTTCTCAGCATTTATCCCAGAGACATATAAACTTATGTCCACGCAAAAACCTGTGTACAATTGCTGAACAGCAGCTTTATTTCTAATAAAAATTGGAAACATCTCAAATTTCCTTTAACGGGAGAATGGTTGAACAGTGATACAGCCATACCAAGAAAGACTACTCTGGTTCCCTAGTGCCACTCTGAGAGGAATATACCACAAATGAGATGGCTTGACAAACAGGAGTTTATTCTCTTACAGTTCGGGAGGCTAGAAGTCCGAGTTCAAAGTGCCAGGCTCTAGGGGCTGTGTGAAAGCCCCTCAACCTTTTTGGGCTTTAGCTCTGCCTCTTGCTCCCAGCCCACTGAAGCTAGAGGCATCTCTTCACTCAGGCAGCTACTACTGTCTGCTGAGGCTAACAAGCCCAAGGTCAACAAATAAAATGGCACAGACCCGATGTTACCAAACCACACAGCAGGCCATTAATTCAAGTCCACTGAAAGTCTTAAGGTCGGCATTGCTGAACAATGACATGGCTACATGCAGGGTTCAAGCGTGCCATAAGCTAGAGACTACCCCAAGGCTTTTCCTTATATACAGGAAGCAGATCACATCCCTAAGGCAGCTACTCAGCTGCTCACAGTAAATTCCACCATGTAGCTGATTACCAGTCTCATCATGGGGAATACTACATTCAGCTGCCCAGCCACTCCACCAGGCCCAGCTAAGTGGATGCACAAACTTAACTACCATAACTACTTGGCAATAAAAGGGAATAAACTAGTACTGATAAACTCAACAACTTAAATGGACCTCAAGAGTATTATGCTGAGTAAAGAAAGCCGATCTATATAATATCATGTATTATATGAATCCATTTATATAAATGCTCAAAATGACAAAATTATAGAGATGGACTGCAGATGAGTAGGAGCTCTGGTGGTGTAGTGCCTAAGGCATTTGACTGCTAACCAGAATGTTGGTGGTTCGAACCCACCAGTCACTCCTTGGAAGGAAGATGGGGCAATCTACTTCCGTAGAGATATTGCCTCGAAAACCCAATGAGGGGTCGCTATGAGTTGGAATCAACTCGGCAGCAACGAGTTTGGTTTTTTTTTTTTTTTTGGTTACTAGGGATTAGGGATGGGGGCTGGGAGAGAATGGTTATCAAGGGGTTAGCCATAGGAAACTTGTGGTGATGGTAGTGTTCTGTATTTTCACTATGGTGGTCAGGTATATAAATCTACACATGTGATCAAACTGCACAGAACTACTACACATACACACTAATGAGTACATGTATGAATAAGCTCCGTGGGTTTCCTGATTTTGATCACATACTGTACTATAGTTATGAAAGTTGGGGAAAACTGGGTAAAGGGTCCATGGGACCTCTCTGTACTATTTGTGCAACTTCCTGTGAATCTCTAATTATTTCAATTATGTTTTCAGGAAATTGTGGAGGGAGTCACTTATTTAAGATACATACACCCCTTTTCTTAATCTAAGTGAAGGTATAAACATGTAACTAGTAATGATACAAAGAGAGAATTGGAGAGAATAATATTAAGCAATATATATGGAGCATTTATTACATGTAGGTACTACAGTTCATCTCATTTAACTCAACAAACTAACAATCTGATGAGGTGGGTGCTAATTAATAAACTTTCAGACGAGCAACTGAAAGACCAAGATAAGTAACAATCAAGAGCAAATAGCTGGCAAGTAGTAAAAATGTTTAAGTTCAGGAAAGAAAGGAAATTTCAAAGCAAAAGAGGATTTGAGAGAAAAATGGTGGTACAAACCGTTAAGCGACTCAACTACTAGTCAAAATGCTGGTGGTTTCAACCCAAGCAGAGTCTCCTTGGAAGACAGGCCTGGCAAGCTGCTTCCAAAAGGTCACAGCCTGGAAAACCCTATGTAGCAGTTCTAGTCTGAAATACATGGGGTTGCCGTGAATTGGAATTGACTCAACAACAATTAACAACAACATGGGATCAAGAAGAGATTTAAAAACGTGCTTAAAATAGGCAGAGTAGATGGATTACTACCACGATAAATCTTAATGTCCCCATAAAAACATACATAAATCTTAATGTATCTTAATACTCACAGCATATTACACCAAATACTCTTATCATCCAAGAACTTCAAATACATAATACACATCATCCTAATTGAATATATTTGACCAGAATTATATTTGAATCTGTGGTTATTCTTTTTTAATCTTTCTACTTGTTTAGAAACCAGAAGATAATTAACATTGGATAAATGTAAGATTTCTCCTCTTCAAAAGTACTTCACTGAATGGAAATAAGTAGTAAAACATGAGTCAAAATTCAGAAATAATACAAAGATGGCACTCAGAATGGGAGGAAAATAAAGCTAATTATAACAAAGCCTACTCATGAAAGAAAAAGGCAAAGGCAAGTCAGTAGTATTGTCAAACAAAGATAGAAAGCCTAAATTGGGTGAAATTAAAATATTAATCAACATATAATGAACAATATTGGCAAGATGAGTATTTATATGCAATACCAAAAAACAAACCAAACTCCCTGCCGTTGAGTTGGATCCAACTCATAGCGACACCTCCTTGGGTTTCTGAGGCAGTATCACTACACAAGTAGATTGCCCAACCTTCCTTCCAAGGATTTGCTGGTGGGTTTGAACTGCCAGCCTTTTGCTTTGTAGTTAAACACCTTATTAGGCACTGTGCCACTAGAGCTCCCATTTATTTGCAATAAAGTAGTTAAAAATAAAATTGTGCAAATAAGATTGGCTTCTGTCTAGATTAAAAAATGCAAAAGAAAAATTGTTCTTTTATCTCTTCACCTCCAACTCAGATCATTAGATATGTCAAAAACAGGCATTTTAGAATAAATTCAATGCAAGTAAATGGGCATTTAAAAGGAAGTTTGCTAGTCCAGCTACAAGGCCTGAGAAAAGGTTGTTTTTCCAGAGGAATGTCATCTTATTTAATTCTAATTTTAAAGATCAAGTGAAATCCCAGGAGATGACAGTATTTAAAACATTTGGAGTATTAATCACCTTTTCTTGCAAGTTGTAGACAGTCAAGTAATCCACTTAAGACTAAAAACAATAGAGTAATTGTTGTCCATTCTGGCTTTGGGATCATCTCTGGTATCAAAAGTATTCTTTCCTCTAAGTCATCTTCTTAAAAGCAAATGTAAATATGGCGATGTCATCAAAATGTTGGTTTCCTTAGAAATTTTGTAAAGTCCCAACCCGGGAAGTACATTCAGGAATTTTTCCTGACAATGAAAAATCTCTCTAAAGAGGATATGGGGTGGAATGGTCACACCACTCTATTTCCATACATGGTTTCCATTAATGGGGTAAAACCTAAAAAATAATTCTTATTGTCCTATGTCCTTAGAATTTCTTCCTTATGAGAAAGGTGAAAAAGCAAATATATACATATAATTACAAGTTATCTGTCACACAATTTTTATTACGTAAGAGGTTATTTTTTCCAGGTAAGATTGTGACATACTACAGATTCGATAAAAGTCACAACCCAGGTCATTTTGTCTGGTGGACAGATACACATTAGAATTTCACTCAGGGATTATATCAAGGAACTATGTTTTCATTAATGCCACACTGTAACCCATGGTAAATAAAAATTTTGTAAGTTGATCATTAAATAGCCTTGAATATATAGTTTTAAGGTGTGAGAATAGAATTGTTTTTGCTTTCAAAGAGAAGAGTTTTTATATTTTAGAATACATCAAAATATTTACAAATGAAATGATTTAATGTTTGGGATTTGCTTCAAAATAAAACTGTGGGGAAACCACATGGGAATAAAATAACTAGAACTGCCACAAGTTGACAGGTAAAGCTGGGTGATAGGGACATGGAGATTAATTTTACTACTTTGTCTTCTTTAAAAATATATTTAAACATATAAAAATCTCCTTGAACTGGACATAAAGTATATCCATATAACAAAGAATTCTGAGACTTACAAAGAAATCCAGGTTCTTGAATACTTCCTCCACTGCCTAATACCAAGCAAGTCATCTGACAGAAACATTATCTCATTTTCTTTCTATTCCTGCAATGCAGGCATGGAACATGATAGTTTCCAAAAATTTGTTTAGTCTTTGAGAATGCTGTTTTTTTACAAATCAAGTTTAAATTCAATTTAATCGTTTATTGTAACTCATCCAATATTGAGATGGCAAGTGTCTCAGGACAACATGGGATCTCAAAGCAGCTCTTCAGGACCACTGATACCATCCACCTCTGATCACAGGAAAGAAGAAAAAGGAAGGGAGGCAACTGTGGTGATAAAGACGCCACTATAGGTTGGGCAATCTACTTCTGTAATGATACCACCTCAGAAACCCAAGGAGGGGTTGATATGAGTTGGATCCAACTTGACGGCATTTAACAACAACAACATTTTCTATAGGCCAAAACCAGTCTATTTTAGCTCACTAATGCATTGTTGTTGTTTGTTATGTGCCGTCAAGTTGAACCCGACTTATAGTGACTCCTCCTTGGGTTTCCGAGGCAGTATCACTACGGAAGTAGATTGCCCCATCTTCCTTCCGAGGAGTGGCTGGTGG
>NW_006921611.1:13901035-13908418 GCF_000298275.1 Orycteropus afer afer
TTTGAACCGCCAGCCTTCTGGTTAGCAATCAAGTGCCTTAGCCACTATGCTACCAGAGCTCCCCACTAATGCCTAGGATGTTGATTTTCACGTGTTCCATTTCATTTTTTTTGACAACTTCCAGTTTTCCTAGATTCATACTTTGTACATTTCATGTTCTGATTATTAATGGACATTTGCAGCTGATTCTTCTCATATTGAGTTATATGCCACATCAGCAAATGGAAGTCCCAAAAGCTTTACTCCATCTGCATCATGAAGGTTGACTCTACTCTGAGGAGGCAGCTCTTCTTCAGTCATATTTTGAATGCTTTCCGACCTGAGGGGCTCATCTTCCGGCACTGTATCAGACAATGTTTCAGGACTATTCACAATTGTTTCCAGTAATATATGAGACAGTGTTTCACTGCAGTTCATTAAGGTTTTCACTGGCCAACTCTTTGAGAAGTGGATGGCCCCTTCATTCTTCCAAGTCTGTATTGGTCTGGAAGCTCCACTGAAACCTCCACCATGGGTGACCCTGCTGGTATTTGAAATACCAGTGGTATAGTAGCCTCACAGCAACATGCAAGCCACCACAGTATGACAAACTGACAGATGAGTGCTCTCCCAAAAGAGCTCCTTAAAGTGCTGAAGAGCAAAGATGTCTCTGAAGATGAACAACACAATGCACTGCCGTGGAGTCAGATCTGACCCACAGTGACCCCTCCTTGGGTTTCCAAGGCAGTATCACTATGGAAATAGATTGCCCCACCTTCCTTCTGAGGAGTGGCAGGTGGGTTTGAACGACCAACCTTCTGGTTAACAGTCAAGTGCCTTAGCCACTATGCTACCAGAGCTCCTTAAGCCAACACCAAGGTGCATCTAACCCAAGCGATGGTATTTTCAGTCACCTCATACACATGTGAAAGCTGGACAATGAAAGGAAGACCAAAGAAGAGTTGATGCTTTGGAGTTGTGGTGTTAGAGAAGAATACTGAAAGTATCATGGACTTTCAGGATTTCTGTCCTGAAAGAAATGCAGCCCAAATCCTCCTTGGAAGTGAGAATGGCCAGACATTGTCTTACCTACTTTGGTCAAATGGTCAGAAGGGACCATTCCCTGGAGAAGGGTATCATGCTTGGTAAAGTGGAGGGTTAATGAGAAAGGAGAAGACCCTCAATGAGACAGACTGACACAGTAGCTGCAACGATGGGCTTAGGTACAGCAAGGATTGTAAGGCTGGCACAGGACCAGGCAGCATTTTGCTCTGTTGTACATGGGGTCGCTATGTGTCAGAGACAATTCGATGGCACCTAAAATTTTCTGTAGGTAAGGTGAAAATGCTCCTCAGAAATCTGCTGAAGAAATCTCTGAGGAAAAAAGCCACATAAAATTTTAAATGGGTAGACTGTTTATAACTGAAAAATCTGATACTTAAATAACTATCAACAGGGGACTAGTTAAGTAAGTTAAGATGTTGTTGTTGTTGTTAGGTGCTGTCGAGTCATCTCTGACTCATAGAGACCCCATGCACAGCAGAATGAAACCCTGCCTGGTCCTGAGCCAGCTCCATGATCCTTGTTATACTATACTTGACTGCATCGCTGCTGCCACCATGTCAATTCACCTCGTTGAGGGCCTTCCCCTCTTTCATCAACCCTGAACCTTTCAAGCACGATATCCTTCTCCAAGGAATGGTCTCTTGTGACATGACCAAAGTATGTGAGATGAAGTCTGGCCATTCTCACCTCCAAGGAGCATTCTGGCTGCACCTCCTCCAGGACAGATCTGTTAGTTCTTTTAGCAGTCCATGGTACCTTCAGCATTCTTTGTCAACACCACAGCTCAAAAGCATCAATTCTTCTTCGGTCTTCCTTATTCGTTGTCCAGCTCTCACATGCATATGAGGTGACTGAAATTCCCATGGCTTGTGTCAGGTTCCCCTTAGTCCTCAAGGAGACATCTTTGCTTTTCAGCACTTGAAAGAGGTCCTTTGCAGCCAATTTGCCCAGTGCTATACGTTGTCTGATGTCCTGACTGCTGCTTCCACTGGCATCGATTGTAGAACCAAGTAATGTGAAGTCTTTGACAATCTCAATCTTTTCTCCATTTATCGTAATGTTGTTTATAAGTCCAGTTGTGAGGAATTTTGTTTTCTTTATATTGAGATGTAATCCATACTGCAGACTGTATTCTTCACTCTTCATAAGTTAAGACACATACAGCCTCACTCCAGCCAAACAAAAGACAGGCATATGAGTTGAACATTTACCTGAGGTAGATACACTCCTTGAAGAGAACAATCATGGGAGAAAGAAGGGCTGCCTATGCACAGGGAGACAGCTCAGGGGGCAGGAGTATATGGAGGGATGGACACTGGGAAGAGGTAACTATGGGAAGGAAGTGGGAGGGGAGCTGTTGCATTGTGGTAAATTATGGTCAATGACATGAGACAAAGTATATGTGAACTGCTGTATGGAAAGTGAATTTGCTCTGTAAATCTTCACCCAAATCACAATTAAAAAAAAAAAAAAGATACAGCCTCACAATTGAATACCATACAGCTATCGAAAAAATGAGGGTATGACAAAGAGATCCAGAAGCCAATTGAAAGGGTGCCCAATAGCCAAAGCTGGAACAATTTGAGCAACAAATAAATCAAGTAGTATTAGATTAAAACTCAAAGTATAAAATAAGTATTCATTACTCTATATACTGATTTAAACTGAATGAAAAAATGTTTGGGAAGGTCAGATAAATCCCCTCTGCAGAAAAATTCCAAATAATTTGTGTAAATATTCTACTCTGTCCTCAAGGAGGTAGAGCCTACTGTCCCATTCCTAAGTTTGGATGCCTTCCTTCCCAAGAGTCAGGGGAGAAACCTGGCAAACACTGCCTCAGCCAGGTGATCAAGATGAACATCAGTAGTAATAAATCATGCTCATAGTATGTACTCTTGATACGATGTGATGAAAATGGCATTTACCTCTGTGATCTTCTCCCCAAATTCACATAATCCCACTTTAATCATGAAAAAATATCAGGCAAAGCCCACTTGAGGGACATTCTACAAAGTATCTGACCAGTATTCCTTGAAACTATCAAGGCCATCAAAAGCAAAGTCTGAGAAATTGTCACGGCCAAGATGAGCCTAAGGAGACATGAAGACTGAATGTAATGTGGTATCCCGGATGGGATCCTAAAACAGAAAAGGACAATAGGAATATGAACAAAGTACAGACATTAGTTAATAATATGTATTGCTATTGGTTGATTAATTGTGAGAAATGTAGGAGCTCTGGTAGCATAGTGCCTAAGGCACTTGACTGCTAACCAGAAGGCTGGTGGTTCAAACCCACCAGCCACTCCTCAGAAGAAAGGTTGGGCAATCTACTTCTGTAGTGATACTGTCTCAGAAACCCAAGGAGGGGTCACTACGAGTCGGGTCTGACTCGATGGCACATGACAACAACAACAATATAAGTAACTGGGTATGGGGTATATGGGGACGCTGCACCTATCTCTGCAATTTTTCTCCAGTTTTAAATTTAAAACTGTTCTAAAATAATTTTTTTTTGTTTCATTTAAAAAGTCAATTTAAAAAATGAAGATGTAAACTTATAATAATGTGGAATGATGGTTAAGATATAATAAATGGAAAGGTTGTAAACAATATGCATGTTATAAGCCTGTTCTTGTTTTAAAACAATATGTGTATGTATTTACACATCAAAGTCTGAAAACTACACATCAGTCTGTTAACCTCTGGGTGGTAAAATTACTGGTGATTTTCACTAGCCTCTTCTGTATACCTTTCCAGATCATCTGATTTTGTTTTTCCACTAAGCATTGATTAGTATTTTTCTTTTTTTACCACGCGCCGTATTACTTTTGTAATCAGAAAAAAAGATTATTTTAATTTTTTTTAAAAAAGAAAGAAAAGTGTAGAACACAGAACTGATAACCTACTTCTTAGCTCACAATAATACACATTTCTAAAAGAGCTAAATTGTAATATTTCAAGGGGAAATATTAATTTTTAAAAATGACAATATAGAAAAGTGGTTAACAGAATAGGATTTAATCAGAGTGAGATTAAAATCCTGGTTTCATCATTTACTATCTGTAAGGCCTTGGGCAGTTCCATAATATCCCCCAACTTCCTTATTTTAAAGTGTGAAAGAGTAATACAATAAACCCACTGATCTGCAGAACAGTCCTACTATACATTCATTCGTCATTCATTCATGTGTCAATATAATCACATATTGTATAATATATATAAAACAAAATACATTTTGTAACATCAAATTTTATTAGAAAATTGCTTAAGTAAAATAACAGTAAGTTAACGTATACCAACAGCCTGGCCCAATTAAGGCTCCACAATAATAACTGTTATTGCTCTGAATAATAGTAATAAATAAAAACCCAAGGAAAAAATTAAGTTTCTCAAAGAATATACCGGGGGAGCAATGAAAGAGAAAACCAGTATCTCAGCTCATTCTATAGCATCTGTAGTAATTTCTTGAACACCCTTGCCAACCAGGTATTTATTATAACCATTAAACATGTCATTATCAACGTGCCCACAGGACTACTGATAATCTCTCAAAGAATCCAAATAATAACCACTTTTCTAATTATAACCAGCTCAAGCTAAGTTTCAGAATATTTATACACCAAGTTCCTCTTTCTACAGAAATACAGTTTCACTATTTATGAATGTGTAATGTCAATACAAATTGTTGTTATGTGGTCTTGAGTTGATTCTGACTCATAGTGACACCACACCAAAACCCAATGCTACTGAATCAATTCCAACTCATAGTGACCTTTCAAAACAGAGTCGAATGGCCCCAAAAGGGTTTATCCAAGGCTGTAAATCTTTATGGAAGACTGCTTCACCTCTCTTCCAGAGCAACTGGTGGGTTCCAACCACCGACCTTTCAGTTAGCAGCCAAATGCTTTAACCACTACACCACCAGAACTCCTTAGTGATTCTATTGCTGTTGTTGTTGTTATGTATTGTCTATAGGGCAGAGTGGTAGCTCCGGTAGCATAGTGCCTAAGGCACTTGACTGCTAACCAGAAGGCTGGCGGTTCAAACCCACCAGCCACTCCTCGGAAGGAAAGTTGGACAATCTACTTCCGTAGAGATACTGCCTCGCCTCGGAAACCCAAGGAGGGGGTCGCTATGAGTCGAGGCCGACTCGACGGCAAATAACAACAACACAGGGCAGAGTAAAACTGTCCCATAGAGTTTCCTAGGCTGAAATATTTAAGGCAGCTGATTGTCAAGTCTCTTCTCCCATAGGGTGGCTGGTGAGTTCAAACTGCTGACCCTTCCCTTAACAGCTGTGCTCTTAACCTTTGTGCCATTGTTGTTGTTGTTATGTGCCATAGAGTCGGCCCCGACTCATAGCGACCCCTCCTTGGGTTTCCGAGGCAGTATCACTACGGAAGTAGGATTGCCAAATTATCACATGAAACACAAACTATTTAAACCTCTTCATTGTAAACAATTAACTTTAAAGAAAAAAAGAGAAAGGCTTTAAACAAGACTTCTATTTCAGACTATCAAAATTCTGGACTGGTAGTTCTATGTTAACACTGACACTTAAAATTATCCCAATTAAAGCCCTTATAACACACAACATTACAATATAACAGACAAGTCTGACCATGATATGAAATAGTGAACTATTTACAATATGGCCAAACCATTATGTCGACAGGATCAATTTGTTTTAAGTGAACAGTTTCCCCAACCTGATTAATCTCATAGTCCAGGTCATAGACCCTTAGTTTAAAGGCCTGCTAGGTTAGGAAGAAACTAATCAACTATGAACAAAATAATACTGAGTCACTGTCACAATGTCTTCTACTGTTTAGGCTGGCTCTGTTAAAGAAATTTAACTTAATCAAATCAACGTACTTAAAAATAACTAAAAGTTAACCTTGCTCAAGTCTGAATAGCATAGATATAATTCAAGAACTCTATTTAGGTGAACATATACAATGCAGTGCTAGAATTACAACTACACAAAGACTGGTTTTATAACATAGTCTAAAATTTCTATATCCAATAAATCTTGCTCATCTCCAAGTAGTGATTATGGAGAACAATTCCAATGATGCTGATATTCTTCTTGCTGAACAGACTTTAAATCTGTGGCACATTTTTGTCAAATATGCTCAATTGTAGTTAAGTATTGTAGTGGATTTTAAAGTTCTTTGCGAAAGGATCTGATTTATGGAAAGAGGCAAAAGTTATTGTGAAGTACATCTAGTAAAAGCTAAGTAAACTTCTGATTGGAAAAAAAAAAGGACTGATGATAAGGGATTAAGACTGATTTTCTTAAAAACTATAAAAGCAAATTAAAATAGCAATACCAAGCATTTTGAGTGACACCAGTGTCTCTGATATTAGTGTACAACTCCCCAAAAGGAATCTTATTTTTTCCTATCTGTGTTCTCTCTCTACCATTTGTTTACTTCTCTAAATTCTATACAATAATTGAACAATAAATAAAACACTGGCAATGCATATATACTATCTTGTTTAATCCATATAGCAACACTACAAAATAGAGATTATCACCATTTCACAGAAGCAACACTGAAGCTCAGTGGTTTTAAATAACCTGCCCAATTCACACAAATTGTTAGGAGTAGAACAGAGATTGCAGATATGCCCTGCTTTTCAGAAGTTCACTTTACACTCCTTCACTTTTTCAAAAGACCTACACTAATACCTGTTTTCTCTAACTGAAAGAAATCCAAAGATGCTTTTCATTTTTACAAAAAAGGCGAAAAGTGAAACTAGCATTCAGCGTTTTTGCAATGAGTGGTTAAAGAGGCAGCGTGCACCCAAAGCAGCAGAGTGGCCTCACCAAGCTCCTCCCCAGGAGCTATAATGTACATACGTTATTTCTACTTTTTATAGGCTGTGTATTTATCACATCATTCCTGCTTTTACGATGTTAGTGTTATTTTCCATTTTATGTGTTCTTTGGAATGATCTGCTAAGTTAATTTTTTGGGTCTGGGAATGTTCAGAAAAACTTTCCCACATAAATTAGCAGTAATTGCTTCTTTGCCTTATGCCATTTCGGTTTATGAAAGGTTCCACAGGAACACTCTACTTTGGGATAGTGGGGAAAACTTGTACCTCACAGTGAGAATTTATATATATATATCCTTGCTTTCCAATCTCTTGAGTATAATATTAATACATACCCAAGAGACTTAAAAGCAGCAACACAAATGGACACATGTACAACAGTGTTCACTGTAGCACTATTCACAATAGCCCAAAGGCAGAAACAATCTAGATGTCCATCAACAGGTGAATGGAAAAACAAACTGTGGTATGTACATATATACAATGGAATATTA
>NW_006921611.1:13909310-13910537 GCF_000298275.1 Orycteropus afer afer
TGGGGAGGAAGTGGGAGGGGAGCTGTTACATTGTAAACTGTGGTCAATGACATGAGACAAAGTATATGTGAACTGCTGTATGGAAAGTGAATTCACTCTGTAAATCTTCACCCAAATCACAATAAATAAAATAAAATTTTTTAAAAAAATTACACATGCAAACCTGACTTTTTTGACCTGTATTTTGACTCTTTCAACTAATCTGTTCCTATTATAGCTTCTTCATATAGTCCAGCTTCTCAGATTTTTTGCTCAGCATATAGACTGAATAAGTATAGTGAAAGGATACAATCCTGACACACTCACTTCCTGATTTCAAACCATGCAATATCCCCTTGTTCTATTCTAACGACAGCTTCCTGGTCTATGTTCTATGTACAGGTTCCTCATGAACACAATTAAGTATTCTCTTGCAGACTACGGTATGCCTAACCCAAGCCATAGTATTTTCAATCACTTCATATGCATTTGAGAGCTGGACAATGAATAAGGAGGACTTAAGAAGAGTTGATGCATTTGTGTTGTGGTGCTGGTGAAGAATGCTCAGAGTACCATGGACTGCCAAGAGAACTAACAAATCTGTTCCAGAAGTGCAACCAGAATGCTCCTTGGAAGCGAGAATGGCCCGACTTCATCTCACCTACTTTGGTCATGTTGTCAGAAGGGACCATTCCCTAGAGAAGGATATTATGCTTGGTAAAGTAGAATGTCAATGCAAAAGGGTAAGGCCCTCAACAAGATGGACTGACACAGTGCCTACAACAATGCGCTCAGGTATATCAAGGACTGTGAGGCTGGCATAGGACTGGGTTGCTATGAGCTGAAGATGACTTGACAGCACCTAACATTATAGCTTCAGTGTGTATTTTAGTATGTGCCCACTATATTGCATTCACTTATCAATATCTCCCACTCAACTATGAGCTGCCAGAGAAAATACACCATATTTTGCTCATATCTGTATTCCCAGAATATAAGCCAGTACTTTGCACATCTACATAAATTCCTTGTTAGTAACCTAATTATGTTTTTTTTTTTACCACTGTTACTAGATGTTTATGGGTGGTGAATACTATCATTACCAGTGAATAATTATCATTACCATTGTTGTTGTTGTTGTTATGTGCCGTCGAGTCAAACCTGACTCATAGCGACCCCTCCTTGGGTTTCCGAGGCAGTATCACTACGGAAGTAGGATTGCCCAACCTTCCTTCCGAGGAGTGGCTG